>NC_136271.1:23729248-23770881 GCF_964187855.1 Myxine glutinosa | reverse complement strand
CTTGGCATTTAATATGGAATATTTTTTTTTTCTTGACTTGGGTTTACTTTCTTAACTCAGTATATCAATCTGGTGAGTTTCTTTTACACTTTGGTGATTTATTTGTTAAAAGAACCATGTCACTGATTGTCTGTCGTAGCAAGAAGTCAACAACAGGATTATATCACAGGTGGCGTGGCAAAATGTACGGACAGGTGCATTTGACGATTGGCTTCACAGTCGGGTATACAAGGGTTGTTGCGTTCTGTATTAGTGGAAAACAACTGCTGCACATCTCCAAAAGTTATTGCCGCTTCCTCTGGAGATGGTCCGTCAACTCGACAATGCTGTTTGTCATGGAGTGGTGGCTTTACGAAATTCTGGCATGAAACCGTGCTATTGCTCGGCAGTATGGCATCACTCAAGGTCAGGTGTCAAAGATCCTGAAACGAAATGCTCAGAGGGGTGTCCCTACTCCAATACCGAGGCCAGGACGTCCCCGCAGAACCACAAGGAGGGATGATCGCCAGCTGCACCGCTTAGTCCGCAATGGCCGTACCAAGTCAGCTAATCGGCTTAGGGCTGAGTGGCAGCAACTGACAAATGTGCCTGTATCCAGAAGGCTAGTCAACCAACGACTGGTTCAAGCAGGCTATCGTGCCAGGCATCCCCTGAGAAAGCCACGCCTGACCAGACAACACCGCCAGCGCCGATTGCAGTGGGCCAGAGAGCACCGTCAATGGCAGCCAGGACACTGGAATCACGTGATCTTCAGTGACGAGTCTAGATTTCTGGTCTATCGTCAAGATGGCCGCGTCCGAGTGCGCAGACAAGTGCATGAAGCCTACAACAAAGATTGTATAGTGCCAAGAGTCCAAGCTGGAGGTGGTGGGGTGACCGTTTGGGCTGCTTTTCATGCAGGGGGCAAAACTGACCTGGTTGTTCTGAATGGAAACCTGAACCAGTTCAAGTACAGGGCCATTCTGGAAGAAACATTGCTTCCATTTGCTCGTGCAGCCTTTCGAGGAAACTTTGTCTTCCAAGATGACAATGCACGGCCTCATCGTGTTCGCATGATCCAACACTTTCTTGCTGACCGTGGTGTAGAGCATATGGAGTGGCCTGCCATGTCCCCGGATATGAATCCGATAGAGAACTTGTGGGCAGAATTAACGCATCAAATCGACCACTTGGACCAGCAGCCGACCTCTGTGCGTGAATTGCAGCAGGCTATTGTCACTGCATGGCAAGCGATTCCTGTCCAAACCTTTGCAAATCTCGTGAACAGCATGCCTCAACGTGTATGTGCTCTCCTGAATGCTCGTGGGGGTTACACGAAGTACTGAACTGTAATTTTACTGTCCGTAATCCCAGTCGTAATTTAACTTTTGTTTTTGTTAAAAAAAAATTTGGCTAATGTGCAAAATAAAGAGATACTTCTGGAAAACGTACAGAAGTTTAACACAGTACTGTCCATGAATTGAGTTCGATATCAGTTTACATCACTTTCAAGGATCAATTTATTTGTTTCGAAATGTCAAATGTGGTTTTTGTTTCTTTTAAAGGTCACATTAACAAAATCTAGAATAATTTCAACATAATTCCAATGAACTTTTGGTTCTAAGACATCTTGAAAAGTAAGTTCACCCCCACAAAAAAATATTCCATATTAAATGCCAAGTCTATATATATATTGTTGCGGATATGAGGATGGTATTTTTTTAATTGTGTGCTTTATTATTATTATTATTGCTTGATTCTGGCCCCTCCTGCCTCCAGTGTGTATAAAGGTCAAAAGGGCGTCCCGGTAGTTAATTCCATAAAGCATCCATTGAAGGACACTATAATACCCTTGTTCAGTAGCTTATATCCTTATTATGTGTTTTAGGGTAAGGCCTTGTCTTCCATTAAAATGACACTCCATTGCGCCAAGTGAAAAAGATAGATTCCCTTCATTCTTCATTCCCATTCCCCAAAACCTCCATTTCCCCTTTCGTCAATTGCCATTCGCATTGCCAACTACAATTGCCGCCATTGGCCACGAGGCAGGGTCGGGGAAGAAAGGCGTGCCCGCCCGTCGTCATCAAGGGCGGAGCCAGAGTGTCGCGCGACCAACCATGGCCGAGGTGAGCACACCGATGGGCGTGTCCTAAAGGCCGGCGGCTTAATCGCCGGAGGCGCTATAAAGGCGCGCGCGCAAGAAGTTGCAAAAAAGGGTCCAAGAGAGAGCTGCGTGGTGAGGTGCAAAGAAAAGAGCTGGGTCGTCAGAGGAGAGCTGAGTAAAAGGGGTCCAAGAGAGAGCTGAGTTGTGAGGACCAGGGCTGAGCTGCGTGGTGAGGTGCAAAGAAAAGAGCTGGGTCGTCAGAGGAGAGCTGAGTAAAAGGGTCCAAGAGAGAGCTGAGTTGTGAGGTCCAAGGCTGAGCTGGGTTGTGAGGTCCAAGAGAGAGAGGAGGGAGATCATCCAGCAGCGATTCTTGTCCAAGAGAAGAGATCATCCAGCAGCGATTCTTGTTCAAAGGAGATCATCCAGGGAAGCACAAAGCCTGCTATTTGTCGCCTTGCTCGCCAGCAGCAGTGTCCACAGCAGCAACAACACTCAACAGCCGCTTGGGGCCTGGACGGTGGTTTTGAGCAGGGCCGCGAAGGAACGGCGGCTGCCCAACGCGCCGATCGTGCTGCCGGACCCGTTGGACCTCCCTCTCCTTCCAGCCAATCCACTCTGCAATTCCCCGTGTGAGTCCGTTTCTGTTTGTTCTGTCCTGGGTAGTTAATTAAGTTTGTATAAGCTAGTATTTTCACTGTGTCTCTAAAAAGCTTCTGTATATTATTTTCTTATCTTTCCTTCTCCTTGGTTTCTTTGAGCCTGTACATAGTAAATAAATTTAGTAGTATTTTCAACCTTTTGTCTTCTTCTTCCTTTTCTTCACATCCGTCGTTTTAGTCTTTTCCATATTGAATAGCTGTGGCGCGATACGGCCAACGTCGGGTGAATCGGGTGAATCGGGGAAACTGTTAGGCCGCGGTGCTTCCGCTGGGCAAACCAACATCCTTAACCGCGGACCGTAACAATATATATACAATCAAGGTGGCTGGCTTGAGATCTTAGAGTCCTGAGTCTTGTGTGTGTGTGTGTGTGTGTGTGTGTGTGTGTGTGTGTGTGTGTGTGTGTGTGTGTGTGTGTGTGTGTGTGTGTGTGTGTGTGTGTGTGTGTGTGTGTGTGTGTGTGTGTGTGTGCGTGCGTGCGTATACACACACACACAAATACATCAGACTCAGGACTCTAAGATCCCAAGCCAGCCACCTTGATTGTTAAGCCAACACCAGGCTTCAGTAATAGTCGTAGACGATGTACAAACATTTATGGTATAATCGCACTCTGATACAAATCGATGTCTCTGAACATGAGCCAGGAACTTACGTGGCGTGTCAAGGTTTCTATAAAGTGTGATTATTCACCGTCCGTGTGCTGCTGTTTTGTGGACATTCCACTCACTTTTTGATAATCAGAAATAATTTGAATAGATGAAAAAAAACAATATCGAAACATGCTCTCAACATTGCCTTCTTTATTTGCATCACAAGTTTTCATCAACAATTCCTAATGCATCTGTTTCACATGCATCCCTCTTTCATTCCCCCAAGGTTTGACATCATTTTAAAGATTTTTCCCAAGAGGCATTGCACTCATGTATAGACTATTTTCAACTTTGGTATCTCGAAGTGTTGAGACGTCAGTGGCTTCCTAATATGTTACACACTACATTAGTACAGTATAGCATGAATAACGTGCAGATGTCTAACGGCTTTTGCTGCCCCCCTGTTATCACCTGTGACCAGATATTGTGAATCGCATTATAGGAATTTGTGTTGATACAAGCAAACACTTTTGTGTACAAGTTGATGATGAGGATGCTCTTGCGGTTGATCAGTATTTCAAATAAACTTTGCTAAACTAAGCAATTTGTTGGAAATGAAGTGAATGCAAGGGAGTGGAGGGGAGGGATGTCAATAAAATGTGGTTTTCTATCTTAAAATTTTAATGATTTCCAAAGTCACCTTAACAATATTTGCTGTGGAATCAAACAATTGATTGCTGTTATTTATTTATTATTATTTTTCCTAATGCTCTACTGCAAATTTGTTGTGTTAAAATTAATCACATACTTTTGGTTTCCTCTGTTTCAGGTTGATTGTTTCGGGGACATTCCTTAATTTTATGATGCATTGAGGCAACACACGATGAAATAAAGATAAATAAAGGTCTTCTTAAAGATTTTTGGCATCTCCAGTGCATCATTTTGAAACGAGGTTTCCTGGCTGTACTCTCTCTACATGTCAAGACTCCTAGAAGGATGTAGAATACATATGAACTGACATAATTCTCAGTATCCGCTCGACATTTTTCAACGAAGAACAAGGCGAGTGGAACACCGATGGTTGCAAAATATTATTAATTAATTTGGTGGGTTTGGGGTGGAATGGGAGGATTCCATCTCATTACAGGAATTCCATTGCAGGTATTTCCCACTTAACCTTCGGATGACCGTTCCAACAAGAAATATTACCTGTACCCCATTGGTAGTTCGAAGAGCAGGATAACATTTTGCTATTTATAGAAATACTGGGGGCAGAAAATAAATGTATAGCATCTTCATGAATCTCTACATCTCCTTTCTAATTGAAGTTTTTGATGGCAATCCTTGATTCCCAAAAGTGTTGCTGAGCTGGTATGACTCTTAGTTTGTATATTTTAGCCTCCTTGTCTCATCCCCGACCTCGGTGACGAGAGCAAATGAGTCCAGAAGGATGTAATACAAGGCTGCTTTAAATTTGACCCAGACTTTTGTTTATCCTCATAACTAAAGCTATTACTGTATTTACATTCCAAAAGTGATACTCGCACTACTTTTCGATCTACGCACCAGCTTTGGATGCACATTTGCCCCATCAGAGAGGAACCTTTTGTATGTGTTCAGTGTATAAATTATTTCCAATGTGATGTTGCCAGTGCAGGACATCATTCTTTATAAGCTTGTTTGTTAACTTTTTTCGCATGTCCTTAATGGGAAATCTTCACCATACTTTCTAGTTAATCGTCTTTAAATTTGAACCAGCTCGATGTTTTTATTTTGGCTGAAATTTTCATAAGAATTTGCTGCTCCATGCCCCCTTTGTTTTCTGGCTTGTCGCAATCTTACCAACACTATAAATAGACATTCCCTCAAAAATGATCAATCTGCACGCATGTGCTGCGTATTACAAAAGTCTTCTCCAGGCCGTTGTGACTTTTTTTTGTGATTCTTCATTGTGTAAGTCCATCCCACCCTTAACCCCCGAGTACTCGCTGGTAGTTTGTGAATCTGCTGCCCGTTATCATTCAGCTCCTCCGTGACAATAGACCCTTGTATAAAAAAAGTTAAACTTGAATGACCTTTAATTTGCTAAATTATTTGTTTTTTAAGCAAAATGTACATAAAGGGCATGAAATCCTTCTAATCATAAAATTTCATGTTGAATTATTTATATTTGTTTGTTTGAATTGCTTTTGGAAAAGTTCAGTATTTTGGCCAACTGTGATCACAAAGCCCAAAAGTTTGGTCTATTTGGTGTAAATCCCTGAATTTGGGTTTTAAAAACATCCATAAAAGCTTGATTGACAAGGAAATTTTCTTTTTGTGTCCCATTGTTACGGATTCGTCACTTCCGTTGTTGTGGTTTTCATCCACTGTCCATTTCACACACATGGGCCTACAGACGAATACAACGCAGGACTGTTGGATGGGACAGACACAGCCACTGAGCTTGGGGGAAGCACCCTCACTTCCAGGGACACTCTAGGTACCAGCGATGTCACAACAATGGCGTCGTCTTTCTCACTACACTCAGCGGGGCATTTCCTCGGGAGAAATTTCCTCCTAGCCATGGATGCCAACCAATCGGGATTTCCCGTGCTCTTTTCCTTTTTAAATGCTGAGTGTCACGTATCATTTTTTAAGTCTTTGGTACGACTAGGCCAGGGTTTGAAACACCCACCCTCCCAGACTCGAAGCAGACGCTCCAACCATTACACCACCAATTCTGGTCAAACATTGTGCTACAAATGGAAAAAGAGGTGCCCAAATCGGTGGAGTTCACCAAACAGCTTGGTTAAACATTTTCCTCTAGGAGTGCTGTTTGCTTAGTTGGAAAAGGGTAAGTACTGTACTTTGGGACAAGTAAGAAATATAGTCCGTGGAGACTTTCCTGTTTCTCGATTTTTATGAAGGGTCTTTTTTTTTGTATGAAGAACCACCTTTCGAGGCCATTTTCCCCCGCAGAGCGGGGGTTGGCCTTTTTCGGGCCCTGTGGTCCCCTTTTTGAAGCAATGTTTTATGGCCGGATGCCCTTCCTGCCGCTAACCCTGTTAGTCGCCTCTTGCGACACACAGAAAATTACCAGTGAACTGGTACTCAATTTGCCGACCTTAGAAGGATGACAGGCCGAATCAACCCATCTGGTGTTAATTCAGCGATCGAGCGGGATTCGAACCCAGGATCCTAGGATTCCAAGACAGCACCCTAACCGCTAAGCCAACACCAGGAATTTTTTTGTATGAGACATTTTAATTTTTTTGGTGGGCTGGGAGAAGGTGGGTGAAAAGCAGCTCCTGTATGTAATTGCACTTGTGTTGGGAAAGTTGTGGATGTTTTTATATTGATATATAATAGCGATGATAGGACTAAGCTTTCTGCAATAACCTTTCATTTGCATGTGATGTCTTTCAAATATTCTGTATAAATGCCATTATTATTTTTCCCCTTCATCGGATTGTTTTTTAATCTCTTTTTACAGATCTGTGTGACGTATTGAAGTAGGACCTTTTCTAAAAATTTAAATTATTATATTAATTTTTTCCCATTAATTTCCTCTGACCACTTATGGCAATGAGCAGCTCTCCTAACTTGATTGAGGGGGAATTGAGAATGCATGTTAGAAGTGCAGCCATATGTGTGGCGAGATCCAAGGCTTGGAGAGGGATGCGGAACTGGGTCAATGCCACTTTGGCAAAAGTCATAAACTGAATGCCATATGGCAGTTGTATGGAGAGCTCGGAGATGTATGGATGAGTTCAGGAAGGGAACTTAAATCTAGCGTAACTTGAGTTCTTCAGGACTTGTTAGAACAGGGGCTAAAGTAGTAACTTCAACTTGGCGTCTTGCCTTGGGGTGGAGAGTGGGGAGAGGGAGGGAGGGGTGGGATGCGGGAAGCATGGAGTGGAAAGAAATAAAAAATAGGAATGAAGTTACTCTTCACATAACCCTAAGGCTCATGGAAAAAAAAAAAACCGGACAATATCAAATACAAGAATGGCAGTATGCACGCAAAGGTGCATATATAGTTTAACCTTTACACCTCATTCACATGTTAATAATTTTACACTGCACAACATGAAATTTTTCCTCTGTATTTTAGTTTGGCCTGCTTATATATTTGTACACAAAAAGTGAACTTCTGTTTGGAATTTTGAATGTTTTTCATTTGGAATGTTTATGCATTTGCGTATGATTACAGTACACCTTGATCCAGGGATTACAAAGTGTTTGCAAATAGTTTACTTTTGTGATGGTAGTATGGTGAAGAAGTTTTCATTTCGGAAGATTGTGGGGTCACATGGAACCTTGATTACCGATGCCTGTTGAAGTTTCTAATCTCGATGCCAGTTTGGCATCCACTGCATTTGCACTTTCCAATAACCCCACTCCCCTCCACCCCCAATACAGAGGAAGGAAACAGGCCTAATCTCTTGCAGCACGGTAGCACTGTGTTGCCACATCCTTTACCTACTGCTGTGAGTGAGGCCGAGCAGTGATATATGCAGTATGTGCCTAACGTTCCTTGGGGTTGGCTTAGCGGTTGGGGTGCTGGCTTGGGATCCTAGGATCCTGGGTTTGAATCCCGGTCGATCGCTAAATTAACGCCAGGAGGGTTGACTCAGCCTGTCATCCTTCCGAGGTCGGCAAATTGAGTACCAGCTGACTGGTAATTCCCTGTGTGTCGCAAGAGGTGACTAACAGGGTTGGTGGCAGGAAGGGCATCTGGCCATAAAACATTGCTTCAAAAAGGGGACCAAGCTGCCTGAAAAAGGCCAACCCCTGCTCTGCGGGGGAAAATGGCCTCTAAAGGTGGTTCTTCTTTCTGTTCCTTGGGCTTCCAATGTACCTTAAATTGTGCGTGAATGGCATCAACCAACACCGTTGACTTGAGAATGCATCACGAGTACTTCTAAGGAGTAAATCTGCTATTCCACTCATTATTTGTTAATATGTAGACAGCATGTTAACGTCTGCCTCACAGTTATTCCTTGGTTGTGTGGACACCGAGCTTCCATGCAGCTCGGTCTTGTCCCGGAATGGAGAAATCACATGCTGTCAGGTGGAAGCAAGGCATTAGACACAGGAGGAGGCCATCTGGCCAATCATGCTTGTGCCATATTCATACATTGTTAACTTCATCAATTGCTAATAAATATTTATTTATTTGAACCATTAACTTCATAATCACATCTTTGTTTTTTTCTTGTATGAATTTATGTATCACTTAATTTATGGGCAGATAATTTAACCAGCTTGGTGGCTTGCTCTTTGTAGGGAAAATGGGCCATCTTCAATGACAACAATCTAAATGCAGATGGAACACATGGCTTTACGTCGCTGTCCGAGAATATGTGCTTCACCAGGTAGTGTCTCTTTCAAGCACTGCACCGGGATGGCAGTTTTGATCTGGTTTGACTCCACATGGGGGAACAAATCCATGACCGGACAGCTCATAAGTGAACATTCTTCTAACTGAGCTAACCTGCTGTCTTCAAGCTCACTACACCTGACCTTCCGGAGATCTCTGACCCACGTGCACATCAGACTCTACTTTGCTTGACTCCTGAGATCTGACGGCTGCCTCTGACTGCAATTAGCTTTCGGTTGACATGGGTCATCCTAAAAGTTCAACTTTGCTCGACAGTCAAATAACTAATCCCAGCAAAGGAGGAATGTCTTTTTTACGGAAGCATTCTGCCACGGCCACATCTTTTCTAAATCATTTTGATTCTTGGAACAAAATAAATAGTGTGAGAAACTTCAGATTTGCCAGACGTAATCAATAAAATAAAAGGACAGTAAATAATGCAATTTTTGCAATCACATGAAGTCCTCAGCCTTTTACTTATGTTTTAAGTATGGTGACAACTTTTAGGATGACCCTTGTATGTTGGTTGTTGAACAGTTGACATGATTATTGCATATTTTAAGGCCCAGATAATAGCATAGCAAAACATATCATGTGACCATAGTAATGTATATAGCTTGAGGAATCCATTATTTGGACGAAAAATCCAGCATGAGCAAACACGCAAGACTTGCAGTGCCCTCAATAAGTATTGGAACAGTGAAGTCTAATTTGTTATTATTGCTATATACTCAAGAAATTTGGATTGGAGATCAAAAGATGAAAAGCCATGGCACTACCTCCACCATGCTTCACAGATGAGGTATTATGCTTTGGATCATGTGCAGTTCCTTCCTGCCTCCACACTTTCGCCTTTCCATCGCTTTGATAAAGGTTTACCTTGGTCTCATTTTGCCATAAAACTTTCTTCCAGAACTCACTGGCTCACCTCTGCACTTGGCAAATTCTAATCAGGCCTTTCTATTTTTGGTGCTGATGAGAGGTTTGTATCTTGCGGTGTAGCCTTTGTAATTCTGCTGCCGAAGTCTTCTGCGAATGATAGATTGTGATATTTTCACTCTTGTACTCTGGAGGTTGGTGATGATCTCACTGACAGTTTTCAGGGTTTTTCTTCAAAGCTCTGATTATGTTTGTCATCAACTGTAGTTGTTTTCCTTAGCTGACCTGGCTGTTGTCTTGCAAATACACAAGTGGTTTGTTTATTTTTCAAGATATTCTAAATTGTTGTATTTGCTATGCCCAATTTTTGTTATGTAGTTCTAATTTAATTATTCTGTTATTTCAGCTTCCAAATTGCTTGCTTTTCTTTCATAGACAGTTCTCTGGTCTTCATGTTGGTTTATGCCGACTGACTCTAAAGGCAGACTCCCAAAGCAAAAGCAAAGGCTAAAACCAAGACAAGACATTCACGGCTCTTTAATGTGTGAACAATCAAGGCAACAAGAAACAACTGTCGGTCATCTGTTCCTATACTTATGTTGACCTAAAATGAAGGGACTGAACATAGAAAGTCCTATTGTTCTACAATGGTAAAACCTGCATACATAGAAATACCAAGAAATATAAACTGACTTTCTGTATTCTTGCCTCATATTCATCTTTTTATCTCAAATCCAAATTTATTGAGTTTATAGCAATAATAACAAATTTGACTTCACACTTCCAATATTTACAGAGAGCACTGTATATGTAATCTTGTTTTTCATCAAACGATCAAAAAGCTCAATATGATCGTTTTGCTCCGTCACTATACATTGTAGGCTCAGGTATGGGAAAATATTACCTTTTTAGAATTATTTATGCAAAACTGCACAATACCGACCATGTCAAATTCCCCTTCCTCCTCCTCTCCTTTTGCCCTCTTCCTCTGTTTCTCATTCCCACCTTCCTCCTACATGCCTTTTCTCCATTATTTTTTAATCTTTGGGATTTTAGGATGAGACTATACATTCTAGTCACCTTTTTCTGATGCAAAGTCTGGGCTCATGGAGGAGCTATAACATAGAACGGATCAAAATGTAACGGAACAGCAGAAAGAAAGGGGGAAGCATACTAGCAGCAGGGTTGAGGGGAAAATAGAGGGAGACGTGGACAAATAAGGGATTGTGGGTAAGAATGAGGGGTAAGAAACTCACGGGAGAATGCACGAGGTGGACAAGATGAATATGGAAAGAAACCCTCAGGAAGGAAAAACTGAGAATTTGAAAAGTGGGTTGAGCAGGAGGCAAGGTTAATGGGGATATAAAAGATCATGGATTTGGATGGAGGATGATCTGAGATGGTGGTGAACAGCTGTCTTGAAGACCTGGAGGAAAGAACGAGATTGAAGAGAATATGGAAGTTGGTTCCACGGGTGAAAAAAAAGAAGAATGAATGAGTGGAGGAGGCAGTGATTCAGGATTTTGGGAATTTCACCAGAAGGGGGTTGCTGGTGGACAGTATGTGCCCTGCAGAAACATGGAGGGACAAAGCACAGAGCAGAGGGTGCAAAACCAGAAAAGAGGCGGTAGTAGACAGAGAGACCACCGACCTGTCTGCGATGACAAAGTGATAGACTCAGCTTCATTGTGAGAGATTCCAATGATGAGAGATGCCTCGGTTTCCACAGCATCAAGCTGAGCAAGGTGTGAGGCAGCCCAGAGGGGAGAGCAATACACTATCAAGCTGCAAATGAAAGGCCTTGTCGGTAGACACATGTACCAATAGAGGACTTTGTATGACGGAGGATGCTCAGTCGGTGACTGGCTTTGGAGGCAAACTTTGAAAACTGGTGTGGTTTGCCCAAGACAGACAATGGCTGATACTGAGACCCAAAAGTTTGAGTGACTGAACTTCCTGAAGATAATGATAAGTAGATTGGGAGATGGAAGTGGGGTGCCATACGGTCCTTTCAGGGAGAGAGGGAGAGGAAGATAATGAGAGTAAAATTGCTCAGGATTGAAAGACATTCTAAGTGTTTGACCAGTTTGTGATTTTGTCACGGTCAAGGTCTGAAGAGAGACAGGCACAAGCTGAAACCCAATACCTGGAGATGTTAATAAAGCCACATGAAGCGTTAAGCCAACCAGGCCTAGTGTCATTTCAATTGCGATGATTTATTACATGACCTTTTATCAGATGTAGTAGGTTTACAATGCCAATTTTGGAAAGGAAAATGTTACAAGAAGAGATGAGAAGAAGACATGAGAGATTCACTTTGGAACATGTGCGGCAAGGTAAGAGAAGATGAACATGTGTTACCTGCATATCTTCACGGTGCTGTCTCTCTCGATGTTCAAACTCCCGCGTTCTCCGCCTCGACTCCTCAATATTCTGTTGTGCAAGAAGATCTTCTGCCTGGCCAGACGGATTACCAAAACAATATTATAAGGTGACATGGAATTAGAAACTTTATTTTTCGTTGTTTAAGCTAATTTCGTCGTTCTCTATCAATCTTCAGACACCTTTTCAACTTTGCTTCTTTGCATACCCTATTTCAACTTCAAATGTATAATTTGACTGCTCGGTTCATCACTTAGACTTCCATCTGTGTTGAGGCTTTTCAATACAGAAATACTCTTTTTCCCAACAGAATTATTACCTCCGCCACCAAAGGTGGATGGAGGTTATGTTTTCACCCCTGTCTGTCTGTCTTTGTTTGTCCGTTTGTTTGTGAACAAGATATTCCAAAATGTTGTGGACGGTTTCGGACGAAATTTGGCAGAGAGGTAGTGTATGTGACACTCTTGGATACAAAAGGTAAACTGTTCACCTGGTGGAGGGCCATTTTAGTCTTACAAATGTCTCTGTCTGGATGCTACTGCTTATATGTTTTAAATATTCTGTCCAGTATTATTAATCAGTGTATATTAATAAAGACTAGAACGGCACTCTTCGGCGTCACGATGTCGACCGATATGCCTCCGCCCACATTATTATATTGTTGTAATACTTGTATCAAGTTTGATTTAAGTCTATTCAGCTGTGCCCAAGTTAGCACATTTTTACCTGACTTGACCTCTGACCTTTGACCTATTGACCCCAAAATTTAATCAGTTCATGTTTACATCGTTATACATACTTGTACCAAGTTTTAATTTAAATCCCTTCAGCTGTTTACAAGCTATCACATTTTTACCTGACATGACCTTTGGCCTTTCACCTCGGGATCCCTAAAATCTTATCAGTTAATCTTTCCATCATTATACGTATCTGTACCAAGTTTTAATTTAAATCCCTTCATCTGTTCACAAGTTATAGACATATTACAGACTTTGACCTTTGACCTCTTGACCCCAAATTCTATTCATTTAGTCTTTACATCATTATACATATTTGTATAAAGTTTTGATATTTTACATCACTATACATATACAAATTTGAATTGGATCACTTCAGTCATTCTCAAGTTGTAGACTTTGACCTTTGACCTCTTCACCCCAAATTCTAATCATTTAGTCTTTACATCATTATACA
Source organism: Myxine glutinosa (assembly GCF_964187855.1). Taxonomy (NCBI): domain Eukaryota; kingdom Metazoa; phylum Chordata; class Myxini; order Myxiniformes; family Myxinidae; genus Myxine; species Myxine glutinosa. Next base: position 23,757,726 of record NC_136271.1, on the reverse strand, counting down.
TACCTGTACTAAGTTTGAATTGGATCACTTCAGTCATTCTCAAGTTGTAGACTTTGACCTTTGACCTCTTGACCCCAAATTCTAATCATTTAGTCTTTACATCATTATACATACCTGTACTAAGTTTGAATTGGATCACTTCAGAAGTTCTCAAGTTATAGACCTATTACAGATTTTGACTTTTCACCTATGACCCCAAAATCTAATTACTTAATCTTTACAACATTAGACATACCTGTACTAAGCGTACTAAAGCCTAAGTCACACATAGGCGGATTTGTCGGCGACTACTGGCGACTGGAAAAATCGCCACCACCCGCCGACAATCGTAATGAAACCGTAATGGATGGTCTTCTGTAGTCGTGGTTATCCTCCCAGGTCGGCTGCAGTCGGCAAGAGCCGCAAAGGGGCCAAATATTTTTTTTAATGTTTAAAAACGGCGCGCTCAGTCGTTCTCAAAAAAAATCCGCCATGCTGTCGTCGGTATCCGTAATAAGACCGTAAAGCGGCCGCAACCCAGTCGCTCATAGTCTTCCGCAATCGCCCCACCAGCCAGCACGGCAGAGATGCGAATGCCATACGGCCTTCCTGCGGCATCTTCCCGACTACGGGCCGACACTGTTGCGGCTGCATATCGACTACAGAAGAACTGCCACGTCTCCTCTGCGGCTATGGGAGACTGACGACGACAGCAGTAGGACTAGTGGCGGCCGAGTTACGGCCATTGGCGACAGAGATACGACTGCCTGGCGACTGCATTACGACATACCACGATTTTCTGGCCAGGTATAAATAGGGGTGGACATTTCAGCTCACTGCAGTATGTTCTATGGTCAAGGTCTACCGAGGGTCTCTCTACCAACATCTATCATGGATGATGAACATAGGATGAAGCTGGTCCTTCTGAATGACTTGGCAGCACTGGACCAAGATATTGCTGCGAATGACCTACTGCTGGCTCATGCTGAGCTCCATTCCATGGCAAGACAGGATGGTGTGAGGGTCTCCGTGGAGTGAGGTCCTGTGGTGCCGACAAGGATATGGCTTTATTGTTTGGACTTGGGACTTTTGGGAACTTTATTTTTGGGACTTTGGTCCTTTGGAAACTTTATTTATGGGACTTGGGACCAGTGGAAATAATTTGTTGGACTTTATTTCCATTCTCTCTCCCTGCAGAAAAGTTTGATTATTACATTACAATGATACATCTTTATTAACTTTCTTATTGTACATCAAACATCTTTATGCTTCATGTCATACATCATTGAAATGAATAAAGTGAAATGTAAAATAGAGAAATAAAGATTTTTAAAAAAAAATGTAAAATAGAAACTGTAACGGTAGCTTTAGCCGTCTGATGAGTGCCTGTAGCGAGGACGAAACGGTGATTTTTGAAATTTATATTTAATACAAACAAATTTATTTGTTCATATTAAATACAAATTTGTTCATAGCACAAGTATCCAATAATGAATCACAATGTTCATAGCACAAGTATCCAATAGCACAAATATCCACAAGTAATCACTAATGTGTCAATAATCCTGACTGCCAGAGTCATCGTCATCGTCAGCTGGTGGCAGGTTCGGTGTAGACATCGTCTCTTGATGTGTGAATCATGTGTGAATGATTGTGTGTGATCACACAATCATCATGTGTGAATCGTCTCCAATCGCCGGCGGTCTTATTGCAGTCTTGCGGACGTCGGAGTAAACCGCCATCCGGGCCCAATGCAGTCGCCGCGATCCGCCATCGGTCGTAATCTAGCCGCCAGACTGTCGCCACGCTGCCGCCGAGCATCCGCAATGCAGTCGTCGTCGATCTTCAACAGTCGCCATCCCACTCGGGGCACAGTCGCAATGTGGCCGCCTGACCATATTTGACCGCCCGAAATCGCCAGTAGTCGCCGAAAAATCTTGATCGCCGGCAGTCGCCAAAATATCCGCCTATGTGTGACAGGGGCCTTATGCGACTTCGTCGGCAGAGGCATAAAAACTGCATCTAGGTTTCCTTCAAGTGTGCCAAAGTGCAACTTTAAACACCTTCCATTCTTAGGTAGCATAATCAAATGAAAGACCAAATACTGCGGTTGGAGTCATCAAAAGGAACCTGAATAAGAAAGGAGCAAAGATGACGTCATCAGGAGGAACCTGGATAGGATTTGAGTTTCAGATGCAACTCCTCTACCCTCAAACCCACCCAGGTACAGCCTGGGGAACCTTGGAAAAGAAAAATGTAACTAGACTCAGGCACTTGGGAGAGCACAATCCTCCGCCATGCTGAACAGTTTACATTTCTAAACTGATAGGCCGGATCTGGATCCACATCTTCACCAAAATCTAATTGGGTTGGTCTTGACACCTAACCAACTCGTCCACCTAGTTTTGTCCGAATCTGTCCACAACCTTTTGAGTTATCATGGTCAGACAGACGAAGAAGAGAAAAATTAACACAAGTGAAAGCAAGAATTATCACTAAGAGAGAGAAATGTTAAGAAAGTAGTAAGAAGTGTGAAAGACTGAAGAGAGATGTGAAAGAGAAAGGAACAAAGATCAAAGATGTCGGGAAGAACCCGGATAGATTCCAGCAGATACTCCCCAAGGCTCAAACACAGTAACAGGTACAACACGCCACCAGCGTTTGCGTAGGAATCGGATGGAAAATGAATACTGTCCCATTGTTACCTTCGCCAGAGGAGAGGATATTGCATTTGAGTCCGTTTGTTTGTTTGTTTGTTTGTTTGTTTCTCCACACAGAATAAATATAATTTTCTCTGCAACCGTTGGTCCGATTGACAGGAAATTTTCACCATAGGTGCAACTCCACCTGTATAATTTTTTGAATGATAATTATGACGTCATACGTCACGTGGTTCGGCCGCCATCTTGGAAAAACCAAAAAACTTTGCACCTCTATATCTCCGAAAGTGCTGAATAGAAAAAATTGAGACATGGCTCATTGTAAAGAACTCTCCATGGGGAATAAAATATGTTAATGATGTCAAAGGTCATAGGGTGCCTCCATTATGACATCATAATTCGACAAGTACAAAACTTCATCCGATCAAGATGAAATTTCTTGAGCATAATCTAGGAATAAATTAGTTTAGAAAAAACTAATGATGACATCATCGGTCACGTGGTACCGCCGCCATATTTGTTTTAATACAAAAGCCTTAAACACTGAAAATACATCCTGGCGAGGGTTTGCAATCTCTGATTGCTCTTTCTTGTTTGACTTGTCTTTGTTGTGCATAAAACTCTCTTTTTATACCAGGTGATAATTGTACTTTTTTCTCTGTACTGTACAATATAAAATTGCTGGTGTGTAATATATATTTATATATATACAGTATTGTGACGCTGACGTATATGCTGACGAGGTGGGGAGTGTCATTGAAGCTGAAGGGAAAGGTGTATGCTGCATGTGTGAGAAGTGTTATGATTTATGGGAGCGAGACATGGGTAATGAACGTAGAGCAGCAACGAAGGCTGGAAAGGGTGGAAATGCGAATGGTTCGGAGGATGTGTGGAGTATCGTTGAGAGAGAGGAAGACAAATGATGAATTGCAAAAGATGATGGGAATAGAGTCTGTGATTGATGCTGTGAAGAGAAACAGGTTGAGATGGTTTGGTCATGTGTTGAGGAAGGATGAAAGTGACTGGTTGAGAATAGTGATGGAAATGAATGTAGAAGGAAGTAGAGGACGGGGAAGACCGAGAAAGACTTGGCTAAAGGTGGTGGAAGAAGAAATGCGGGCAAGGGGGTTAACAAGGAGAGATGCAGAAAATAGGGCAAAATGGAGAAATTGTCATGGGGACCGCAAGGCTAACCCCCGCTCTTGCAGGGAAATGAATGATCGTTTTAACGCCATTTTCCCTGCTGGAGCGGGGGTTAGCCTTGCGGGCCCCATGACAATCATGGTTCCCTGTTTGAAGCAATGTTTTTATGGCCGGATGCCCTTCCTGACGCCAACCCTTGGTCACCTCTTACGATGCGCAGGGATACGGTGTACATATTCTAAACCGGAATAGATACACCGTATCCCTGCGCATCGTCTTAAATGGCCTTAAAATGGCTGTTGTTGTTTTTATATATACAGTATTGCTTGATTATTGTGAGCAGTACACAAGTTGATGTGGCGATTTGAATTATTTTTGTTTGAAAGGAAATTGTAATACAAAAATGATCAGTAAGTTTGTGGCCTACATTACAATGACAAAAATAATATATAGGTTGGTCAATTGAAATGTTTAAATAATTGTGAAAAGACGTGTATTATATCATTATTTTATGAGATAAATTGACAATAAGTGGAGGTACATCAAAGTACACCACCCCAATGCCAAATAAATAATAACATATCCTTCAGCATGTGGGCACCCGGCAATGCCACCTTGGAACACATGGAGACTGAATTGGATGGACTGGTGTACAATAATTGATTGATTAATTGTGTAATTAAAATAAATCAATAATAATCGTAAAATAATTGATTTCTTAATCAATTGGCTAATAGCACATCTAAGGTGTACAATAATTGATTGATTAATTGTGTAATTAAAATAAATAAATAATAATCGTGAAATAATTGATTTCTTAATCAATTGGCTAATAGCATATCTAAGGTGTGCAATAATTGATTGATTAATTGTGTAATTAAAATAAATAAATAATAATCGTGAAATAATTGATTTCTTAATCAATTGGCTAATAGCATATCGAAGGTGTACAATAATTGATTGATTAATTGTGTAATTAAAATAAATCAATAATAATCGTGAAATAATTGATTTCTTAATCAATTGGCTAATAGCATATCTAAGGTGTACAATAATTGATTGTGTAATTAAAATAAATAATAAATAATCGTGAAATAATTGATTTCTTAATCAATAATTGGCTAATAGCATATCTAAGGTGTACAATAATTGATTGATTGTGTAATTAAAATAAATAAATAATAATCGTGAAATAATTGATTTCTTAATCAATTGGCTAATAGCATATCTAAGGTGTACAATAAATAATTGATTGATTAAATGTGTAATTAAAATAAATAAATAAATAATAATCGTGAAATAATTGATTTCTTAATCAATTGGCTAATAGCATATCTAAGGTGTACAATAATTGATTGATTGTGTAATTAAAATAAATAAATAATAAAAGTGAAATAATTGATTTTTTAATCAATTGGCTAATAGCATATCTAATCCACCAGTGTTTCATCCGAATCTGTAACTTTTTGAAAATTAAGTAGTTAATCACATGGTAGGAATAGTTACTACTCCCTCGTACAGCAGATGAATGTGACGTAATTCCCGCGCAATCGGGTCGAGTCCGGAGCAAAGGTCTCGTCGTTGTGAGGCTGACAGGTCACTTTGGAGACAGATGGTATCCGGATGTTGATTAGAAGGTCACTGGTTGCAATTGTGATGTGTATGGAGCCATTATATGATGAATAATGATAATGGACAACTCGATTGTAAAAGAGTTCCGCAGCCGATTTGTTGGCATGTACATTGATTGCATTTACATCCTGTTACAAAACTTATGATATACCTACCATGTAATGATATACGTACCGTGTAATGATATACCTACTGTGTAATGATATACCTACCGTGTAACGATATACGTACCGTGTAATGATATACCTACTGTGTAATGATATACCTACCGTGTAATGATATACCTACTGTGTAATGATATACCTACCGTGTAATGTCACCAAAACGTTCAACACAACTTTACCATTCAACTATCGTTTATTATAACTTTAAATATTTCGCTTTCAAATAATATATGCAGCGACCTCGTTTTTTTTATTACCTGTTTATGAGTGACAATCCCTAAAATTTTGTTTCAAAGTATTTAGAAATCTTTGTAAAAAAAAACCAAAAAAAAAAACCCCCAATTAAACTTACTATTTATGCTCCAGTTGTCTAGATATGGCAGCCATCATTTCCAAGGTGGATTGTGGTATCTATATATTACTATAAGAGGTGTGTATGTGTGTAAATATATATATATATATATATATATATATATATATATATATATATATATATATATATATTGTTGTGGAAATGAGAATTGTGTTTTTTTTATTGTTGTAAAAAATATCACCCTCCTTCCTCCAGTTGTTGTGTATAAAGGTCAAAGGGCGTCCCTTAGTTAGGTCATATACAATCACGTTAGCCAATCATAGATTTCCTCCTTGTTGGTAGTTATTTCCTTATTCTGTGTATTAGGTTAAGGCTTTGTCTTCCATTAATTAATACTCCATTGCACCGAATTCAAATAGATAGATCCCCTTTTTCAAATTCCCCCAAAGCCTTTATTGCCAACTGCATTTATTACCAAATGCATTTGCCTCCATTGAGCACGCAGTCGGCTCGGAGAAGAAAGGCGTGTCTCCACCTCATCATAGAGGGGAGGAGTGAGCCAGCCCTTGCCGACCAACCCAGAACGAGGGGTTTGGCTTTGAGAGGGCGTGGGGAAAACCGTCAAGTAGGTTCGCGAAGGTTGAAGGGCGTGGCATATATAACCTGCACCACGACGACGCCACCAGAAGAGACGCGCAAGAGAGGAGACGATATGAGAGACGCGCAAGAGAGGAGACGATATGAGAGACGCGCAAGAGAGGAGACGATATGAGACGCGCAAGAGAGGAGACGATAGAAGAGACGTGCAAGAGAGGAGACGATATGAGAGACGCGCAAGAGAGGAGACGATATGAGAGACGCGCAAGAGAGGAGACGATATAAAAGACGCGCAAGAGAGGAGACGATATACGTGCCGCGCAAGAGGTGAGAGAGAGAGAGAGTCCACCACCATCAGTTTGAGTCCACCACCATCCGCTTGGAGTCCACCACCACCAGCTTTGAGACCACGCAGTTTCGACCCGCTGCGACGCGGGAGCCGGATTGCGGTGGCATCGGTGGCCGTCGAGGTCCCGCCCGACGTCCCGTGCGGGATCAAGCTCCAGCTCAGGTTCCCATTGGACCTTCCTCTCCTTCCACCGAATTGTTCCTGCCTTCATTTCCCCATCCGTGTGAGTTTGATTGTCGTCCGTTTTGTGTGTCTCGTCCTGGGTATAATTAAGACTGTAGGTAAGCTAGCGTTGCACTGTGGCTCCTTGATTCCTTCTGTCTTTATTTTATTATCTTTCCTTCTTCCTTGGTTATTTTGGTCCTGTAAATAGTAGGAATAAATATAGTAGCATTTTCAAACCTTTTTGCCTTCGTCTTCCTCTTCTTCACATCCGTGTCGTCTTTGTGATTTCTCCATTGGGCACCTGTGGCACGATTTGGCCAACGTTTATGAATCGGGTTAGTCTTGGTAATAGTTCGTGCCGCGGTTGCTAAACACCGCTCGGCAATCAATTAACATCTGTCCGCGGTACGAACGGGGCTGTGCACCGGCCTTTCCGGAGGTCGCGGTATGGCGTCAGGAATCACGTTGGTCAGCAATAAACAAGGGGTCTAATCCCCCCTCAAAGGGGAACCATAGGCCGACGTTGGGTTCCGCAACAATTGGTGTCAGGAGTGGGATTCGAGGCCCGAACCAAATTTTTAAACATCTAAAAAAAAAAAATTGGTCAAAATTTGGAGCGGCCGAGATTGTAATAACATCTAAATTTAAGTCGTGCCATGGATGGTCAAGGCGATCGGATGCCGGTGGGGGAATTAGAGGGGTTAGGGGTAACCCAGGATCCCAGGGAAGAAGTGGGAATAGTGGAAGAGGAGAGCAAAGAAGGTGCGGTCGTGGGGGTTACAGGCACACGAAATGGCGGCCTCCCGTACGTGACAGCGATAGCCGGACCCGCAGTGCCAATGGACTGGGGCCTTTTGATGATGCATTTCGGTGCCTCTCTGATGGGTGACAGTAAGGGATTTGATGCAATGATGGCTACCCAGGGGATAGACATGGGAAAAGTGAGGCACGAAGCAAGGTACAACCCGGAGGGATTTCAGGAGCAAATGAACGCCACGGCGAAAAGAATACAGGAAGACATTGACCGCGGGTTGAGCGAGCAGGTCCCAGGGGTGCACAAGGAGGTAACGCGGGTCGAGAAGCGCTGGTTAAGCGAGGCGGAGGAAAGCGCGGGTAAAATGACGGGGATAGAGATCGCGACCCGGGGTATGGGGCAGCCGGCGACCGTTGAGGTAGAAGAGGGAATTTTATTAAAGCCAACGGTCGTCGAGGTGAATAAAGAAAAAGTGCTGGGAATTGAAATTGGAGAGACCGGGGGCTTAGAAAAGCACTCGCGGCAGGGAGGAATGGATTATGCACAAAGTCTAAGTTCACATCCTGATGCCGTACTTGCTAATCCTTATAAAGATTTGCAGGTGCGCGTGGAGAAGAGGATCCCCCAGGTGAGTCGTGCTGTGTATTGTGCGGGGAGATTTTGCAGGAGGATGTTTGGCGACAAAATAATTTTCGCGCGATTGGGGTCAATATGGCACCCGGGCGTTGGTGAAGGGTCCCGTGTGAGTGGAAATGGCACGCGTGTGAGGAAAAGGTGTGTGTCGGCGAGTGGGTGTGTTATAAAGTGTGAGAGTGAAACCGAGTGCGAGCGGGAATGCATGTCGGGGTGTACGGAGTGTGACACGTAGAATGAGTTGATGGTGGCGCGAGTGCGAGAGAGCACATCGGAGCGCGTTAGTGGGTGGATGCAAGAGTGCACGCCCATGGTGAGTGTTACAGAGGATGTAACGGAGGAGAGGTGTGGACCGAAGTGTGCGAATGGCGAGTGTGCGCAAGAAGGTGCGCGGGAGGTGTGGTGTGTAACAGGGAGTGCGTTGGTGGAATGGACGGAGTGTGTGGAATGGACGGGCGGCGTTGGAACGCCGGGCTTGGTGAGTGTGGAAAGGGTCGCGTGTGCGTGTGGGCATGCGAGTAAGGCGTCGACGTTAACCGGGTTAGCAGTTAGGGTGACGGATAGCCGACGCGGGCGCTCGGTGCGCGGCACGCTTTGTTGGATGCGAAGCTTCGCGCGGATCGTGCTTTGTTGGATGCTAGGCCCCGCACGGTCGAGTCCGGGCCTTGGGCGAGGCGACCGGTCCGGTTCAGGGGCGAGTGGGAGGAAGCGGAACGGTGCCCCCTCGTGGGGACGGGGTTCCGACCGGGCGAGCCTCGGTCATCGGGCCCGGGACCGCAAGGTGCCGCGCCGAGATGGTGCGTGGAATCTCGGCCCGACCAAGCCCCCCCCCTGAACCGAATGCCGGACGGATTCAACCTGCAGGCGACCAAACCACCCGCGTTCATTGCTCGGCTGTGCGAAGCCGGGCTTTGAGAATGTAACGACGCACCGAGGCTCAAGTTTAATGGACGGTGATGATGATAGTGTTTTTGATCCGAAATTTAAAAAAGTGAATAGAATTGGCAGTGATTGGAAAATCTTTGATTTGCAGGAATTGGATGAACAAAATTGATAGTGATAGTGAGAGGTGCCCGATGTGGTGGGATGGCAACTCTGCCATCCCTCACAGTGGGAGCAAAGGAGCACTAGTTATGGGGTTGGCAGTGAAAACTAGCCCGGGAGGGTTAGGATAATGATAGGGATCTAGAGAAGATGACCATAGGTAACGGTAAGGTTAGGTAGTGACAATGATACCTGTAGTGGGGACGCAGGTAGATTAGTTTGGATTATAATGACGAGGGAGCGCAATAGTTTAAAGGGGCGACTGGGAAGCGCAAGTTCCAGAGGGGAGTAGTTAGATGAGATGATGCCGTGTGTGTAAAAATGTATTCAGAAGTGTATTGAGCGTGGAAGTGTATGGAGCAGTGAGTAAGGAACGATTGAGATTGCACAGGTGTGCAACTGAACAGGTGTATGGAGCAGTGTATGAGTGAGTGATGGTGATGTGTGTGGTGTTGACCAAATGGTCCAGGGAGGAAGGAGGGTGGAGGTGGCACCAGGTGAGATTGCACAGGTGTGCAACTGCAGGTGAATGGAGAATGGTTGTGTGGAATACATGGAGTGTGGAAAAATGGAGTATGGAATGGATGGTATGGAGTGAGTATGGTGGAAACTGTGGAGCGGAGTGGATGGGGGAAAGGAGGATGGACCCCCATCACGAATACCCGGGGAGGGTAGTGTAAGTGTTAGGTAGAGTGTATAGGTAAATTGTGGTTGGATATTGGCATCTGTGGTGCGTGGTGGAAGAATGATGTTTGGATGGGTGCATTAGTGTCGTGGAAATGGCTGGGCATGTAGCCTGTTAGTGTGTGTAGTTGGTTGGGCACTCCACCACTGTGAGGATGTCGGCCAGGTGAGGCCGCAGGTGGGCTCTGGGAGCCGGTAGAGTTGTTGTGGATGTGGCCCGAGGATCCGGAGGACGGACCCGGGTAGCCCAGTGCCAGAGAGGGCACCGAGTGGGGTAAGCGCCAAGGAGGGCCTTCCCCAGTTAGATAGGTTAGGGTGAGGAGCAGGTAAGCTCGGAGGCAACTACAGTGGTGGAGGTGTGCAGGTGGGTAGACCTGCTGGGAGAGCTACACGACTCAGCCCGGAAATTGTGCAAGGGCACAGGGAGTTGAACCGGGGGAGTGAGACCCCAAATTGAGAAGCACCACAGTTTGGTCAATGGGAATTGGTTTTTAGAACCCATCGTGTAAGTTGGCCAATGGATTGGCAGGGAAAGACTCCGGGTAGTGTAAAGTGTGTTAAAGTCATTTAGGAAGTAGTTAGGATTAAGAATCTCCTCGCACCATCTACATCCACTCACCTAAGGTGACGCTACTCCACACCATGCCATGGATGTTTTGATTATTTTTATTGTGCAAATGTTTGGAATGTGAGACGCATCATGATGTGGGTGTGACATTGTGCTTTGTGTTCCATCTCTTCCTCCTTATGAGGATTGATGATGAATTGGGTGATGGCAAATTTTGGATTAGTGGGAGTGAAGACGAATTTGGTATAGGGGAAATATGGGGAAGACGAGACATTAGTGACGAATTTGTAAATGTGTAGATTGTTGTAAATATGGGGTAAGGGCAAGGGTAGAGTAGGTGACAGGGGGGGTGACGTACGGTAGGGACGAGCTTTTCTCCGCTCCGTCTCCAAACGCACCTCGCCTTGCATTGCCTTGTTTGATGTGTACCCTTGTGACCTTACCCCTCGCTCAGCTGTCCTTTCCCCCCCCCCCCCCCTTGTCTCCCACACGAGGACTGTGCGCCACTGGGCGCCGAGGGTAGCGTGCGGGAGTCCGCCATTGTGCGCCCGAAACTCCCCGAACCAGCTGTCTGCATCGATGCACCACCTTGTGGACCACATGTCTGTGGCTGAGCACCACTGATGGACCCCATGGGTTGGGGCATGGCCCCTCTGCTGGAACCGGCCATGAAGGCCCGAGAGCTTGCTGGCGGACCTTGGTCACAGGGCACCTATGCCACAGGTGAACCACACATAGTCGGCCCTGTGGGCCATAAATAAATAAAAGATGGACGCATTGTGTGCCTTTTTATTAGTCCAATTAGGCCGCCAGCAAAGAAGAAAGACAACATCAGGAAGAGAGCAATAGCCAGCAGAGGGAGCCGAAGAGGAAGACACCACCAGGGGTTTGGGTTTATTTTTATTCATGAACTGTGATGACTGTGCACCAAAGGGTGCTTTGTGGTGCTTGATGGTGTTTTGGTGCCTTCTTGGTGCTTTCTGGTGCGTCGATGCAGGGCAGACTGTCTCCCCCCCCAAAAGAACAATCACAGGTCCTGGGTTAGTTTTGTAAATAAAATAGAGTAACTGTAAATAATGCTCCCCCATCGTTCATGTTGTAGTTTGAAGACAATTCCACAATTCGGTTAGTTGTGGGCGTGAGTCTGTTAGGCAGGGTGCAATGGAGCAGTGGGACATAGTTATTTGTGTTTTAAAACTGTCACACTCAGGGTCAGGTTAAATGTAGAGGGAACTACACCTACGTGCCACACTAAAAGTAAAAGTAATAGGCCCGGGACGTGCCTAAGAGGAGGAGGGTGCAGTGTTGTGGAAATGAGAATTGTGTTTTTTTATTGTTGTAAAAAATATCACCCTCCTTCTTCCAGTTGTTGTGTATAAAGGTCAAAGGGCGTCCCTTCGTTAGGTCATATACAATCACGTAGCCAAATCATAGATTTCCTCCTTGTTGGTAGTTATTTCCTTATTCTGTGTATTAGGTTAAGGCTTTGTCTTCCATTAATTAATACTCCATTGCACCAAATTCAAATAGATAGATCCCCTTTTTCAAATTCCCCCAAAGCCTTTATTGCCAACTGCATTTATTACCAACTGCATTTGCCTCCTTTGAGCACGTGGTCGGCTCGGAGAAGAAAGGCGTGTCTCCACCTCGTCATAGAGGGGAAAAGTAAGTACACCCCATGTAAAGTTTTGACGTTTTCAACATATTTCAACATACAGCTATTTGATCTTCATTTCAACAATATTGATAGATAAAGGTGATATAATATAACAAATATCATGAAACATTTACATTTTGTAGTCCATTGTATAATTTAAATAAACATAAATGCAAATTTTGCATGTGGAAAAAGTAAGTACACCCTTGGCTCAAATAGGTGGTATTGCCCCTTTTGGCAGAAACAACCTCAAGTAGGCGTTTCTTATAACTGTCTAACAGTCTCTGACATCAACTGGGAGAAATTTTTTCCCACTCCTCCATGCAGAATTCTTTCAGCTGTGCGATGTTTGAGGGGTTTCTTGCATGCACAGCTCGTTTCAAATCCCCCCACAACAACTCGATGGGATTTAGATCCGGGCTTTGACTTGGCCATTCCAGAACCCTCCATTTCTTTATTTTCAGCCATTTCTTGGTGGATTTACTGGTATGTTTAAGGTCATTGTCATGTTGCAAGGTCCACCTTCGGTTGAGCTTCAACTTTCTGACAGATGGCCTCACATTATCCTCAAGCACCCTCTGGTACAATGAAGAATTCATAGTGGATTATATGATGGTGAGCTGCCCAGGCCCTGATGCAGCAAAGCTGCCCCAAACCATAATATTTCCACCACCATGCTTTACAGTTGATATCAGGTTCTTGTGGTCAAATGCTGTCTTTGGTTTTCGCCAAACATGTCTTCTGGTACTGTGGCCAAATAGCTCTACCGTTGACTCTTCTGTCCAGAGCACATTGTTCCAGTAGTGCTGGTCTATGCCGAGGTGTTCATTGGCAAACTTTAGTCTTGCCCTGATGTTCTTACTGGACAGTAAAGGTTTCCTCCTGGCACACCTCCCATGTAGATCAAATTTGTGCACCCTCTTTCTAATGGTAGACTCGTGCACTTTGACATCAACAGTGGCAAGAGCTACCTCTGTAGGTCCCGTGATGACATTCTGGGGTTCTTAGAGACTTCTTTCAGCATCTTGCGGTCTGCTCTCGGGCTGAACTTGCTGGGGCGGCCTGACCTGAAGAAGTTGGCAGTTGTTTGGAATCTTCTCCACTTGTAGATGATCTTCCGGACAGTCGAATGATTGATTTCAAATTGTTTGGAGATCTTTTTAAATCCCTTCCCAGGCTCGTCGGCATCTATAACCTTCTTTATGAAGGCCTCAGAGAGCTCTTTTGATCTGGGCATGGTGACGGTGCACACTTCAATAACAAAGAGCAAACCAAACTAAATGTCTGAGGTTTAAATAAGACAGGTTCCTCCAAGATCCTCTCTAATGATGTTCTAATCATTTGCACCTGAGCTGGTGCACCTGATTCTAATTTTAGGTATTTGTAGTGATAAATGTAGGGGTGTACTTACTTTTTCCACATGCGAAATTTGCATTTATGTTTATTTAAATTATACAATGGACTACAAAATGTAAATGTTTCATGATATTTGTTATATTATATCACCTTTATCGATCAATATTGTTGAAATGAAGATCAAATAGCTGTATGTTGAAATATGTTGAAAAAGTCAAAACTTTACATGGGGTGTAGTTACTTTTTCACGTGACTGTGTATATATATATATATATATATATATATATTGTCGCGTAACCGTGATTAACACCACCGTTACGGATGACCGATTGCGAGACTTTAACTCCCGAGGCGAACACTCAATGGCGGACTCACGTTCAACACCAACGCGCGAAATGGCGGGACGCAGCGAAGGCTCCGCAGCCTTATCTATTAAAATGAAACACCCAGGAAACTGCGTTCAAATATGTACAGAAAATAATATAAGGATTTATTATTAAAAGTAAAGCCAGTGAAAAAGCACGCGCCGGTAATACTAATAACTAAATCGGGACGTCCCCACACGACTGATATCAAACACAAAACGAGGGAGATTAATACGAAAATAACAAGTCACGTCGTGTACAGTGTACGCGGATTCGGGCTTATCTGTCTTTGTCGTCTTTGTGGCTGCCGTCCAACACCGCTCCTTTCGGCCCGATCGCACACCTCGCTCCAAGTTCCACGGCCCTCTGCCTCCGCCTCCAAGCGCCACCAGGCCTCGTCGGTCCAACGCAGGGCTGCACGAAGCAACCAAAAACCAAGTGCCAACTGCCAACTGCTGAGTGCCGAGTGCCAACTGCCAACTGCAACGAGCTGTGGTCACGAACTGTAGAAAATGGCACGAACCGTCAACTGCCACGAGCTCTCACTTCTCTCAACTGCCACTCCGGTACCGAACTGGGACGCTCTACTCAACTGTTCAACGAACTGGGACGACTCGAGATCAGATCGCAACTCAACTCAACTGGCGAACTCAGAGAGACTCAACTGGCGAAAATGGCGTCCGACCGTCGCATATATCTCTCCCCGATGACGTCACCTTGGCGCACTCCTCAGCCAATCATATGGTCCCAACTCGCCGGTCACGCCCTCTACGGCATGCGACTCCTAACATCTCCCCCGTTACGCGACCCTGCGGTCCTGGCATAACACGTGCCGGCCCGGTTTGTAGGCCTTGGGAGGTGTACACGGTGGCGGCCAATTGTGGTGGTGTTTTTGACCTGGTTTCCTGTCAATTTAATACGAAGTCCTTGTCAGGGAAAGGGGATTATTTAATGTTGCGCTAAGGACCTAACTAATGTTTATGTGGTTTGCAGTGCCATAAAGGACAAAGGTTTGATTACTAGGTGATACTCACAGGGGCGTTACCTTTAACCCCTCACTATTTAACACTCGAATCTCCAGGTAGATCCACACTCATACATCTTACCCCGACAACCGCCTAAACATCAATAACTTATTACATGTAGAGTCCCTGTCACGACAGCCGAATACCTACCTATTCAGATCTACCTAGCTCTAGATGTTGCATTACCAAATTCATAACACAGCCCCCCCCCTGGAACCGTAGCTCCTGCAAGGTTCACCGCAGGGCTACCATTCCAGCCTTAACACTTACTGTCACACACTTAATTAACCTACGAAATAAATCAGGAAGGGCTGTGGGAAGTGAGTCGGACTACCTACCTACACTTCCTTAACATGCTGAACCCCTTAACCATCATGCAAGTATGTACATTTTCTTCGTTGTTCCTGTGGAGGGAGGAAACAACAACACACAACACTAACTTAACCACAAAACTTAACCATCTTTCCAAAACTCAAAACTCTAACCTTTGTACATACCCCGGTCTACAGACCGCGTCCCCCGGTGGATGCCACAAGACTCAACCTTACCTGCGGGGCCATCCCCAATGCATCCCCCCTAAATTTCCACGGGCCCTGTCCAGATGTTACAGGTGAGTGACACGGCTCGGTGGATTTCGCCCACATTCATGCAACACAGACCCCTTAACCACTCATTCTCATTCCATAGGTCATCAAGGCATTTCAAAAATCAACAAAGCACTTATTCCCAATACACCCCCTGCAGGACCATGGCATTGATGTCATTCACGTGTGTGTGCATTCCTCAACTAGGCAGCGGGGAGGTACCGCACAAAAGATGGTGGGGGCGCATCAGGCTGTGGTGCCCGCAGTCCCAAAAACAAGTCAACCGACTTACAAGTTCATTGCCCCCCCCCCTTTACCTCTTGGCCCCATGACAGCCCAACAGCCCCTTTCCGCCGTTACCTCGCCGGTGAGGGTCTCCACACACACCAGGCTCCTTTGCCTCCTGCTTTCGCGCAGCAACACGGGTCACCGGGGGACTTCCTCACCCCGCGGCGCCCAACCAGACCCTCCATCGACGAGCTCCAATTTCCAGTTACCACCGGCTGCCAGGGGTAATTGCCGCAGAGGGGGGCCCGCAGGCATCGCTCCTCAGAGCTTGCTCTGTACCTGCGGACACACACACCTTCCCCACCCACAAGACCCCAAAACACACTTCCTCCCCCACTGCCATTCAATTCTCCACACAACTCAGCACAATTCAGTACAATTCCATAGATGGTGTAAAAGGTGTTACAAGGCTTGCCATGGCCTGCTACATGTGAAATTCCCCCAGTTCACATTTAAACCATCACATCTTCCCAAAAGCACATTTCCAAAAGCACAATTATCACCCCTCATTATCTCCAATAATCATCACACACTCTCCAGGTTCCACTCTCACGACCACATCAAAACACGTAACCACAATACAAAAACATACGCCACCCACAAGACACTGTGGCTCCCATTCCATCCCCTCACCGGCCATGTCATCACTCACACCCGCCTCCCAACTCCAATTTACATGTCCCCAATTTCCAAAGCAAATCCTGAAGCCTGGGACAGTACTCCTCAAAGCACTCACCTTAAGTGCAGGTAGTTGCAGGTTGGTCAGGTTCAAAGTGCAATCCACCCATACAATTCCCAAAATTTCACATTGGGCCTACCAAATCCTTCCAGATTTCTCTTTTGTCCCCACTACACTGGCAGGTATGTGGATCCGCATCCAACAGTGATCATCGCTACACAACTACCTACAGCCACGTCAGCTCTGCACCTCTACCGTGCAAGGGTCACCGGGACAAGGTGAGCAGTCAAAACGCCAACATGGCCCATGAGTGTCCATAAGGGTGCGACCCACCATCCATCCTTCGGCCCCCCTGCGAGGAACACAGCTGCAGCAGCCCCAGCTGGCCAATGTGGTGAGCACTTGCTGCCACAACACACACTACCGCACACACAACCTCGGCCCTGGGGGGCACGGTCGCAGTGCGTGGCATCCCTACAGCCACGTCCCCTGCACCTCCCCATCATCCCCCAGTCCGACTACAGAACTGCAGCCCCCCAGTGCTCACCCACACTTGACCACACCAAGGTCCAGTCAACAGCCATGCTCCACCAGGAGACCCACCCAGAAGACATGGTCCACACACCTCGGACACGCACAGCACCACGTTGACCCTCAGGCTACACAACTACATCCCCATCATCCCGCGTCCCAAATATCAGCACAGTTGCCCCCGCAACCAGTTGAAAGCTGTGTCTTGCTACCCTATTAATTTCATCACAGCCTCCAACACTTTGGTCTACACACCTGGATCAATACTGGCGTCACTGTACAGTGTCCACCATGGCATTTCAAAATCCACCCTTAAATTTCCATCTAACCCACAGATTACCCATGCCAACCATTTGTCACATTTTACTAACCTCACCAAAGAAGGATGCTTTGCCATACACATGCCAGCCGAGCATGGCCCATATGCTCGGCTCGTTACACATCTCCCGATTCACATCCCCATGGCTCTCTTCCCAACCCGAGAGTCCATAAATCATAACGGAGCATCTGTGGAAGGTCACTCACACCATCACGTTCCACAGATGCCCCAATGGTTGTCCGGCAGGCTATCTCCATCCCTGTCCATTCGGTTTGACCCGCGTCCATAGACCAACCACCATGCCAGGTCACCACATGCTGGTTGTCCCAGAGTCTCAGGGAGAGGGTGTCAGGTCGCATGCCCGGGTGATCACTACATCAGGCCCAAGCTGGCCATCTGCGGTGCCACCACCAAAGCGCGACCCACAACACCTCCCCCCAGTGGTCCTCAATATTTGCCATCCCAGGCTTGAGAAACCACCTCGGACCTCCCTGGAGGTCTTAACCCCCACCAGGGTCCGGTGACCCTGCCGGCCCGAGCCACCAGCTCGGACGGCGCCCCGACGGACAAGGGACGCCACACTCCACCAGACCCCCCGTGGGACCCAGGTCGTACCTCGACACCCAAGGCTGGACCCCACGTCCAAATCTCGCCATCACAGCCCCCCAGCTGGCTGGCATACCCAAATTTTGAAAGGGGCAACTTTTGCCCGAGGCCATCACCCATGACCTCTCCATATCCAGATCCCGCAGCCCGGGGACCAATCCCAACCATGGCTGCTCCAAATCAAGTTCCCATTGTAATTTTATTTTAAATTTTATTTTACAAATTTTCATTCCCACCGCCAAACCGCAGCTGCAGGGAACAACCTCTACCACCGGTTGTTCTGCCCCTCCCTGCAGTTGATCCAAATTCCCTACAGGGACCAAATCTCCAGAAGCTCTATCTCCCGATCCTCCAAGATCCAAATCCAGCCCGGAGCCAACACACTCCCCCAACTGGTTGTCCAATTTTGGAGCCTCTGTTTCCAAATAGCAGTGTACAGTGAGCGTCCCCTCGGTCATTCCAACCACCTCCTCGGACCAACTCACCTCTTCACCCAGGCTCCTTTGGGCCTGAACAAGCTCTACCTCCATGGGACTGTCACAGGTCTCCAGCCGCTGGATCAAATCATCCTCATCATCATCATTAGAAATCATTCCTGGCCCCGCCAGGCTTTGATCAATATCCCCAATAAATACCCGGTCCGGCTCTATCGCATGGACCCCCAAAAACTCTACCCCCTCTTGCTCCGCACCACCGCCCTGGTGCTGCACAATTCCAAATTCATCCCCCGGTTGGGGTGTTGTGACATCCACACGGTCCCGATAAACAACCAGGCCAGAATGTGGGAAACATTCCCCATTACAACTCTCATATTCCAAATTTCCTTCCCCGCTCACCTGTGGACACTCCACGTTTACCTGCAGGCATTCCCCATCTACCTGTACACATTCTCCGCTCACCTGTGGACATTCCCCATCCACCTGTGCACCTGCGGTCTCCCCATCATCCCCCATTTTGTTTGCCAGCCCATCAATTTTAATACTCAATTTCCGCCATTCCCCATTCATTCGTTCATAGTGGGCCTTCAATAGATTGAATATGGTCTGGTAAGTTATAGGAGCCGTCTCTCCGGCGGGGGAAGTTCCAACGCTATCCTCCATTTCCCTTATTTCCGTCTCACTCCCGACGCTGACGGAGGCCTCGCTGCGTACTTCCATCTCATCAATTTCCGACATCCGCTTTCCGGAAGATTGTTTCCCGCGCGCGTATTTATTTTAATAATTCCTGAAACACAATTTAAATTTGACGAAGACGCGATATCGCGCTCCGTATGCCCAATTGATTATTAAATTTCTCCGCCTCGCCTATCCAAATTTTGCGTTCGAACGTCGGACGCAATGTACGCCCGACCGTGCCGATGTCTCGCCGCGGACAAAAAATTTGTCCGACGGATTCGAATCCTACACTCCTGACACCACTTGTCGCGTAACCGTGATTAACACCACCGTTACGGATGACCGATTGCGAGACTTTAACTCCCGAGGCGAACACTCAATGGCGGACTCACGTTCAACACCAACGCGCGAAATGGCGGGACGCAGCGAAGGCTCCGCAGCCTTATCTATTAAAATGAAACACCCAGGAAACTGCGTTCAAATATGTACAGAAAATAATATAAGGATTTATTATTAAAAGTAAAGCCAGTGAAAAAGCACGCGCCGGTAATACTAATAACTAAATCGGGACGTCCCCACACGACTGATATCAAACACAAAACGAGGGAGATTAATACGAAAATAACAAGTCACGTCGTGTACAGTGTACGCGGATTCGGGCTTATCTGTCTTTGTCGTCTTTGTGGCTGCCGTCCAACACCGCTCCTTTCGGCCCGATCGCACACCTCGCTCCAAGTTCCACGGCCCTCTGCCTCCGCCTCCAAGCGCCACCAGGCCTCGTCGGTCCAACGCAGGGCTGCACGAAGCAACCAAAAACCAAGTGCCAACTGCCAACTGCTGAGTGCCGAGTGCCAACTGCCAACTGCAACGAGCTGTGGTCACGAACTGTAGAAAATGGCACGAACCGTCAACTGCCACGAGCTCTCACTTCTCTCAACTGCCACTCCGGTACCGAACTGGGACGCTCTACTCAACTGTTCAACGAACTGGGACGACTCGAGATCAGATCGCAACTCAACTCAACTGGCGAACTCAGAGAGACTCAACTGGCGAAAATGGCGTCCGACCGTCGCATATATCTCTCCCCGATGACGTCACCTTGGCGCACTCCTCAGCCAATCATATGGTCCCAACTCGCCGGTCACGCCCTCTACGGCATGCGACTCCTAACATCTCCCCCGTTACGCGACCCTGCGGTCCTGGCATAACACGTGCCGGCCCGGTTTGTAGGCCTTGGGAGGTGTACACGGTGGCGGCCAATTGTGGTGGTGTTTTTGACCTGGTTTCCTGTCAATTTAATACGAAGTCCTTGTCAGGTAAAGGGGATTATTTAATGTTGCGCTAAGGACCTAACTAATGTTTATGTGGTTTGCAGTGCCATAAAGGACAAAGGTTTGATTACTAGGTGATACTCACAGGGGCGTTACCTTTAACCCCTCACTATTTAACACTCGAATCTCCAGGTAGATCCACACTCATACATCTTACCCCGACAACCGCCTAAACATCAATAACTTATTACATGTAGAGTCCCTGTCACGACAGCCGAATACCTACCTATTCAGATCTACCTAGCTCTAGATGTTGCATTACCAAATTCATAACAATATATATATATATATATATATATATATATATGTGTATATATATATATATATGTATATATATATATATATATATATATATATATATATATATATATATATATATATATATATATATATATATATATATATATATATATATATATTTGAAATGATATTTGGTGTGAATGAAAAGTCGATCAAATGTAAGAACAGATACAAGTTGAAGTTTCAAAGTCAGAGTTAATGCTCGCATATTTACACTGTTGCCTGTAAAAGATTCCTTATGCTGGGTTATCTTGGCTTATCATGAAGAAACCACATAATAGGCTGTGGAAGAGGTAATCACAAGGCAATAAGAAACAACATTGGTGCTACTGTGGCCTTTGCTCCTCACCGAGCTACCACATGAGAGAACCCACGATCAGGAGGGTATGTGATGGTAATTCAAAGTTAAGTTATGCTCTCCAGATTCTAGTCTTTCAGATCTAATTACTTGCGACACAATTTCAAATCCGAACCGCCCCCTCTCCCCCCATATAAGTGTACATATAGCCAAGTGTACCAATTTTCATTCACTTTTAAAATACAAGTTATGTTTAACCACCTGCAATAAAAAATATTTATAAGGCTTTCGAAGATGTATTTGTTTTATACCAACCACAACTTGGATAAGTGATCTATGTTCTCAACTTGCAGTAACTGGGCTACTTACCCTCCAGGAAAGGGATTTCATACATTCTATGCATGTGATCTTTTTTCTTTTTTTTCTTTTTTATGCATGTGATCTAAATAGTGAATATATGTGTATATATGTATATATGTGAATATATGTGTATATATATACTGTGTATATATATACTGTGTATATATATACTGTGTATATATATACTGTGTATATATATACGTATATATATATATATATATACTGTGTATATATATATATACTGTGTATATATATATATATATATATATATATATATATATATATATTGTTGCAGAACCCAACGTCGGCCTATGGTTCCCCTTTGAGGGGGGATTAGACCCCTTGTTTATTGCTGACCGACGTGATCCCTGACGCCGTACCGCGACCTCCGGAAAGGCCGGTGCACAGCCCCGTTCGTACATCGGACAGATGTTAATTGATTGCCGAGCGGTGTTTCGCAACCGCGGCACGAACTATTACCAAGACTAACCCGATTCATAAACGTTGGCCAAATCGTGCCACAGGTGCCCAATGGAGAAATCACAAAGACGACACGGATGTGAAGAAGAGGAAGACGAAGGCAAAAAGGTTTGAAAATGCTACTATATTTATTCCTACTATTTACAGGACCAAAATAACCAAGGAAGAAGGAAAGATAATAAAATTAAGACAGAAGGAATCAAGGAGACACAGTGCAACGCTAGCTTACCTACAGTCTTAATTATACCCAGGACGAGACACACCAAAACGGACGACAATCAAACTCACACGAATGGGGAAATGAAGGCAGGAACGATTCGGTGGAAGGAGAGGAAGGTCCAACGGGAACCGGAGCTGGAGCTTGATCCCGCACGGGACGTCGGGCGGGACCTCGACGGCCACCGATGCCACCGCAATCCGGCTCCCGCGTCGCAGCGGGTCGCAACTGCGTGGTCTCAAAGCTGGTGGTGGTGGACTCCAAGCTGATGGTGGTGGACTCTGTCTCTCTCTCACCTCTTGCGCGGCACGTATATCGTCTCCTCTCTTGCGCGTCTCTTATATCGTCTCCTCTCTTGCGCGTCTCTCATATCGTCTCCTCTCTTGCACGTCTCTCATATCGTCTCCTCTCTTGCGCGTCTCTCATATCGTCTCCTCTCTTGCGCGTCTCTTCTATCGTCTCCTCTCTTGCGTGTCTCTCATATCGTCTCCTCTCTTGCGCGTCTCTCATATCGTCTCCTCTCTTGCGCGTCTCTCATATCGTCTCCTCTCTTGCGCGTCTCTTCTGGTGGCGTCGTCGTGGTGCGGGTTATATATGCCACGCCCTTCAACCTTCGCGAACCTACTCGACGGTTCTCCCCACGCCCTCTCAAAGCCAAACCCCTCGTTCTGGGTTGGTCGGCAAGGGCTGGCTCACTCCTTTCGGCAATTTAGCTATATATATATATATATATATATATATATATATATATATATATATATATACATATATATATATATATATATATATATATATATATATATATACATACATACATATACATACATACATACATACATACATACCTACTGATCTTTACTAC
The DNA here is from genome assembly GCF_964187855.1 of Myxine glutinosa. Taxonomy (NCBI): domain Eukaryota; kingdom Metazoa; phylum Chordata; class Myxini; order Myxiniformes; family Myxinidae; genus Myxine; species Myxine glutinosa. Next base: position 23,734,668 of record NC_136271.1, on the reverse strand, counting down.
AAACATATTGTTATGGCCTTCGGAGGGAGACACTTCCAACACATTAGGGTTCCCTTGTGTCGTTATATCTGCAGCAATTTTATTTAGCTAAATTACTTGTGATTGATGACCTTATTTACCTTGTTTAGCTAAATTACTTGTGATTAGCCTATTTAGCCTTATTTACCTTGTTTAGCTAAATTACTTGTGATTGATGACCTTATTTACCTTGTTTAGCTAAATTACTTGTGATTAGCCTATTTAGCCTTATTTACCTTGTTTAGCTAAATTACTTGTGATTCCCCTCATATCAGTGGACAGGGAAATGTGTTGTTTGTGTAGCAGATTCAAACCCCCTTTGTAATTCTTCTCTTTCTCAATCCCATCTCTTCAAACTCTCTTCTTATATCTCTCCTCATCTTTCTCAATCTCCCTCTCTCTCCCACTTCTACATTCATACACACTTAGCAACACACAACATTACACCTAACAAAAGCCACATCACAACTCATTGCAAATCCAATCAAGCACATCATAAGATGACGCAGACTGGGATTTCAAATTTCTTCAACAAGCAAGAGCAAGAAACATCAGAGCAAAGAACCGGCAGATGGGCGGGCTTAGTCATAGATTCCATTGCAGAATTGTGGGCTCGGCCAATGAGCGCCGCATGGTGACAGGAATGCCCAAATGAGGAATCGGTGCCCACAAAGCTCAAGTCAGCTCAAGGAAGACACAATTACACCCCAGATCCATTCAGGGCTGGATTACTGACTCACATTCACAATTTCCTCTGTTGCACCACAAACACCACAAACACCGTTGACTACCTGATGGTGTGTAGGCGAGATAGGGGGCACCTCAGAGAGACAAAGGTGATCCCGGGGGAGGAGGCTGTTTCACAGCACCACTTGGTTGTCTGCGACGTAAGGGTGAAAGGTGCGAGGAGAGCTCGGCGGGTGAAGTACCAACCGAGAATGAAGGTGTGGAGGTTGAAAGAGGTGACAGTAAGGGAGGCATTAAAAGAGAGGCTGAGTAGGGTCGAGGATGATGTGGTTGAGCTTGAAAGTGGTTGGATGTCAATGAAAGCTAGTCTGTTGGGAGCCGTTGGTGAGGTATGTGGATGGACAAAAGGACCACCGAGGCACTCGGAAACATGGTGGTGGGATGATGAAGTTGGAAAGAGGATTGACGAGAAGAGGAAGAAGTTCAAGGAGTGGCAGAAGGCGAAGGGTACGGGAGCAGAAACAGCAGAGCATGAAAGTTATAAGGCAGCCAGGAAGGCTGCAAAGAAAGAGGTAGCAAAGGTGCAGGAGGCATGTAGGAAAATGTTCGGAGAACGCTTGGATTCGGAAGAGGGTCAGAAAGCAGTATTCAGGATGGCAAAGCACATAGCGAAAGAGAGGTGTGATATGATGGGGGTGAGCTGCTTGAAGGATGAAGTGGGACAAATCGTTGTCGACCCAGATGGAATTAAAGGAAGATGGAAAAGATATATGGAAATGCTGTTGAATACAGAGAATGAATGGGATGGCAACATAGAGAGTAACCCAGTTTTACGACCGGCAGAGAAGATAACTGAGAAGGAAGTTGAGGAAGCGATAAAAGCAATGAAGGGTAGAAAAGCGGGAGGGCCGACGGGAGTTGTGGGAGATATTTTGAAGGCAGCAGGAAGTTGGGGTGTGAAGAGAATGACAGAGATCTGTAATCTGGTGGTGAAAGAAGGCCGCATTCCAGTGGATTGGGAACTGAGTACCCTCGTCCCTCTATACAAGGGGAAAGGTGACCCTCTGGAGTGTGGCTCGTACCGAGCGATAAAGTTATTGGAGCATGGAATTAAGGTATTGGAAAGGGTGTTGGAGAGGAGGATAAGGAAGAAAGTGAAGATCGACAAAATGCAGTTTGGATTTATGCCAGGAAGAGGAACGACAGACGCGCTTTTCATTGTGAGGCAGTTGCAGGAGAAGTACATGGAGAAGAGGAAGAAGTTGTTTCTTGGGTTTGTTGATCTGGAGAAAGCATTCGATCGGGTTCCACGCAAAGTATTGACATGGGCATTGAGGAAGTTATGAGTGGAGGAATGGTTGATCAGAGTAGTGATGGCAATGTACAAAAGAGCGCGCACAGCTGTAAGGACGAAGGACGGGAACAGTGGTGAGTTTGAGGTGAAGGTGGGAGTGCATCAGGGGTCGGTACTAAGTCCACTACTATTTGTAGCTGTGATGGAGGTGCTGGCTCAGAACGTAAAGGAGGGTTTACCGTGGGAGTTGTTGTATGCAGATGATCTGGTGTTGATTGCGGAAAGTATGGATGGACTGAAGGAAAAGATGAACACGTGGAAGGAATGTATGGAGACAAAAGGTCTGAAGGTGAATATCGGAAAGACGAAGGTGATGGCAAGTGGTAAAGCATGTGGTGAGGTGGAAAGAACTGGGAAGTGGCCCTGTGCTGTGTGTAGGAAGGGTGTCGCAGTGAACTCCATTCAGTGTACAATGTGCGCTGAGTGGGTTCATCAAAAATGTAGTGGTCTGAGAGGGTCATTAACCAGTGTGGCAGCTACATTCAAATGTAAGGTGTGCACAGAGGGAGCTGCAGATGGAGGAAATGTTGAGTTGGATCTTGGAGACGGCGTGAAGCTGGAAGGTGTGAAAACATTTTGCTACCTCGGAGACATGCTGAATGGAGAAGGTGGATCAGACTCGGCAACGGTTGCTCGAGTGAGATGTGCATGGAAGAAGTTTCGGGAATTGAGTGGCGTGCTGATGATGAGGGGAGTGTCATTGAAGCTGAAGGGAAAGGTGTATGCTGCATGTGTGAGAAGTGTTATGATTTATGGGAGCGAGACATGGGTAATGGACGTAGAGCAGCAACGAAGGTTGGAAAGGGTGGAAATGCGAATGGTTCGACGGATGTGCGGAGTATTGTTGAGAGAGAGGAAGACAAATGATGAATTGCGAAAGATGATGGGAATAGAGCCTGTGATTGATGCTGTGAAGAGGAACAGGTTGAGATGGTTTGGTCATGTGTTGAGGAAGGATGAAAGTGACTGGTTGAGAAGAGTGATGGAAATGAATGTAGAAGACGGGGAAGACCGAGAAAGACTTGGCTAAAGATGGTGGAAGAAGAAATGCGGGCAAGGGGGTTAACAAGGAGAGATGCAGAAAATAGGGCAAAATGGAGAAGATTGTCATGGGGACCGCAAGGCTAACCCCCGCTCTAGCAGGAAAAATGGCCTTTAAAATGCATGTTGTTGTTGTTGTTGCACCACAAACATTCACCCGCACTTCTCCCCACATAGCGCACACATCATTTACCTCTTTACACATTGGGATCAACATAAGCCTGCAGGTCGCCAACAATCCCCACTTTCTTTTCCCTGTCTATCACCCTTCCTTATCTCATTTCCCAGAGTTTATGAGGCACCTACGTGTGGAAACGTGCTAAGATGACTGACTTAAGAGGGTTGATGTACTTAGGGGATAAGGTTTTTCTCTTGTGACCTGTTTGCCTGTAAATACGTGTACTTTTGATATTTGTAAACTGTTTCCAAACTGCCCGTTCATCTTTTCTCCATTTGTTAGACCATAGTGTGTTCTAGTGACAGGGAGTTCTGCCCCACCATTCTGTTATGGTTAGTCAAAAAGACAACATCCCACTTATGGTAGTGCTCGGGCTGTTTTGATTGATAGTAGTGGGGCGTTGAGAGCACGGTTCCCCATCTAGGAGGTTTAATTCACCAGAAAGATGAAGCAGAGTTAGACGCTGGGCCCTGCCTGAATTGACCATCTTAAACACCGTCAGTGGTTGCCTAGCAACACATGCCGCAGAGTTATCTGTGATTCGTCAGCTGCAGGGTCATCGGCTGGCAAGTGGGTCTGAGTACTCCCCTTGTGACTCCCGAACCCGTAACTATATGTCATACTGAGGAGAAATTATGCCAAAGTGCTACCTCCCACAACCCCAATTACTCCCAACCCCATTGGGAAGGTATTTGGCCCAAGTCATTCATGAACCGGATGGATAGGCTTGACGTTTGACAGATGGTGGCAGGAATTTGTAATTTGTTCAGGGTTATGACAATAACTCACGTACTTTGTATTTAAGACACCGTGGGATCTTTATCGTCCACCAACTAATGCCAGCAGAGGGACACTCAGCCTAACACCCTTCCGAGGGACGTTGCACTTTGTGATGCAACCCCCTGCCTGTGCAACAACAATCCCAACAGTTTATAGTTGGGCTGTGAAGCTAAACCATACCAGACATTCAAAGGTATCTTGTCACCTAATCAACTCGTCCAATGAGTTTTTTGCCGAATCCGACCACAACTTTTTGAGATATCATGCTATATACACTACATTACCAAATGCATGTGAAAACCTGAACATCACACATCTCATTCCAAAATCATGGGCATTAATATGGAGTTGGTCCCGCCTTTGCTACTATAACAGCCTCCATTCTTCTGGGAAGGCTTTCCACTAGATGTTAGAACATTGCTGCGGGGATTTGCTTCCATTCAGCCACAAGAGCATTAGTGAGGTCGGGCACTGATGTTGGGTGATTAGGCCTGGCTCACAGTCGGCGTTCCAATTCATCCCAAAGGTGTTCGATGGGGTTGAGGTCAGGGCTCTGTGCAGGCCAGTCAAGTTCTTCTACACCGATCTCGACAAACCATTTCTGTATGGACCTCGCTTTGTGCACAGGGCACTGTCATCCTGAAACAGGAAAGGGCCTTCCCCGAACTGTTGACACAATGTTGAAAGCACACAATCATCTAGAATGTGATTTTATGCTGTAGCGTTAAGATTTCCCTTCACTGGAACCAAGGGGCCTAGCCCGAACCATGAAAAACAGCCCCAGACCATTATTCCTCCTCCACCAAACTTTACAGTTGGCACGATGCATTTGTGCAGGTAGCGTTCTCCTGGCATCCGCCAAACCCAGATTTGTCCATCCTTACTGCCAGATGGTGAAGCATGATTAATCACTCCAGAGAACACGTTTGCACTGCTCCAGAGTCCAATGGCGGCGAGCTTTACACCACTCCAGCTAATGCCTGGCATTGCTCATGGTGATCTTAGGCTTGTGTGCTGCTGCTCGGACATAGAAACCCATTTCATGAAGCTCCCGACGAACAGTTGTTGTGGTGACGCTGCTTCCAGAGGCAGTTTCGAACTCGGTAGTGAGTGTTGCAACCGAGGACAGACTATTTTTATGCGCAATGCGCTTCAGCACTCGGCCGTCCCATTCTGTGAGCTTGTGTGGCCTACCACTTCGTGGTTGAGCTGTTCATGCTCGTAGATGTTTCCACTTCACAATAACCACACTTAGTTGACCGGGGCAGCTCTAGCAGGGCAGAAATTTGACGAACTGACTTGTTGGAAAGGTGGCATCCTATGACGGTGCCATGTTGAAAGTCACTGAGCTCTTCAGTATGG
>NC_136271.1:23686748-23724248 GCF_964187855.1 Myxine glutinosa | reverse complement strand
GTATGCCTGCGTGTCGTAAGAGACGACTAAGAGGGTTGGCGTCAGGAAGGGCATCCGGCCATAAAAACATTGCCTCAAAAAAGAGAACCATGACAATTACAACTACATATGGGCAGGGTACAGCCCGAAGTGGAGATCGGTTTCTGAGGTTTGCGACATGGAATGTAGGGACAATGACAGGGAGATCAGGAGAAATGGTGGAAGTATTGGTCAGAAGAAAAGTGGACATATGTTGTGTGCAAGAGACGAGATGGAAGGGAAGTGGTGTGAGAATGGTGAAGGGTAGACAGGGACAGAAATACAAGTTTATGTGGCAAGGGTGCCCGGAGGGCGTGAATGGTGTTGGTGTCCTGTTTTCTGAGGAGTTTGTAGACAGTGTGGTGAGTGTGACTAGAGTGAGTGATAGGTTGATGATTGTGAAAATGATGATTGGAAAGCTCTTGGTGAACGTCATCTCGGGATATGCTCCGCAGGTTGGTCGGAGCGATGAAGAGAAGGACAAGTTCTGGTGTGCGATAGAGAAGCTGATGGAAAACGTGAAAGATGAGGAAGTTGTTGTGGTAGGAGGAGACATAAATGGACATGTGGGAAGGAGTATGGATGGTTTTGAGGGAGTTCATGGGGGTTACGGATATGGTGGAGAAGGTGAAAAGATTTTGGAGTTTGCTGATGGAGCTGATTTGTTGATTTGTAATACTCAGTTCCAGAAAGAGGAGAATAAGCTTGTTACATACACGTCAGGTGGGTCGACGGCAACCGTTGACTACCTGATGGTGCGTAGGCGAGATAGGGGGCACCTCCAGGACACAAAGGTGATCCTGGGGTAGGAGGCTGTGTCACAGCACCACTTGGTTGTCTGCGACATAAGGGTGAAAGGTGCGAGGAGAGCTCGGTGGGTGAAGTACCAACCGAGAATGAAGGTGTGGAGGTTGAAAGAGGTGACAGTAAGGCAGGCATTAAAAGAGAGGCTGAGAAGGGTAGAGGATGATGTGGTTGAGCTTAAAAGTGGTTGGATGTCAATGAAAGCTAGTCTGTTGGGAGCCGTTGGTGAGGTATGTGGATGGACAAAAGGACCACCGAGGCACTCGGAAACATGGTGGTGGGATGATGAAGTTGGAAAGAGGATTGACGAGAAGAGGAAGAAGTTCAAGGAGTGGCAGAAGGCGAAGGGTACGGGAGCAGAAACAGCAGAGCATGAAAGTTATAAGGCAGCCAAGAAGGCTGCAAAGAAAGAGGTAGCAAAGGCGCAGGAGGCATGTAGGAAAATGTTCGGAGAACGCTTGGATTCGGAAGAGGGTCAGAGAGCAGTATTCAGGATTGCAAAGCAGATAGCGAAAGAGAGGTGTGATGTGATGGGGGTGAGTTGCTTGAAGGATGAAGTGGGACAAATCGTTGTCGACCCAGATGGAATTAAAGGAAGATGGAAAAGATATATGGAAATGCTGTTGAATACAGAGAATGAATGGGATGGCAACATAGAGAGTAACCCAGTTTTTGGACCGGCAGAGAAGATAACTGAAAAGGAAGTTGAGGAAGCGATAAAAGCAATGAAGAGTAGAAAAGCGGGACGGCCGACGGGAGTTGTGGGAGATATGTTGATGGCAGCAGGAAGTTGGGGTGTGAAGAGAATGACAGAGATATGTAATCTGGTGGTGAAAGAAGGCCGCATTCCAGTGGATTGGGAACTGAGTACCCTCGTCCCTCTATACAAGGGGAAAGGTGACCCTCTGGAGTGTGGCTCGTACCGAGCGATAAAGTTATTGGAGCATGGAATGAAGGTATTGGAAAGGGTGTTGGAGAGGAGGAGAAGGAAGAAAGTGAAGATCGACGAAATGCAGTTTGGATTTATGCCAGGAAGAGGAACGACAGATGCGCTTTTCATTGTGAGGCAGTTGCAGGAGAAGTACATGGAGAAGAGGAAGAAGTTGTTTCTTGGGTTTGTTGATCTGGAGAAAGCATTCGATAGGGTTCCACGCAAAGTATTGACATGGGTATTGAGGAAGTTAGGAGTGGAGGAATGGTTGATCAGAGTAGTGATGGCAATGTACAAAAGAGCGCGCACAGCTGTAAGGACTAAGGACGGGAACAGTGGTGAGTTTGAGGTGAAGGTCGGAGTGCATCAGGGGTCGGTACTAAGTCCACTACTATTTGTCACTGTGATGAAGGTGCTGGCTCAGAACGTAAAGGAGGGTTTACCGTGGGAGTTGTTGTATGCAGATGATCTGGTGTTGATGGCGGAAAGTATGGATGGATTGAAGGAAAAGATGAACAAGTGGAAGGAATGTATGGAGACAAATGGTCTGAAGGTGAATATCGGAAAGACGAAGGTGATGGCAAGTGGTAAAGCATGTGGTGAGGTGGAAAGAACTGGGAAATGGCCCTGTGCTGTGTGTAGGAAGGGTGTCGGAGTGAATTCCATTCAATGTACAATGTGCGCTGAGTGGGTTCATCAAAAATGTAGTGGTCTGAGAGGGTCATTGACCAGTGTGGCAGCTACATTCAAATGTAAGGTGTGCACAGAGGGAGCTGCAGATGGAGGAAATGTTGAGTTGGATCTTGGAGACGGCGTGTAGCTGGAAGGTGTGAAAACATTTTACTACCTCGGAGACATGCTGAATGGAGAAGGTGGATCAGACTCGGCAACGGTTGCTAGAGTGAGATGTGCATGGAAGAAGTTTCGGGAACTGAGTGGCGTGCTGATGAGGAGGGGAGTATCGTTGAAGCTGAAGGGAAAGGTGTATGCTGCATGTGTGAGAAGTGTTATGATTTATGGGAGCGAGACATGGGTAATGAACGTAGAGCAGCAACGAAGGTTGGAAAGGGTGGAAATGCGAATGGTTCGACGGATGTGTTGAGTATCGTTGAGAGAGAGGAAGACAAATGATCAATTGCGAAAGATGATGGGAATAGAGCCTGTGATTGATGCTGTGAAGAGGAACAGGTTGAGATGGTTTGGTCATGTGTTGAGGAAGGATGAAAGTGACTGGTTGAGAAGAGTGATGGAAATGAATGTAGAAGGAAGTCGAGGACGGGGAAGACCGAGAAAGACTTGGCTAAAGATGGTGGAAGAAGAAATGCGGGCAAGGGGGTTAACAAGGAGAGATGCAGAAAATAGGGCAAAATGGAGAAGATTGTCATGGGGACCGCAAGGCTAACCCCCGCTCTAGCAGGGAAAATGGCCTTTAAAATGCATGTTGTTGTGTTGTATTAGATGGATGTATGCTCCTCCTTCAGCCTTACGTTGCTAGAAAGTGTGATGCAACACATTTGATGTTATTAGTCCCCTACTGGTTTCACCAGAAGGAACGATAGGTTTGCTCTCTGTCTGTCCGTCCATCCCACCTGTGGTTTTTCAGACTTTCTTTCCTATACCCTTTAACATATTCAACTGAAACTTGGTACGCGGCTTTTTTATAAGTTACAGAACAAGTTCGAGGTTCAGGGCGTTTCATCAATTTTTCCCAATTTTTTTTTTGTATGCAGAATCGAGGCTCGTGTAAGAGCTAACACATTCAACATGAAAACATGCACAGACACATAAAACATACAATGAAGGGAGCAGGAGACAAGAGAGGGGAGATAGGGAAGCACACAAGCACAACAACAGTAGAGAACAAGGACGTCGGTAGATCTGTGGAAGGGGGAGGGTTGGGGAGGAGGGAGGGCTACACGGTATAAAGCAAATGAACACTTCCAGGAATTTCGCTACTATGAATGTCAGGAAAGAAGTTGGGGATTGAAAGAGGTGAATTTGGGGTGTTTTACCGGGGGTAGAAAAGATCAAGGTTTTGGATGGGGGAAGATAAGAGATGGTGGTGAACAGCTGTTTTAAAGACCTGGAGGGAGGAGTGGAATTGAAGAGAGTGAGAGGGTTTGTTCCAGAGGTGGGAGAAAAGGGGAATGAAAGAGGGAAGGTGAATAGAGAGTCTTGATTTTGGCAGTTTCACCAAAAGAGGGTTGCTGGCAGATCTTGTGTGTCCTGCAGGAATATTTGGCGGACAGAGCAGGGGGAGCCTGGCCAGAGAGGAGTCGGTAGAAGACAAAGACCACCAACCTGCCTGCAGTGAGAGAGAGTGAGAGTGAGAGTGAGAGAGAGAGAAAGAGAAAGAGAAAAAGACCAAGACCCTCAAAATCGGCTTCATCGCGGGAGATTCCAATGATTCTGAAAGCTTTGCTTTCAACAGCGTGAAGCCGAGCTAGGTGTGAGGCAGGAGCACAAGCCCAGAGGGGAGAGCAGTATTCCATTGAGCTGCGCATGAAAGCCTTGTATGTGGTGATGAGCTCAGGTGTGCCAAGGAAGGACTTCGCACGACGGAGGATGCCCAGTCGGCGACTGGCTTTGGAGGCCAGCTTGGAAATGTGGTTTCCCAAGAAAGATAATGGCAGATAGTGAGACCCAAAAGCTTGAGTGACAGAACTTCTTCAAGAGGCTTGTTCAGAAAGTATATGGGAGGATTGTCCAGACGGTCTTTACAGAGAGACAAAGTGAGTGTGAGATTTGTCAGGATTGAAAGACATGTTCCACTTGTTTGACCAGTTTGTGATATTGTCCAGGTCTGCCGAGAGTGAGGAGGCTGCAGACTGCTGATTTGAGGGATGAGGTATGGAGCGGCAGAGAGTGGAGTCATCAGCAAAGTGATAGAGAGGATTTTCCAGAGAGTTGGATAAATCATTAATGAAGACCAGAAAAAGCTCAGGACCCAGAATACTGCCTTGAGGAATTCCAGCCTGAACAGGAAAGGGAGATGAGAGAATTCCATTCAGGGCCACACGTTGACTGCGACCGGAGAGGAAGTCCGCAAGCCATGCGTGGAAGTTTCCATGGATACCATATGACGAGAGTTTGCTGAGCAGAGCTGGGTGCCAGACCGTAACGAAGGCCCGAGATATGTCAAGGGAGACAGCTCTGATTTCCTGTTTGTCATTGAGAACCTACATCCATCCTTTGAGACAGCAGAAGCAGCATGTCCAGAGTAGAATGACCTGGTCTGAGTCAAAATTGATGATCCGAGATCAAGCCATTGGAGAAGAGGAAGGATTTGATGTCAGAAGCGATGATGGATTCCATGACCTTGCTGATGATTGGGAACAGGCTGATTGGTCTATAGTTGCAGGGATATGTTTTTGCACCTTTTTTGTGTAAAGCGGTGATGTTTGCTGATTTCCAAGATGCTGGCAGATGACCTTGAGCAAAAGAGAGGGTGAAGAGAACAGAGAGAGGCTGAGATAGAGTGGCAGAGCAGGATTTTAGGACCCGTAGCTGATGCCGTCTGGTCCAGTTGCAGAATCAGAGTTGAGGTTTGACAGAAACTTCTACACCTTGTCAGGAGAGAAGGACACAGAGTCCAGGAGCAGCTGGGTTCGACTGGGTAAGGTGGGAACAGAGAGAGATGGGTTTTGGACACAAGATTATGAGGCAAACACAGAGTTGAGGCATTCAGCTTTGTCGCATGCGGAGTCAGCTGTGTAGCCGTTTGAGGTAAGGGTGGGGATGGAGGAGGAACAAACACCAGAAACAGATTTGACCAGACGCCACCAGGATTTGGAGGAGGGAGACAGATAAGAGAGTTCACTCTTGAGAGTCGAGAGATGGTGTTTCCTGGCTCTCCTGAGGGTAGACACACGCTTGTTCTGAGCTTTATGAAAGGAACTGAGATTGCCTTCAGTTAAACCTATTTTTGGACTTGGAAATACCCTTTTTGGACTTTGAAAATATCCTAACAGTAGGGGGACACTTTTTGCAAAGCAATTCCTGCTCTTGTTTTTCATGCTTTGTGATGACATTTCTTGGCAGCGGTAGAAAGAGAGAGATTTTCACCTGATCCTTAGTTCCTCATGTTCCTGGCACCAAAGCAGGCACCTTGTGGCCCATCTGCTGTGCCGCCGAGACGGATTAGCCTCTGACCCTCTTTAAAGCCGAGCACGAGTTATGGCCGGACCCATTTTTGGCCTGCACAATGTATGGATGCAGAGATGTTCCAGCTACCTTTGTCCTCTGCTTAAAGCCTCTAAGCAGTCAAGAAATATTAACTCAACTGAAGTATGAAATCAATAAATTAATTATTAGCTCAACAACTCCCTCTCAATGAGGGATGACTTGCACATACAGCACAGGGATGCTGCTTGCACCATTTCTGGGTTTGCAGGAGTGTTGTTGATGCAGTACCAAACATAGATTAGGGAAAGAATTTGGAATTTGGCCAAACTACAACGACACATTGGCCTGCTCTTTCGAAGGATGTTCTGGGATCTTCAATGTCCACACGCAAATTCTACCTGATAACTGACTCAATGTCCACCAAAGGACTCATTGATACAATGACCATGCTGCAAAGCACCAGCTTGACAGTTTGGAGTCAGGTTGTGAATCAAACCCAGACGAAGCTCAAAAAGGAGTCTGCTACCTCTACGTTCTACTATCAATTAGTTGGCATGAAAAAATCATTTTTAATTAAAAAATCAAAAAAAAAAAAAAAAGGAAATTCTAAATAATTTCCTATCTTCGTTTTGGTGATATCAGTCGTTTATTCAATTTCCTGCTTGTTTGTCTTTGTTAGCTCCACCAATGATGGTGGGCGGGGGTACCCTGCCTGTTTGTTACTTGCAAAATCGAACATTTTTCAAGCGCTATATAAAATAAATGCATTATTATTATTATTATTATATTGGTTGGTTGTGTTTGTTATTCTGTTTGTTTTTGGTCTATTGTTGCAAGGTCTGTTTGTCACTGGCCTACAGGTCACAATTCTAAACCGATCGTCATGAAACTTCACCAAGTTGTATAAGTCGTCCCAATTGAGAAGCCTATTGATTTTGAGGTCAAAGGTCATCTGGAGGTCAAATGTCTAAAATCGCCATTTTAAGTCCGATTGACTTGAAAACTGAATAGCATTTGTATATCAAGTCACTAAATTGGGAAATGAACTATTTTGAGGTCAAAAGGTCAAAGGTCAACTTAAGGTCAAATTTTAAAAATCATCAATTTTCATCTAAAAAGCCATCAATTCTCAACCGATTGACTTTAAAATTGAACAGCATTTGCATATCGAGTCACTAAATTGGAAAACATACTTTTTGAGGTCAAAAGGTCAAAGGTCAACTCAAGGTCAAATTTTAATAAGTACAAAAAGTTTTAATTAAAACAAAAGCCACGTCGATGTTACACAATGCCTAGATGCAGCTGTGCTTATAACGTCGATGTTATAGGCACAGGACATTCCTATTGATTCGATTACTTGATGTTATTTTTGTGCAAAGTGAAAATATATCTCGGCAATTTCCCGTGTGTGGCGACGAATTTTTAATATATCTCGGCATTTTCCCGTGTGTGGCGACGAATTTTTAATATATCTCGGCATTTTCCCGTCTGTTATTTCAGGCGGTGTATGACTGACCATGCCGCGATTTAAAAAATATATATCTCGGCAATTTCCCGTGTGTGGCGACACGTGAACGAAGCTATGCTCCTCTCTCCACATTATTGTGACGACGTATAAATTAAATATTTCATCGTGACGATTGTCATCAAATAGACGAATTTTTTATATATCTCGGCATTTTCCCATCTGTTATTTCGGGCGGTGTATGACTGACCATGCCGTGATTTAAAAAATATATATCTCAATGGACTTGAAGTTACAGGCCTTTGAGAATTCATTTCGTTCTATAAAGGGCAACTTTCATCGGATTTTCTTCCCGGTTTTTTTTCAACCGAGTCTAAAACTATGTTAGCGACTGTGAAAAATGAAATGATATATCGAATTTGATTTGAAATAAAACTGTGTGAGAGAGGAAGACGCCACGGGCCTACAAAACAGGCCTCAAAGCTATGCGAGTTAATAAAATGGTGGATATTTGTATATATGAAGGCTCTCCCAGAATGGGTGGAGCTATGGTTCCCAGAATGGGTGGAGCTTTGAGGTTTTGTCTTCTCTGCAAGAACAAGAAGAAGAAGAAGAAGAAGAACAACAACAACAACAACAACAACAACAGCAGAGGGCACTCTATGAGCAGCGTCTGCGACGCGGCTAAAAATCATCAATAATCATCTAAAAAGCCGTCAATTCTCAACCGATTGACTTGAAAATTGAACAGCATTTGCATATCGAGTCACTAAATTGGGAAACATACTATTTTTAGGTCAAAAGTTCAAAGGTCAACTCAAGGTCAAACTTCCAAAATCATCAATTTTTATCTGAAAAAACCCGTCAATTTTCATCCGATTGACTTGAAAATTGAACAGCATTTGCATATTGAGTCACTAAATAGGGAAACCAACTATTTTTGAGGTCAAAAGGTCAACTCAAGGTCAACCTTCCAAAATCATCATTTTCATCTGAAAAATCGTCAATTTTCTTCCTATTGACCCGAGCTTTGATCAAGATTGTCAATTTTAATCTTGATGAAATGGACAATTTGCTGTATCAATTGAATTTTTTTTCTTGGGGAGGGGGGGGGGGGGAGGGTATTTTGCAAGTGTCGTGCTCCGCATGACGTCTTCTTGTTTGTCTGTTTGTCGCTCGCCTACAGATCACAATTCTAAACCGATCGTCATGAAACTTCACAAAGTTGTAGAGGTCGTCACAATTGAGAAGCCTATTGATTTTGAGGTCAAATGTCATCTGGCAGTCAAATTTCTAAAATCGCAATTTTTCATCCGATTGACTTGAAAATTGAACAGCATTTGCATAGAGTCAATAAATTGGTACACCAACTATTTTTGAGGTCAAAGGTCAACTCAAAGTCAAACTTCCAAAATCATCAATTTTCATCTGAAAAATCATCAATTTTCATCCGATTGACTTAAATATTATACAGCAATTGCATAGTGCATCACTGAATTGGGAAACCAACAATTGTTAAGGTCAAAGGTCAACTCAAAGTCAAACTTCTAAAATCAATTTTCATCTGAAAAATTATCACTTCTCAACTTATTAACTTGAAAATTACATTGTGCATCACTGAATTGGGAAACTAACTATTTTTGAGATCAAAGGTCAACTCAAAGTCAAACTTCCAAAATCATCAATTTTCATCTGAAAAATCATCAATTTTCATCCGATTGACTTGAATATTATACAGCAATTGCATAGTGCCTCACTGAATTGAGAAACCAACTATTTTTAAGGTCAAAGGTCAACTCAAAGTCAAACTTCCAAAATCGTCACTTTTCATCCTTTTGACCCAAGCTTTGATCAAGATCGTCAATTTTAATCTTGATGAAATGGACAATTTGATGGATCAATGGTAACTCCTTTGGAACCAAGTCTCTTCGGAGAGTCCTTGGCTATCGCTGGTCGGACTTCGTGTCCAACAAGCGGTTGCTGAGAGAGACTCAGATGAGATTTGTTTCCTGTATGGTCCGTGAGCATCATCTGTGGCTGTATGGACATGTAGCTCGTTTTCCGGATGCTGATCCAGCTCACCAGATACTCAGCTCGGGAGCCTCATGAGTGGAGTAGGCCAACGGGCCGACCACGTGCCTCGTGGTTGCAGCAGGTTGATCGGCAACTCAAGGAGATAGGGATGAGCCATGCATCAGCATAAGCCCAGACGGAGGCCCCTGGAGTACCATCAGAAAGTGGATGCGGCGACGCGCTGCTCCGGCGCATGCGCCCATACCTGACCTGAATGGCAACCTTTTTTGGGTGGTGGGGTGGACTTTGCACGTATTACGCTCTGCATGACATCTTCTTGTTTGTGTGTTTGTCTGTCTATGAAAAGGATATCTCCAAAGGTTGTGGACAGATTCAGGCGAAATTTGGTGGAAAGGTTGGGTATGTGACAAGGTCGAAATGATTCGATTTTGGTTCAGGTCCGAATTAAGATCCGGCATATCACTGGGATACAAAACATAAACTGTTCAGCCTGGCAGTGGTATGTGCTCTACCGAATGCCGATCGTCTCTTTCCCGTTACATATACAGTGCGTATCAAAAAAAAGGTAATCCGAATTCAAGGGGTTAATATGCAAAGGTTATTTATTTTGACAATTTACATGTGGTTTACTAATTACGAGGAGATCCTCAGCTTTCCATTGATACCTTCCATGCATCATTGCTGTCACACATGACCGAGTACATGTTCATTGAAAATGACAAGTTCAAATCACATTTTTACAAGTTTGGCTAATCGATGCAAGTCAGGATAATTGGTGCAAAATGAACGTCAGATGTGAACTTTTCTCAGGAATGATTGGCCTTTATGCACCCACACCTTCAACATGTCCACCTCCCCTTTCAACGCAAAGCTCACAGCGGCGGAGTATGCCCTGAACTGCTCGTCTCACCATAGCCGGGTCATTGTGCAAAGCATCCACTTCATGTCGAATACGGCCCTGCAATTCGTCAAGATCACGGGGAGGAGTTACGAACACCTTGTTCTTTAAATGTCCCCAAAGGAAATAATAACATGGTGGAGGTCAGGTGATCTTGGCGGCCATTCCACTGCATGGTTGAGGGCAATGACTCGGTCTCCAAAGAGTTCCCTCAGTCAATCTCGGACAGCGATAAGATGATGTGCTGGAGCGCCATCTTGGGGCCACCAGAGATATCTGAAGACACCACAAACCTGTTGCTCAAAGTTCTCCTCCAGCTGCGGTAAAACTTCATCATTGATCATCTGCAGATACCTGTTACCATTGACATTCCTTTGAAAGAAAAATGGTCCGATCACCTGACCACTTCCACAAAGTCCCAACCAAACAGTCCACTTTTGTCGATTCATGTTGGTGTCAAAATTAAATTCCGGGGGTTGTCCTGTCAGTGCATATTCAAGAACATTATGGGTATTGACCTTGCCATCCATGACGAAAGCAGCTTCGTCGCCGATAACGAGATACCACTGGAAATTGACATCTGCTTCGCAACGTGCTATCAACCATCTGGCAAGCACCAGCCTCCTGGCAAAATCCCCTGGCATAAGTTGATGCCGGATGTGAATCCGATATG
Source organism: Myxine glutinosa (assembly GCF_964187855.1). Classification (NCBI taxonomy): domain Eukaryota; kingdom Metazoa; phylum Chordata; class Myxini; order Myxiniformes; family Myxinidae; genus Myxine; species Myxine glutinosa. The sequence goes on along the minus strand of NC_136271.1, from coordinate 23,713,300 downwards.
GATGTTGGTGGAAGCCAGTCTTGTGATTCGGTTGAATGTTGCCGAAGGCAATCCCGTCCCATTTCGTCTTGCACTGGTATCCCTAGGATGCTCCAAAACTTGCTGCCTTACTGCTGCAATGTTCATTTCCGATTGCCCAGTGTGCCTCCTACCAGAATTCTCCTTGTTGCGGTTGAGGCTAGTGCCATGCTCTTGGTATTTTCTAACATTCGCCCAGATGGTTTTGACTGCTGGAGGCTCCCGTTCTGGGAAACGTTCCCTGAACGCATCACGAGTTCGCTGCAAACTTCCAGTTTGGTGAAAGGTTGTAACCACGAAGGTCCGCTGTTCAGTCGTAAGTTGAACCATCTTTTCAATGACTCGGACTGTCTCCAAACCCATACACTGTAGGCCCATCTTAAATACCCATCTTAAACAAAGGATGATTACCAGACCGACGATTACCAGACCACCTTAACAATTTTACATAATCAACTTGGCAGTCGACAAGTCATGCGTCCATTTAAAACTGTCTTGCACCGATTAGCCAAACTTGTAAAAATGCGATTTGAACTTGTCATTTTCAATGAACTTGTACTCGGTCATGTGTGACAGCAATGATGCATGGAAGGTATCAATGAAAAGCTGAGGATCTCCTCTTAATTAATGAACCACATGTAAATTGTCAAACTAAATAACCTTTGCATATTAACCCCTTGAATTCAGATTACCTTTTTTTTGATACGCACTGTATATCGAGACGGATGATGTCAACACTCCCCAGTGTATGTGTTTAAAACCTGCCAACCCTCTGAGCCTTTATTTTATGTTCTCATGTTTGTAATTTGTATAAATAATGTTTTTAGTGTCTCAGTAGGGCATCAGCCCACAGGTCATCAACCCAAGCCAAACTGGCGGCCAAAATTGAGGCCATCACCGGAGAGCAGCGGCAAGTGGCGGGAATCCTGGCAGACGTGCGGGAATGAGACCCGCAGCGAAAAATGGCGGTCAATCAGGCCTTGGTAACAGCAGGCATCCAGGCAGCATGTAGGGCCATGGGGGAAATATCGGGAGAGGAGATAGCCCAGGACAAATGGCCAAAATAATTGAAATGGATGGCTCAAGAAGTCAAAATCAACTTTCATGTTTTAAAAATTGGTGAATCTGGTCGCAAATTTCTGTTTGAAATTGCAAAGGAATCCCGTATACCAGCAATTTATGAAAAATCTCTCATCATTAATTTATTGGGCAGAAAGTGGAATGAAGCGAGTGGTCAGCATCGTTAAAATTCTCGTAGAAAAGCTCCAACTTTGACATGAACTCTCAGACATTCGTGGCCATCTTAAAGATGCTTTTGTTCTTGCCTTGCAGGTTCAGATAATTATAATATGCTTCATCAGATTTTTCAGGAAGAAAATGTCACACAGCCATGTTTTATTTTACAATTTTCCAACAGATCCTTCTGTGCTCAAAAAATTATGAAATTTTGCAGATCATTAATGATATTTATTCTTTGAAAACATGCCAACAGTAAACTGATGTGTATGCCAAACTGTTGCAACAACCTAGAGAACTCCCTCATGGAAGTTTTATTTAGTACGAACCAACCCTAAGAGGCAGAGGTTATAGGTGAGCTTGATACAAAGAGTGAATATCAGCACCACCTAGTCAGGTAGTACTGTATTGCAAACAGCAACTGGAAACCAAGGATATGGATCAAGCCTCCCTTACCCCGCCCAGAAATCCTTGCGGTAATCATGTCGTGACATTAGGTTTGGGGGGGTCTATTCCGATGGGTATCCTTGGCGCTTACCTAACATTGCAAATATTTATCACTGCAGACCTTAACAGCACCTTGTTAAGTTTAAAGACCATCCTACTGTGTCTGCACCGGTTAAAGGACTAGTAGAAGCAGTTCAGGTTAGATGTAGGCGTAGGCCTATACAGGAAATTAGACATAACTGGCTAGATTCATGATCAAAATGCAACTTTGAAGTTATTTTTAATGACCATTTCCTGTTTTCTTATCTTTCTTCTTTCCCTTGCTCCACACTGTCCATCTTTTCACTAACATGACGTACGCATCCTCCATCACCACTCACACCAGTACAGCCGAGCCTTGGAGGATATCTACAAAATGGCCGAAAGGGCGAGGTGAGCTCCATAAATATTTGATGTTGAGGACGCATTATGCTCATGATGGATGGATTTGTGAAGCTTCCCGTAAGGCTGTCTGCTCTCACATCCCCTACCAACACCGCAGTGTCCGTTCAGTTTAAAATAGTCAAACCTCTAATGCTTTTTCCGCATTAAGGCAACGGCCGTTGTTCCATCACTGACATTTCCCCTTTTCATGATCATCATATCGTCATTACTGCCACTTTCACATCTAAATGTCTTCATTTACGCCATGATGATCATTGTTACAAGTTTGACATCATGGATTAGTTCGGTATTCGGAATTTTCCATTTCCAATCACAGCACCCTCCGGATTTCCAAGTGCATTGGAGTAATTTATTATGTTCGCAGGAAAGCAGGATTTTAACTCTCGTGCTGACTTGCACATTGTTTACTAGACTTTGTTATTTACAGCCAAGAGATTTGTTACATGAACTACAATTTAAAAAGTATTGAATTTTTTATTTAAAAAAAGTAAAAAATATTTTACTTTTTCCAAATTGAAAAGTTTTTTTTTTTTTTTTTTAAATAAAAGACAATACGAAAATGAATCGTTTGGGAACCCTTCGTAGTGCAAAATGGTTACAGAAATGATGAGGTGGATCAACTTAGAAAAAGTCGAATGTCATTTTTATACAAGCTGTTTTTGAAGCTCAACGGTTAGGGTGGTTGGTTTGGGATCCCAGATTAAGGGTTAGGGTGGCTGGTTTGGGATCATGGATTAACGGTTAGGGTGGCTGGTTTGGGATCACAGATTAACGGTTAGGGTGGCTGGTTTGGGATCCCAGATTAACGGTTAGGGTGGCTGGTTTGGGATCCTAGATTAATGGTTAGGGTGGCTGGTTTGGGATCCTAGATTAACGCTTAGGGTGGTTGGTTTGGGATCCTAGATTAATGGTTAGGGTGGCTGGTTTGGGATGCTGGATTAACGCTTAGGGTGGTTGGTTTGGGATCCTAGATTAATGGTTAGGGTGGTTGGTTTGGGATCCAAGATTAAGGGTTAGGGTGGCTGGTTTGGGATCCCAGATTAAGCATTAGGGTGGCTGGTTTGGGATCCCAGATTAACGGTTAGGGTGGCTGGTTTGGGATCCTAGATTAATGGTTAGGGTGGTTGGTTTGGGATCCTAGATTAATGGTTAGGGTGGTTGGTTTGGGATCCTAGATTAATGGTTAGGGTGGTTGGTTTGGGATCCTAGATTAATGGTTAGGGTGGTTGGTTTGGGATCCTAGATTAATGGTTACGGTGGCTGGTTTGGGATCCTAGATTAATGGTTAGGGTGGCTGGTTTGGGATCCTAGATTAATGGTTAGGGTGGCTGGTTTGGGATCCTAGATTAATGGTTAGGGTGGCTGGTTTGGGATCCTAGATTAACGGTTAGGGTGGTTGGTTTGGGATCCTAGATTAATGGTTACGGTGGCTGGTTTGGGATCCTAGATTAATGGTTAGGGTGGCTGGTTTGGGATCCTAGATTAATGGTTAGGGTGGTTGGTTTGGGATCCTAGATTAATGGTTAGGGTGGTTGGTTTGGGATCCTAGATTAATGGTTACGGTGGCTGGTTTGGGATCCTAGATTAATGGTTAGGGTGGCTGGTTTGGGATCCTAGATTAATGGTTAGGGTGGTTGGTTTGGGATCCTAGATTAATGGTTAGGGTGGTTGGTTTGGGATCCTAGATTAATGGTTAGGGTGGCTGGTTTGGGATCCTAGATTAATGGTTAGGGTGGTTGGTTTGGGATCCTAGATTAATGGTTACGGTGGCTGGTTTGGGATCCTAGATTAATGGTTAGGGTGGCTGGTTTTGGATCCTAGATTAATGGTTACAGTGGTTGGTTTGGGATCCTAGATTAATGGTTAGGGTGGTTGGTTTTGGATCCCAGATTAATGGTTACGGTGGCTGGTTTGGGATCTTAGATTAATGGTTACGGTGGCTGGTTTGGGATCCTAGAATAATGGTTAGGGTGGAGTGTGTGTATGTTATGTGTGTGTCAGCTCTATTACGAGCCGAGCCTTAGCCCATGTGTATATATATATATATATATATATATATATATATATATACATATATATATATATATATATGTATATATATATATTCAGTCTAACAAAGTATCCTCAAGCACAATCTGCCTCAATTAGAAGTCTTTTTGGACATATAATTTGCCTAATATTGGTATCTGATGTGGAGCCAGATCGTCCTTGAGCTTGCAACGCTGTTCTGACTTTATCATGAATTTTAAAGGTGGATGGATGGAGCACACAATGGTTAATTCCTGGTCAATGTAAGACAATTTTTAAATCTCGTTTACCTGCAGATAGTCAGGAGTTATAGAAGTTATAAAACTTATTGGCCTCACTGTAAAACAATAATCGATTTCCATGAACCCACTCATTACACAAATGTATGTTGTCATTCTCGCAGGTAGAAAGGTCACATGAATAGAGGTGAATGAGATACAGGGTGAGCGGTCAGTATACCAACAATGGAGCAAACAGGTGAACAGGCAGACAAGAGACAAAGTTATTTTATGAACACTGCTTTGTATAAAACATAAATGCAATGCATGTCTATGTACAAAAAGTGCAAAAACTTGCTTGTGACCAAACCTGTTTCAAATGTGTACAAGTGCCAATAAATCACAAAACATGAATCAAGGCCCTAGTCTGCTTTGATATAGACTTGACCTGTACAGTCCACTCTGTCTTTGCCAGAACCATAGATCTGCATTCAATGATTAACATTTGGTTTTCACTTGAGTTCCATATTGTTGGAGAGGGGTGATCAGAAAGTTCTCTATGATCAAGATCAAGACAATCAACATTATTATTTAATACATATGCATAGATAATTAGGAAGAATATAAAGAAATATATATATATATATATTATATATATATATATATATATATATATATATATATATATATATATATATAATTGTATTATTTTTGTTTAAGTATTAAACTCGTACTATGTTAGCATGTCTTGGACTATTGTGAGTATCTAGATCATTGAACTATTGAAATGGCCATGTTTGTGAATCTCGTGATCTAATGTCCGATGTCGATGTGATTCTCCTAAGAGACTTATTAGGATCGGGAACATAAATTAGGCCTGTATGGACCAAGAAAGGCCATTTTAAAGATTAACATCCGATTATGTTTCTCTTTTTGGACGTTTCGAGTTTGTGGGCATTATACTTGCATTTGGCTGACAGGATAGCTTAGGCCCTAGAGGTATGCACACTCACCTCTGAGCTGTCTAGCCTTGGATAAAATCTCGACACAGCTATAAATTGCCACCTTTGATGTTTGTGTGCGAAGGCAAGGTGTGTGCGCCGTCCCGATCCCATGGTACCTTTTGTAAAGAGTATGTGAGTTATTGCTTTCTCTGAACAGATTAAAAGAATTTCTGCCCTGAATGAATGCTGGGGAGTCGAGGGCAAACCACCCAGCATAACATGCCCAAGAAACTGGTACCACAGACCTTAATGATGACGATATTGGTACTTGGAGTGTGCATGGGAATATTCTGCTGGGTTGGGATGGCCACCTCCACCTGATATATCCTCCCCCCCCCCCCCCTTGCTCCACAGGAGCGGTTGTATCTAGTCTGTTTCATTTTTATCCCACGCACGTGAAGCGATAAGCGTGGTTAAGCAATTGGTTCACCTTGTCTGTCTAACTTGAGATGTCATTCTATGATCGAGGAAGTACTTGATTTCAATTGAATTTTGTATTTTGATTATGTTACGGATTCGTCACTTCTGCGTTTGTTGTTATTATGTACTTGTAGATTTTTTTCGTTTCAGGTAATATTGTTGTTAAGATTTTTGTGTGAAATGGAGATGACTTTCGTAAAAGGTAAAAATAAATGTTTGTGAAGGAAAAAAGAAAAAGTGGCAAAGAAACCGGAAGAGGAGAGAGGAGATTGGAGGGAGGAGACGTCCATGAGAGAGATACAGCCGTGAGTCGCATCGAGGCTGCGAGCGGACTTTTTTGATATTGGTCGCGAATGAGTTGAGGCCTCCCGTGAAAGGGATTGCCCGCAACATCGTCCTATATTGTGATTGCAATTAAACCTGTGTCTCAGGTTTTATTACCAAGCGTGAGCTATTGTTGGCGGGGAAGCAAGAGCCTCCATTACAGGCCGATCTGCCATTTTTCCTCGAAGAGGCTGTCTGCCTCGTGCATTGTGCTTTGTTGTTGGGATTTCCATATCGACATCATTGTGTTGATCGCCGTTGCTTTCCATATCAGCTCAATTCCCATATCAACCTCTCACCTCGTAGCTCCTCGTCCGCCGCCGTACCGATACCTGCCTATTCTTGCCGTTCTGCATGACTTCAACATTCACCCCGTGTTGGGATTTGTGCACGGACTTTGGGGAATGTTGCATTCCACTCACATTGGTGTATCGTGAGTTTATTGCTTTGAGAGCATTGGAGAATGATGGTACCATCATATGTATTGTTCATTTGATGCAAGTAATATTTTCATTGTACTTTAATAGTGTTATTATTGTGTATGTAAGAGTTCTTAATACAATTACTTGTTTTGTTCTACAATTGCATTGGTGTGGTTATACCATGGTTTATTAGAACACTTAAAATAACAAATCTTTCTGCCGCGTTCCCTCTCGAGACTGAGGGGCACCGTAAACAGAGTTTGGGGAGGTAGCACGTAACAAATACTGTAGAACACATATCAGAACATGAACCTGTAGTTTAGAAGTACTTTGGTTCTGAAATTGGAAAAATGTATGGAATCTCATCCCAACCGTACATGTGCAGAGGAGAGAGATAATGTTTTTATTCTGGGTGCCTGTCTGGCAGTCAAACAAAATTTAAAACAAGTACAGATGCATTCAAAGTACAACGCCCTCATGCTAAATAAATAAATTATATCCTACTGTGCGGCATTGCTGGGGCACCTCCGCTGTACAGCACAGAGACGGTATTGGGAGGGAGAGGTGTCCAATAAATTGATTGATTAATTGCATAATTAAAATCAACAAATAATAATCATGAAATAATTTCTTAATCAATTGGCTAATAGCATACATCAACCACCAGTGTTTCATCCGAACCTGTAACGTTTTGAAAATTAATCGTCGTTATTTGAAAAAAATAGATATTGATTAATCATTAAATAATAAATCGATCAATTAATCAATAAATCAAAAATATATTTTATAGCCAAATCACTTGGTCATTGTCGTGTCTGAATATCAGCTGCCTAGCTCAAAAGGTGCCTGAGATATTGCCCAGATGAGAAAGGAAATAAATAAGACGTTTTTTAAAAAGGTTTTACGTTAAAAATCGAATATGGCTGCCAAACCATGTGACGAATGATGTCATAATTTTAATATTTCAATACAAATGGGTCGTAGATCATGTGCATGCAATTTCAGATTTTTAGGATAAGGCATTTGATTGAAGCATGTATGGCTGGTATACCACTTCACCGATGTCATCATTATCATGCGTTTGTTCCCCATTGGGAGTACTTGACAATGTGCCAAGTTTCAAATTTTTCCATTCAGCGGTTTCTGAGAAATAAAATGTAATTATTTGCGTTTAATCCAAGATGGCTGCCATACCACGTGACCTATGAAATCGCAATTATCATAAAAACACTACATGGGTGTCACTCCTACCTTGAAAGTTTTGTCTCAATCAGACATATGGTTGCTGAGACAAACGAGGTTTAGCCCGTATGGACATATGGACGGACATATGGACAGACAACCCGAAAGCATAATGCCTCCGGCCTCCTCCTCCAACCACCCTAACCACCTTCATGGGTGGAGGCATAAAAACTTTCTCTAGAGTTTTTACATTTTCTGCCACAGTTGTATTGTTTTATAATGCACTGTGTACAAAACACATCAATGACAGGATAGAGTACGCAGCATCCTTTGGACGCCTTACCCGTGCTCTTTCTTCATCAAATTGGAGGCAAGCCATGCCATCAAGGCGCTGCAAGTCCACCCAGCCTCGCCACGTCACACATACACCATTCAGGATCATGGGTGCTTGCAGGAACACCTGCCAAACCACAACATGTCCTATATCAAGCAAAATTGTCAGCAGCATCATCAGTTTGCTGACGCCCATTATCATAAATATTATCTGATTTTTGTTGTCAAACTCAGGCTACAAAGGGAAACATACAGTATGAATTGATGTCATATCTTCTACAAACTTTCAAAAACGTTTTACATTTCAAGCAAAGTTCACAAAAGATCAGGCCTTGCTTTATTATTATTATTATTTTTATTATTATTATTACTAGCAACGGTACCCGCCCTACGGGCGGGGCTTCAATTGGGAAGCCGAAATGAAAAGGTAAAATATCAGAAATTGAAGGCAGAATTTTTTTTTTTAAACGATTCATATAAACATCCGTGAAATCATATCACACGTAAATCATCAAAATCAAAACAGTATCTTTAGAATTTCAATAAAAACCACATCACTGTTCATATCGGTAAATATTATTCCATCGTGTTTCAAATCGTGATATCAACTGTACACTTTTCTTTAGGGAAAAGAATTGAATGATTTTGTACCTCTTCTTCAGCTTAGAACTTCAGGATAAACGACATTGTTGATAAAAGTTCCTTTTCTCTCTTTGAAGTTCTTGGCAAACATTTTTATATTGTCGCTGCTGCCAACGCGACTCATGGCGACAAAAAGATGTCCATGGCTGAAGAAATCTGTCTTTAGGTGGATGTCTACCTTTTCCAATGTCTGACCTTGAGCCTTGTTACTGGTCATTGCAAAGCAGAGTCGGACAGGGAATTGTTTTCGCTGCATCTGGAAGGGGAACAGGTTTTCGGATGGAATGATTGTAATCCTCGGTATGAAGATCTTGTTTCCAGCATGAGGCCCAGTAGCTAGTGTCGCATCGATGAGATTCGGCATCAGGTTGTCCATGATGTTACGACTCCCATTGCAGTGGCCATTTTTAGGGTCAAAGTTTTGCAGCAGCATGATCGGAGCTCCCTTCTTGAGGCAGAGTTTGTGAGGAGGCATTCTTGATGCGCATATCGAGTTAAGGAATTCGACTGGATATTGGTATCTGTTCTCTACTTCCATTATCTTGTCGCGTGTCGTTGTTTATTCGTATTTATTCGAATTGCACGAATATGTGAATTGTGATTGTGTTTCATTGTGATGTTTGTGCGGCGACGGGCGGTGTGTACAAAGGGCAGGGACTTAATCAACGCGAGCTGATGACTCGCGCTTACTGGGAATTCCTCGTTCGTGGGACACCGTCTCAAGCCCCAGGTCCCCATCACGGATGGGGCTCAGCGGTTTACCCGAGCCTGACGGTGAAGGGCAAGGTACACGCTGGCCCGTCCGGTGTAGCGCGCGTGCGGCCCCGGACATCGAAGGGCATTAAACGTTCATTAAACATTAAACGTTCATTAAAGGATTACGAAACGAAAAACATTACGAAATTACGTTCACAGCGTCACGTCAAACACTACCGTGAACACATACATCGTCACAATGAGAACATCGTTACAATGAACGTTATGCGAACGCGAATGTTATGCGGGAGTCCAAACCTGAGAATCCTGGAGACCAAAGCTGAAATTGGGAAAACTAAATGGCCTATTTTACTCCCAGGGGTCCCAGGATTACCCACCCAAAATATCTTTGCGATCGGTTCAGCAGTTTTTACGGCACCTTCGAACAGACAGACGGACATTTGGTGAATTATAGTAAGATTATTATAAATCTCACATTAAGGACACAGTCCAAGGGAATTAAATATTTCCGAAGAACAGATCTCCAGGTGATTTGTCATAAGACTGGTGATATCAGGGGTTTTGCTCCCCACAGATCATGTTGTTAAAAGTATATGTAGATCAGTGATTATGTTGAAAAGTTTCAAAGTATGAATTTTTGGTTAGAATGGTGAGATATCAAGGTGTGTTCCGTCCCCCGGATGGACGTTTAGCCGGGCGTCCCATCTGCCAGCATTAGCTGGTGGACGTTAAATAATCCCACTGTGTCCTTCGCGAAGAGTAGGCAAACTATCTCCAGTACCCTGAACAAATTCCAAATTGCTGCCTTGACTACTGCTGGGAAAGCAACGGCAAACCACCCAGTATTACCCTTGCCAAGAAACAGCTTTGGTAGCACCAACGCTCTGTAACAGAGTATGGGACATCGGCATCAGAATGGTGAATTTCGTTTGTTACTTGCGAAAATCGAAGATTTTTTCAAGTACGTATATTGGTTGGTCTTGTGCGTTATTACTTGCCGGAAAAGATTCCGGCAAGTATGTTGGTTTGTTGGTTTGTCTGTTTGTTTCCGGCAAGTATGTTGGTTGGTTGGTTTGTTTGTCTGTTTGTTACTTGCTGGAAAAGATTCCGACAAGTATGTTGGTTGGTTGGTTTGTTTGTCTGTTTGTGCGCAGTACTACATCTACATCGTTGCACATAGCATCGCCATACTTTACACACATATTTCTCTTGCCCTGGAATAGACTGTGCCCAATTTTGAACTCTCTAGGCACAAGGCCTCCATTATGACGTCATAATTCAACAATTCAACAAGTACAAAACTTCATCCAATCAAGATGCAATTTCCTGAGCGCCATGACGGCATAAACTGGTGCAGAAAAAATAATAATGATGAGTTCATCGGTCACGTGGTTCGGTCGGCAGCCATCTTCGAAAAACCGAAAAACTTTGCACCTCTATATCTCCGAAAGTGCTGAATAGAAAAAATTGAGACATGGCTCATTGTACAGAACTCTCCATGGGGAATAAAATATGTTAATGATGATGTCATAGGTGCCTCCATTATGACGTCATAATTTGACAAGTACAAAACTTCATCCGATCAAGATGAAATTTCTTGAGCATAATCTCAGAATAAATTAGTTTAGAAAACAAATAATGATGACGTCATTGGTCACGTGGTTCGGCCGCCATCTTGGAAAAACCGAAAAATTTGCACCTCTATAGCTCCGAAAGTGCTGAATAGAAAAAATTGAGACATGGCTCATTGTAAAGAATTCTCCATGGGGAATAAAATATGTTAAAGATGATGTCATGGGTGCCTCCATTATGACGTCATAATTCGACAAGTACAAAACTTCATCCGATCAATATGAAATTTATTGAGCATAATTTAGGAATGAATTAGTTTAGAAAACAAATAATGATGACGTCATCGGTCACGTGGTTCGGCCGCCATATTTGTCCAAAATGGCCGATTTAAAAAGTACATTCCGGCAAGTCCTCGGTCTCTGACCGATTTTTCATTCTGTCTGTTTGTTTGTTTGTCTGTCTGTCTGTCTGTCTGTATGTCAGTCACCTACAGGTCTCAATTTTCCACCGATCTTCATGAAACTTCACCAAATGGTAGAGTTGGTCATAAGCAAGAAGCCTATTGTTGTTGTGGTCAACATAGGCCAAAGGTCACCAACTTTGTCAAATTTCTAAAATCCTCAATTTTCATCTGATTGACTTGAAAGTTTATGAGGATTGGCTTATATTGACACTGAATTCAACCACCAACTATTTTTGAGGTCAACATAGGCCAAATTTCTAAAATCCTCAATTTTCATCTGATTGACTTGAAAGTTTATGAGGATTGGCTTATATTGACACTGAATTCAACCACCAACTATTTTTGAGGTCAACATAGGCCAAATTTCTAAAATCCTCAATTTTCATCCGATTAAATTGTAATTTTAAGAAGATTTGCATATCTGGTCACTGAATTCAACCACCACCTATTTTTGAGGTCAAGATAGGCCAAAAGGTCAACATAGGCCAGATTTCTAAAATCCTCAATTTTCATCCGATTGATTTGAAATTTGAACAGGATTTGCATATATGATCACTGATTTCGACCCCCAACTATTTTTGAGGTCAACATAGGCCAAAATGTCAACATAGGCCAAATTTCTAAAATCCTCAATTTTCATCCGATTGACTTGAAATTTGAACAGGATTTGCATATATGGTCACTGAATTCAACCAATAAGTATTTTTGAGGTCAACATAGGCCAAAAGGTGAACATAGGCCAAAAGGTGAACATAGGCCAAATTTCTAAAATCCTCAATTTTCATCTGATTGACTTGAAATTTAAAGAGGATTTGCATATCTGGACACTTAATTCAACCACCAACTATGTTTGAGGTCAACAAAGGCCAAAAGGTCAACATAGGCTAAAAGGTCAACATAGACCAAATTTCTAAAATATTCACTTTTCATCCGATTGACTTGAAATTTTAAGAGGATTTGCATATATGGTTACTGAATTGAACGACCAATTATTTTTGAGGTCATCATAGGCCAACAACTTATTTTAGGGATTTCACAAATATCATGCTATGCATGACATATTTCTTGTTTTTTTTATTTACTTATTTTTTCACTCGAGCTGAGATTGGGAATCTAGACCCGAGATGAGATATTACTAAGAAAAGAGCACAGACACCTGATTTTATTAAATCTGAGCAATATCTAAACTTATTGGCTTTGAGAACATCGTCCCAGTCAGAAAAAAACAAAAACATTTTTGTCATTGCTGACCGTCCTCTCCCCCAACCTCTATCACATACTTTCTCATTCTCTTATTTTTCATTTCATTTTCTCAAATTGCTTTATTTCAATTTCACTCCAATTCCCACCACTGCCACCGCCCTTTGCATCCGAATGTGTACATCGACCGACTCCCTTTACAAAGTGAGAAATTGCTCTTGACATTGTCAGAGCATTTCAAGTTGCTTTGAATGATAAGTTAACCCAGTGTTATTAAACTTATTACGATGAACTATTTGTAGTCTATATCTACTTGTCTTTTGTGACTATTTAACTGGTAATTCAGTGGAAGTAATTCAGATGTCGGTGTTATAGTCTCATCAGGCATCCGAAGAAGACTTAACATTCACTGGTATTGTTGAACTGCATTTTTTTCTTTATCTTGAGTCACAAAAAGTGCCTTGAAAATGATTATGTCGGACGGGGTAAGTGAATTGGCTGAAATAAAATGGATAACAATAAAAATAGATGGTTGACAAACGATGCCTTATGCCGGTGTACGGCGCGTCACGCGGGGCATGAGGCCAGAAATTTTGACTCCCGGCCAAGTGCCTCGCGCTAGCTCTTTGTGGTAATTACCTCCATTACTCTCTAAGCGTGCCTCCACTCCGACTCAGGAGGGCTTTCTGTAGCCTGCAATTGATTGGAGCGCGACGCAGGCACGCGATCCCGCAGTAAAACACGGGTGTGCAAACAGCCAGGCCTCCGTCAGGATCCTTCTGCCGGCCACTCAGGTGAAGCTTGAGCTGTAGTTTGAAACAGGTTGACCCGATTCAATAGGTGAAGCTACACTACCAGATGCAATTTGGACGGAGAGTATTCCAAGAGATCGCTGACGAGCTTGTGGTGTCTCCGTACTCCTAACGCGTGCCATGAGTGGTGACCCAAAGGAAAAATGGTGCATTTGACTTTCAGACTTCTTTTCCACATCATCGCATTAAACTCACAACTTTATTTACTTGAAAACTTAAAAGGCATCCCTTTGGGCCACACTTTTGCTCTTTAGTTACACCCATGGATGCGGGATGCGTTATTGTCTTGCATATGATTCTGACATAGATGTCGTCTTTTTCATGCCAAGGGAAAGGTTGTGAATACCCCAAGTCATGCCGATTGTCCTGCGGCACTACTACTTATTCTAACGGCTCCATTTAATCCCATCTTCTTGTGGGGGGTCGGCCGGGGAATCCTTATGATCTATGTCTTTGATGAACTGACTGGCCAGGCCTGACGTTTGACTGCAGTTGGCAGGAATTTGGAGTTTTGCCGCGGTATTGAGCCAAGTTCTTTTTTTTATTATAAAAAATTTTTTGGCATAGTGAGTCGAGGCTCGTCTAAGAGCGAACACATAGAACATAAAATAAAGGGGGCGGGAGACAAGAGGGGAAGAGAGTGGGAAGCACAACAACAGTAGAGAACCGGGACATCAGGAGATCTGTGGAAGGGAGAGGGCTGGCTTTTGCTGACTTTTCACGAAATACACCGTGGGATTTTTAATGTCTACCAATAATGAGTGATGGCACACCCATTGATACCCCGCTCTGCATGCGATCCCACGTTACATCAGGATGAAGGTTCATAGCTGGGTCGAGATACGAAACCAGGTGAGACAGCTCAGAGGATGCACACAAATTTATGATATCCTGCCAGCTCTTGGTTTCCATTTTAGAACTTGTACATGCTTTTATATATATATATATATAGTGCCAGAGTGCCAGAATCACACATTTATTCCGTTTAGGACAACAGATTGTATTTCATTCAACTCGATAATTCACAATCTCAAAAACATTCTTATACATTCTAACTTTCTAAGCTTATATTTGGCAAGTTTTGTCTTAGTCTTACAAACTGTAATCGATAATCAAGAATATATATATATATATATATATATATATATATATATATATATATATATATATATATATATATATATATATATATATATATATATATATATATATATATATATATATATATATCAATAATCATGTGTTTAAAATTACAAGTTATTGTAAAGATCTTCCTGACAAGTGGTTGTTGCTTGTACGAGACAGTCAAATGACCATGTTGTCAATGGCGACTGTTTCGCTAAATAAAATACAAATTGTGGTGCGTTATGAATCGGGGAGCTTGTATGAACAAAGCATTTTGGTGGTTGCTTGTGCACATGTAATAGGGGATCTCACCTTTCCTGCCTCACGCTCAAAGTCAACAAACTCTTGGCCTGGCTGTGCACGAGAGCTGACATTGTCTGACTGTGGGGACAGCAACTGAAGTGAGAGGTTTGTACCCGTTGCCACAAATGCCTGAGAAAGGACATGAGCCACATTGGGGAAAAGCAAACGATGTACAACAAATAAATATTACGTTGTGATGTGTTTCATAGATACTCTAAGCAACAATCAGAAAAAACTTTGTTATAAGAATATATACTGCATATACAGTCACGTGAAAAAGTAAGCACACCCCATGTAAAGTTTTGACTTTTTCAACATATTTCAACATACAGCTATTTGATCTTCATTTCAACAATATTGATAGATAAAGGTGATATAATATAACAAATATCATGAAACATTTACATTTTGTAGTCCATTGTATAATTTAGATAAACATAAATGCAAATTTAGCATGTGGAAAAAGTAAGTACACCCCTACATTTATCACTACTTCAAATACCTAAAATTAGAATCAGGTGCACCAGCTCAGGTGCAAGTGATTAGAACATCGTTAGAGAGGATCTTGGAGGAACCTGTCTTATTTAAACCTCAGACATTTCGTTTGGTTTGCTCTTTGTTGTTAAAGTGTGCGGTGTCACCATGCCTGGATAAAAAGAGCTCTCTGAGGACGTCAGAAAGAAGGCTATAGATGCGTACGAGTCTGGGAAGGGATTTCTAAAGATCTCCAAACAATTTGAAATCAATCATTCGACTGTCCGGAAGATCATCTACAAGTGGAGAAGATTCCAAACAACTGCCAACTTGTTCAGGCCAGGCCGCCCCAGCAAGTTCAGCCCGAGAGCAGACCGCAAGATGCTGAAAGAAGTCTCTAAGAACCCCAGAATGTCATCACGGGACCTACAGGTAGCTCTTGCCACTGTTGATGTCCAAGTGCACGAGTCTAACATTATAAAGAGGCTGCACAAATTTGATCTACATGGGAGGTGTGCCAGGAGGAAACCTTTGCTGTCCAGAAAGAACATCAGGGCAAGACTAAAGTTTGCCAATGAACACCGAGGCAAAGACCAGCACTTCTGGAACAATGTGCTCTGGACAGAAGAGTCAAAGGTAGAGCTATTTGGCCACAGTGCCAGAAGACATGTTTGGCAAAAACCAAAGACAGCATTTGACCACAAGAACCTGATACCAACTGTAAAGCATGGTGGTGGAAATATTATGGTTTGGGGCAGCTTTGCTGCATCAGGGCCTGAGCAGCTCACCATCATATAATCCACTATGAATTCTTCATTGTACCAGAGGGTGCTTGAGGATAATGTGAGGCCATCTGTCGGAGAGTTGAAGCTCAACCGAAGGTGGACCTTGCAACATGACAATGACCCTAACCATACCAGTAAATCCACCAAGGAATGGCTGAAAAGAAAGAAATGGAGGGTTCTGGAATGGCCAAGTCAAAGCCCGGATCTAAATCCCATAGAGATGTCGTGGGGCGATTTGAAACGAGCTGTGCATGCAAGAAACCCCTCAAACATCGCACAGCTGAAAGTATTCTGCATGGAGGAGTGGGAAAAAATTTCTCCCAGTCGATGTCAGAGACTGGTAGACAGTTATAAGAAACGCCTACTTGAGGTTGTTTCTGCCAAAGGGGGCAATACCACCTATTAGAGCCAAGGGTGTACTTACTTTTTCCACCTGCGAAATTTGCATTTATGTTTATTTAAATTATACAATGGACTACAAAATGTAAATGTTTCATGATATTTGTTATATTATATCACCTTTATCTGTCAATATTGTTGATATGAAGATCAAATAGCTGTATGTTGAAATATATTGAAAAAGTCAAAACTTACTTTTTCACGTGACTGTACAGATATATATATATAATATATATACATACATACATACATACATACATACATACATACATACATACACACACACATACATACATACACACTAGAATATAAAACCCATCACTTCACTGACGGAAATATAAATCTTTGTGTGATTGCGAAAAAAAATATATAAAATCAGTTGTTCTTTATGGGAAAATAAAATAAAGCGGTGGATACTGGCCTAGCTGTACACTCAGGGAGCGAGGAGGGGACGATTATTAATAGGATATTAATAACAGCCTTTTTAGATACCAACAACCAACCAACCACCTTTGGAGGCCATTTTTCCCCGCAAAGCAGGGGTTGGCCTTTTTCGGGCACCATGGTCCCCTTTTTGAAGCAATGTTTTATGGCCGGATGCCCTTCCTGCCGCCAACCCTGTTAGTCACCTCTTGCGACACACAGGGAATTACCAGTAAATTGGTACTCAATTTGCTGACCTCAGAAGGATGACAGGCTGAGTCATCCCCCCTGGCATTAATTCAGCGATGACCGGGATTCGAACCCAGGATCCTCGGATCCCAAGCCAGCACCTTAACCGCTCAGCCAACCCCAGGCTAAATATGGCAGGAAAGAAACTGAAGTCTCCTCGTCTCTGCTTTCGTGGACAACTATACAGTATACATGCTAAAAAAAAAACGTGCCTTTCCTTTTCCTCGGCATAGCTGCGATGACTAATCTACAGAGTAAGGACAAAAAAGGATTCCTGGGGGATCCTGTCCTCTGTGCAGGGATAACCAGTATCGCAAGTTGGCTTTTGCATATTCAACACGTGTACCCATATGCTTATCAATATATATATATATATATAGCTTCACAAACCTTTCCGGGAATTCCCTGAATCCAGTGTAGCTGGTTTTATCGATGAAATCCATTTGTCCGTTCTGAAGTTATAACACGAGAGACAGACAGACAAACAGACAGACACAGCTACTTTTATAATACACTAGAATATAAGACCTGTCGCTTCGCTGACGGGAACACTAATCTTTGCGTAACTGAAAAAAAGGTTGTTTGGTGTTAAAAAAGACATTAAATGAAAGAAATGGGGGAAAATGTATGATTTGTGTTCGTGCAGATTTGGAACGTGGTGGATAAAACATCTTTGTAGGGAGAGGGATAAGTGGTTATGTTCACTTCCTGAGAGTGGTTTCATTGAAATCCGATCTCAAGTTAACAAAGAAGGATTCCTGAGAGATCCTGCTCTCCGTGCAGGGATAACCAACAGTTTTGCAGTGTTGGTATTTGCTGTTTTGGGCACGCGTATCCATGTACCCATAAAAGAAAAAATAAAATAAAAGAAAATAATTGTAGATATATAATTTTGGATCAAAAACATTCCACGGAATGACCCGAATCCACCGTCGTTTGATTTATTGAAATCTGTTAATCCGTTCTCAAGTTATAACACGACAAACAAACAGACAAACAGACACGGCTCCTTTTATAATATATATATATATATATATATATCAGTCACTATGCGACCTTCATATCATCAGTGGAGAACCGCCAGCAAGGTGTCCCATACAGCTGCTGCTGCACCTTGACCAGTGTCCCACCTGCTGCACCATATATATATATATATATGTTAATGTTTCTTTTTCACTTGAGCAACGCCAGATACTCCAGCTATAAACACTTACCGTATTTTCCCGTGTATCAACCGCGGTTTATTACCGACGGGAAACCCCTAAAAAAAGGGGGTGCGCTTGATACACAGTAACAGAAAAATTTGTGCATTGAAAAACTGTCACTGTCAAACTGTCAACATGGTAAACAGGATGTTTTGCATGGGACATTATGACGTACCTATTGTCTAACCAACGCCGCGGGTAGGCCACATAAAAATAAAAAGTTGTCGAGCATCCTTTTTTCTCAAACGTTCGGGTAGGGAGGGAGGTTTTTATTTTTATTTTTTATATTTTTTTTCCTACTTTCCATTGAGTTTTGTTGACATGGAAAAATATGAAATAAAGACTCCTTTCTCCTCAAAATGATTTTATTTCTTCATTCATCGGGTTCCGTCCTGTGATCCGTGGCCGTGTCTGCAGCCAACACAAATTTGAGAAATGAGCCAAGAGTCTTTGTCACATCAGAAACTTTGCAAGCTGGTGAAACCTTCGTCATGTCGGTTTTACTGGGGCCGGCGAATACTTTGACAAAAGTACCGCGTGTATCGTCAGGCAATGGCTCCCTATCCCCATCATACTTGCCGTCTGAGAACTCTGCATAGAGGAGTTGCCGGCAGCCATCATCGAGCGGGCCTTCCTCAAGTGCTGCCTATCTAATGCCCTTGATGGCACTCAAGATGACATCATCTGGGAGGATGAAGTGGCAGTGACCGTGGATGGAGAAGAGGATAACGACGACGAGGATCTCGCCTACCCAGACTCGGATGATGATCTTCGTAATGTCTTCCCTGAAGAAACGGATGACGAGGACTTCTTCGGATTTTAGAGCCTAAACCCAACGGCCCTTTTCAGGGCCCCACATTGGCAAGAAAGAATAATTATGTTTTTAAATCTCTTTCAACTCATTTCATGTATTTTCACTCTTTCTATGTCTTCAGTTTCTCTTTCCTTTCATCATATTTCGCTTTCCATTTTATTTATTTATTCTCTTCTCTTTTTTAAATTTTCCTGATTTTATTTTTTTCCCCCTCAAAAAATTTTTTTTTTTTTTTTTTAAGTCGAAAATCGGGGGTGCGGTTGATACACCGGAAAATACGGTATATACTTTACTGGGGGTACAAATACAAATACAACTTTGTCTGGGGGGGTAACATAGGCTATGTGGCCGCGGCCTTATTTGGGGGTGTGGGGGACCAGGAGAGGGGCGTCAATTCTCTATGTAAATGTGTACCGTGTAGCGCCACCTGGTGATGGTGGCACAGGGTATTAAGATTTCCTTTTTTTACCTGTGCAACACTGAGGTTATGAAGCATTCTTTGCACAGGTAAATTTTTCCTCCTCCCCCCCCCCCCCATCCCCCAAAACGGAGGGGCCAGTGAAAGCCACCCCACCCCCCAAAATATGTATATCCACTCCCTCTCCCCTCCCCCTTCCACTCCACCCACTCCCTTCCTCACTCCTCCCTTTCCTGCTCCCCCCCCTCCCCGAGTCTCACGGGGTCGGAGGCTCATGGGATGTGTATGCTTGGCCCAATGGCCCATCTTCCATGAACCGGACAGTCAAGCCGAAGGTTCGACTGGAGCTGGCAGGAATTTCGCCACGATGTGTGGGATCTTCAACGTTTATCAACTATTGCTAGCAGATAGGTCCCCAGATGTACGTTCAGGTGCACTTATTGATGCAACGCCATGTCCACGGAGCGCCAGGGTGACATTTTATTGTCTGCCTGGGAATCCACCCCAGACACACACAGCTAGTCGTGTGTTCTCCAAGATGATGATCTGCTTTCAGCACTGTGTCTGTTCAAGAAGGCAGATAATGGCCTTCTGGTCGCATTCCCTCTGGCCTACCCGTGGTAGATTGTTTGTAGTGCTTCAAGTATCAAAAAGATGTTAAAATACTTATTGTACCTCCTGGTGTGTGTGTGTGTGTGTGTGTGTGTGTGTGTGTGTGTGTGTGTGTGTGTGTGTGTGTGTGTGTGTGTGTGTGTGTGTGTAATCAGAAATAACATGGACAAACAACCGTAGGTTAGCAACCATTGCACAGGCTTGATGGGCCTAATGGCCTCCTGTGTTGCAGTTCTTTGTCAGGTAACTCACATTAACCATACACCTCCTCCCCATATTCTCTCACGTGGCTCATGCCTGCGGCCCTCTCTACTTAAATGTGGCTTTCTCAGAGGACTGCTATTAAATCGAATATGAAGGTAATTACAGAAAATCAGAAATGTTTGGAATTCTCATTCTTCGAAGCTTGGTACAAGATATATGAACCACCAAATACCAAATACAAGATTTCAGGATAACCCTCCCCAAGCACACTTCCTTCCAGGTTTCCAGTTTCTCCTTCCTGAGATTTTGCGGCTGCAGCCATCTTGTTCCCCTTGTGTGACCTCCTCCTTGCCCTCATCCCTCGTCTCGCCAACTCTCCCTCGATTTTGTCCCTCATCCTGGCTGTTCTTATGTTTTTCCCCTCTCTAATGTTGCTTTTCTTATCTTACGATCCATTCTCAAGCTCCTCCATGAGCCTCGACTTCGTATACAAAAAAGAGGAAGTTATCATTCATGTGCGGACAACCTTCCGGACATACCCACACTCACCAACACACATTTCTGCTTAAAATGCCTGTTAAAGTGACACCAACATCCTAAAAGCTGATCAAATTGTCCCAGTGTTTAATCACAAATGTAGTAAATCAAAGGATTGTCCATACCACGTCTGAGCGTCCGTCCCGGCATCCTGTCTGGAAGCGCATCTGCCTCTCCTCAATCGGACGATCCCGGTAACCTGTATACCGTACCTGCAAAAGTTTCACAATAATCTTACTACGTTGCTTCACATTCAATAATGTTCGTAGTTCACCTTACCTTTGTACTCTAGTAGCTCATGGTGGTTGAGTATGCACTTTATTGTACAGACCTAAACTCTTCAGGAATCCACTAATTGAAGGTCCAGGAACAATATTTGGTTGGTAACACATTTGCCACTGACGGCGAAATAGCTGAAATGGCCATACCCCTTTTTGGGCCACGCCCCCTTTTTGCCGTGACTGTATCTACAGAACCGTTGGACCTAGGAGGTTGCCCGACCACTCAAAATTTGCGCAATGGCCACATTATGGGGGGTCAGTAATACATTTTCATATCCAAAAGTCAATGGTTTTTAAGATAATTGCCAAAAACCGATTTCAACATGTTACGAACTACAATTGTATGATACCACCAAGGCCACAACATTATATGACACTTATACCTTTTGCATCATCCTATTTTGGAATTTACTTATTTGGATTTCTACACTTTTCGCCTTTACTACAGCCACAAAACGTGACACATTTAATGTTCCTGTCTCTGCAAGTGCACGTTTTGGTACTCATACATGCTCTTGGGCATTTGCATGGAGGAGGCAGGTCATCGGGCCTGCACGATACTGGCAGTATCACTGGTGTTATGCCAACGTCCGTTGCTTCATACCCATACTGGAGTGGATCTGGTTTGGTGACGGCAGGAGTTGGGGCTTGCAACCACATCTTACACTGAAGAAATGCTCGCTTTATGTGCTCTCGTAGCGTTGATGAACAGCACACAAGCTGGTTGAAGTCCAGTTCTTTCTTGGAGTTGTGGTACTGCTCCCATCGATATTCATCGAAAGTGGAACAGTCGGTCTTCTTTAATCCAGACACAAGGAACTTTTCAGCATTGCTTGTTATCTGTGGTGACAGTTCTTCTACACCAAACCCTTCCAGTAGGGAGAGATCGATGGATGCTTTCAGGCCAGACAGCTTTGGACCCACCTTGCTGGTACTGTCGCAACCGCTGAGAGCATGAATGGCTGGGAGACACGACACCAAACCGTTGTCCAGTTGATCAACCAACATGTGGACTGGTACAGTTTTCTTTGTTTTCCGGTTACCAAGCTTCACGTACAGCTGTACCGATACAGCCTAAAACAAACTCTTCATAACTCTTCTCACCAATTTCCAGGCATTCAAGTAATCCGTCGACAACCTCCTGGGGAATGTCAGCTCCAGTAGAGATGTTCTGAAGTCTGATTCCAGCGTCGAACGGATTGTTGATGGATTTTATGTAATCCAGAAGGGCCTTTGCACGAACATGGCCAATCTTCGTAGAACTTGGATTGAACTCATGGTGTAGGCTCAGCTCACTGTCATCTTTGTCTCCCAAGTTGCACCATTCCAGCAGCTGTGCCACATGAAGATCTTTCTCATGCTTTAGGAGATTCCATAAGGCTACTGCTTCTTTCTGTCTGGTCATCCCAATGATACCTCCAGCAACCTTGGCGGGTTTATTGTAACACTTCTCGAGTGCCATGTCAAATCCTACTGCACTGCCTTGTCGGGTAGTGTGGTACATCACCCATCCACCATCTGTAAAGCATCTGTAGATACCCGGGAACTTCCTTTGTAGGTCCAGGCAATCTTCAAGGAACAGCGTACCCCATCTGCTATAGTTTGTCCGGCCAAACCCGAAGAACAAAGGCATGCACCTCCGCACAGCTGAAACGAAAAGATGCCAATCGCCTTGCCGAATAGAGTGTGTCAGATCTCTCAGGATAGGATACAGCTCATCCAGAAACAAGCTCCAGTACCTCACATTCTCATTACAGGCCGTTTCTTTCCATTCGGTGAAATACTTCTTCAAGTCTGCATGTAAGATCTTGCTTTCTTCCCAAATCTCTCTGAACTCTGTATGGTCACTATCTAAAGCCTGCTGCATCTTAGTTTCCATGGTCTCTATTTGCTGGTCTAATTCACAACTAGTACTGTCCTGGTCAGGTTGAAACTTCTCAAACATAAGAACTGTCATCACCTCTGATACAAGACTCATTCCCTCCTTGCCTTTGCAATAGTGACCTCCAGTCATGACACTATTCTCTACAACGAGCTTGCCAAAGGCTTCAGTCTCAATCAAAGCCAGATCAATACCGATACAGCCTAAAAACTTCCCAAGGCAAGCGATGACAATCTTCTCCATGTGAAAAGGTCCCATTCCAAGGAATATGTTACCAAACTGATCTGGCTTCAACAGCTGGATTGCAGGCTCAACGACAAAACACCCATGACCGGAATTTCTAGCCATGTCTAGACTCTAGTCTAGACTCTAGACTAAATTCTAGTCTAGACTCTAGTCTAGACTCTAGTCTAGTCTAGACTCTTCAGGAATCAAGTAATTGAACAATAGGAACAGGAACAGGAACAATTACGAATAATATTGTAGTTCGTAACATGTTGAAATCGGTTTTTGGCAATTATCTTAAAAACCATTGACTTTTGGATATGAAAATGTATTACTGACCCCCCATAATGTGGCCATTGCGCAAATTTTGAGTGGTCGGGCAACCTCCTAGGTCCAACGGTTCTGTAGATACAGTCACGGCAAAAAAGGGGGCGTGGCCCAAAAAGGGGTGTGGCCATTTCAGCTATTTCGCCGTCAGTGGCAAATGTGTTACCAACCAAATATTGTTCCTGGACCTTCAATTAGTGGATTCCTGAAGAGTTTAGGTCTGTACAATAAAGTGCATACTCAACCACCATGAGCTACTCTAGTATTGTCACATTTTCGAATCATAAGTTCTCTGAGCTTGAGATGTTAGTTTATCATAATATCCTTACAGTCTCGTAACATTCTGATATGGTGGCACCTTGTAATAACATTCTGATATGGTGGCACCTTGTAATAACATTCTGATATGGTGGCACCTTGTAATAACAGTCTGATATGGTGGCACCTTGTAATAACAGTCTGATATGGTGGCACCTTGTAATAACATTCTGATATGGTGGCACCTTGTAATAACAGTCTGATATGGTGGCACCTTGTAATAACAGTCTGATATGGTGGCACCTTGTAATAACATTCTGATATGGTGGCACCTTGTAATAACAGTCTGATATGGTGGCACCTTGTAATAACATTCTGATATGGTGGCACCTTGTAATAACATTCTGATATGGTGGCACCTTGTAATAACATTCTGATATGGTGGCACCTTGTAATAACAGTCTGATATGGTGGCACCTTGTAATAACATTCTGATATGGTGGCACCTTGTAATAACAGTCTGATATGGTGGCACCTTGTAATAACATTCTGATATGGTGGCACCTTGTAATAACAGTCTGATATGGTGGCACCTTGTAATAACATTCTGATATGGTGGCACCTTATAATAACAGTCTGATATGGTGGCACCTTGTAATAACATTCTGATATGGTGGCACCTTGTAATAACATTCTGATATGGTGGCACCTTGTAATAACATTCTGATATGGTGGCACCTTGTAATAACATTCTGATATGGTGGCACCTTGTAATAACAGTCTGATATGGTGGCACCTTGTAATAACATTCTGATATGGTGGCACCTTGTAATAACAGTCTGATATGGTGGCACCTTGTAATAACATTCTGATATGGTGGCACCTTGTAATAACAGTCTGATATGGTGGCACCTTGTAATAACATTCTGATATGGTGGCACCTTATAATAACAGTCTGATATGGTGGCACCTTGTAATAACATTCTGATATGGTGGCACCTTGTAATAACAGTCTGATATGGTGGCACCTTGTAATAACATTCTGATATGGTGGCACCTTGTAATAACATTCTGATATGGTGGCACCCTGTAATAACAGTCTGATATGGTGGCACCCTGTAATAGCATTCTGATATGGTGGCACCTTGTAATAACAGTCTGATATGGTGGCACCTTGTAATAACATTCTGATATGGTGGCACCTTGTAATAACAGTCTGATATGGTGGCACCTTGTAATAACATTCTGATATGGTGGCACCTTGTAATAACAGTCTGATATGGTGGCACCTTGTAATAACATTCTGATATGGTGGCACCTTGTAATAACAGTCTGATATGGTGGCACCTTGTAATAACATTCTGATATGGTGGCACCTTGTAATAACATTCTGATATGGTGGCACCTTGTAATAACATTCTGATATGGTGGCACCTTGTAATAACATTCTGATATGGTGGCACCTTGTAATAACATTCTGATATGGTGGCACCTTGTAATAACATTCTGATATGGTGGCACCTTGTAATAACAGTCTGATATGGTGGCACCTTGTAATAATATTCTGATATGGTGGCACCTTGTAATAACATTCTGATATGGTGGCACCCTGTAATAACATTCTGATATGGTGGCACCCTGCAATAACAGTCTGATATGGCGGCACCTTGTAATAACATTCTGATATGGTGGCACCTTGTAATAACAGTCTGATATGGTGGCACCTTGTAATAACATTCTGATATGGTGGCACCCTGTAATGACATTCTGATATGGTGGCACCTTGTAATAACATTCTGACCTCTGATGCAGAAATCTAATCAGTCCATCATCTTTTCATCATAATATATACTTATACAAAATAAACTCAACATCAAAATAAACATCAAATTTTTAGGACACTCATTGAAATCCTCCACGCAAAAATGAAATATATTTGAACACAGAGGTAAAGTTCAGTTACCTTTACTAAACACATGTCAATAAACAAGAGGTTGCCTCAATGAGAAAAAAACAAAAAGCATGAACATCACAAGGGGTGGTGCAACAAAAGTCACAGCACTGCAACACAAAGGCACGCACCTGAATACAGTCAAAACAAAATGACACAGGAATGGACACAACACTCCTAACAGTCAAGGACAATGACAGCAGTCCTCAATATCGTGTGTGTCCTCCCTGAGCTGTGATGCAGGCTGTACACCTCCGACGCATGCTCTGTACCAGGCGTCTGATGCGGTCCTGGGGAAGTCTGTCCCACTCCTCCTGCAAACCTTGAATGAGCATTTGCCGATTGACAGCCATTGATCTCCTCGATGCAAGACGTCGACCAAGCTCATCCCATAAATGCTCAATGGGATTGAGGTCAGGGGAATAAGGCATCCAAGGCACCACTTCAACACCCTGCTCCTGGAGGAAGTTGGTGGTCAGGTGAGCAGCATGGGGTCGAGTGTTGGGTGAGCAGCATGGGGTCGAGTGTTGTCCTGCTGGAAAACTGCGATGTCAGGATGATCCTGGAGAAATGGCCGCAGATGAGATCTCAAAACTTC
>NC_136271.1:23326748-23676748 GCF_964187855.1 Myxine glutinosa | reverse complement strand
CACCGGGTAGTGGGCACCGGGTAGTGGGTAAGAGTACGTTTGTGAACCACAGATGCTTGGGAGACAAAGAACGAAGGTCTGTACGAAATTCCATGGACCTGCAATCCAAAGTGGTCATTTTATACTGTTGGTGTCACCTGGTATTGAAAGGCTTCCACCTACAATCATGATCTTGGTTCTTTCAATCAGACGATATTCATACAAGTCATGGTAGTTGTCCCGGATCAGGATGCGTGGCTACCTGTGTTCTCAAGGTGTGCTGAACCGGCTGACTTTTTGCGGGATTTTTCAATGGCTGACAGGAAAGCTTACCGGTACCAGAAATAGCCCGCGGCCTTCTCTCTCCGTCATCGACTACATGTGAATAAATGGCTCTTTATCTGTACCGGCTCCACGTGGAATTGCCCACAGTCGTGGTGCTGTCTGCCGCCACATTTTCCACAACCTTCTGAGGCAGCTGCCGACGCTTCGGGGGAACTTCTAAACGGCGTGCTCCATTCGCAGCTGTGATAGTCAGGAAGTAAAGCGCAAAGCTGCTCTGTGAGGAAACATGACACTCACGGTAATTCTTGTGAAAATTGGTCCTTTCCTGTTTTTCATTTTCCTTTTATCTCTCGTATTCAAAGTGCAAAAAACTGAAACTACTGACAATTATGCAGTTGAACATTGTATTGACTTTCATGTTAGGCCTACTGGGCCATGTCGTCTTTCTCTTGTCGCCTATTTTAGGTAAAAACAGAAACACATGTTGTATGCAGTGCATGAAATCGAACAGATTGGGGTTCATTGTACGATAGTAATAGAATATAGAGATAGTGCATTTCTTCTGATGTGTCTAGCTTTCACGAGCCTCGACTCTGTATACCAAAAAAAAAAAAAAAAGCCTGGGTTCAAATCTTGCCCCAGCTATAAACTTCCATCCTGGTGATTCGCAGGCAGCGTGGTATACATCAATGCGGGAATGATCCCTTAGATGTAGATGGAAGTGGGAGTCATGTCTGCCAGCATTAGAGGGTGGCCGTGAAAAATCCCACAGTGTCCGTGAAGAGTCGGCGAGCTCTCCCTTCAAAAATGCTCTGTATATTTTAAACAGAACTCAATCGAATTTTTGTAGAACCTATGGATTCTATAGAACTCTGGGGAGAGGTCGATTGTTCCATGTAATTAATTACACATTCCATAGAAGATCCATTGAAATGTCGATAGAACTCTGCAGAAAATCGGTGTTCTTTACGATTCTTCAGATACTCTATGGAACCTGTCTATAGAAAGTCTATAGTACTTTAAGAACAAATTCTATAGAAGCGTTTTATATAAATTATATACAAAATTTCTATAGATGTTCTATAGTACATTAAGACCAAATTCTATAGAACTGTTCCATATAAATTTTATATATAATTTCTATAGATGTTCTATAGTACATTAAGACCAAACTCGATAGAACTGTTCCATATAAATTTTATATATAATTTCTGTAGATGTTCTATAGTACATTAAGACCAAACTCGATAGAACTGTTCCATATAAATTTTATATGTAATTTCTGTAGATGTTCTATCGTACATTAAGACCAAATTCTATAGAACTGTTCCATATAAATTTTATATATAATTTCTATAGATGTTCTATAGTACATTAAGACCAAACTCGATAGAACTGTTCCATATAAATTTTATATATAATTTCTATAGATGTTCTATAGTACATTAAGACCAAACTCTATAGAACTGTTCCATATAAATTTTATATATAATTTCTATAGATGTTCTATAGTACATTAAGACCAAACTCTATAGAACTGTTCCATATAAATTTTATATATAATTTCTAGAGATGTTCTATTGTACATTAAGACCAAACTCGATAGAACTGTTCCATATAAATTTTATATGTAATTTCTGTAGATGTTCTAAAGTACATTAAGACCAAACTCGATAGAACTGTTCCATATAAATTTTATATATAATTTCTAGAGATGTTCTAAAGTACATTAAGACCAAACTCGATAGAACTGTTCCATATAAATTTTATATATAATTTCTGTAGATGTTCTATAGTACATTAAGACCAAACTCGATAGAACTGTTCCATATAAATTTTATATATAATTTCTATAGATGTTCTATAGTACATTAAGACCAAACTCTATAGAACTGTTCCATATAAATTTTATATATAATTTCTGTAGATGTTCTATAGTACATTAAGACCAAACTCTATAGAACTGTTCCATATAAATTTTATATGTAATTTCTGTAGATGTTCTAAAGTACATTAAGACCAAACTCGATAGAACTGTTCCATATAAATTTTATATGTAATTTCTGTAGATGTTCTAAAGTACATTAAGACCAAACTCGATAGAACTGTTCCATATAAATTTTATATGTAATTTCTGTAGATGTTCTAAAGTACATTAAGACCAAACTCGATAGAACTGTTCCATATAAATTTTATATATAATTTCTGTAGATGTTCTAAAGTACATTAAGACCAAACTCGATAGAACTGTTCCATATAAATTTTATATATAATTTCTAGAGATGTTCTAAAGTACATTAAGACCAAACTCGATAGAACTGTTCCATATAAATTTTATATATAATTTCTGTAGATGTTCTATAGTACATTAAGACCAAACTCGATAGAACTGTTCCATATAAATTTTATATGTAATTTCTGTAGATGTTCTATCGTACATTAAGACCAAACTCTATAGAACTGTTCCATATAAATTTTATAAATAATTTCTGTAGATGTTCTATAGTACATTAAGACCAAACTCTAGAGAACTGTTCCATATAAATTTTATATATAATTTCTATAGATGTTCTATCGTACATTAAGACCAAATTCTATAGAACTGTTCCATATCAATTTTATATATAATTTCTATAGATGTTCTATAGTACATTAAGACCAAATTCTATAGAACTGTTCCATATAAATTTTATATATAATTTCTAGAGATGTTCTACAGTACGTTAAGACCAAATTCTATAGAACGGTTTCATATTTAAATTTTATATATAATTTCTATAGATGTTCTGTAGAACCTGTCTATAGAAATTCTATAGTACTTTAAGACCAAATTCTATAGAACCGTTCCATAGAATTTATATATAAAATTTCTATAGATGTTCTATAGTACATTAAGACCAAATTCTATAGAACTGTTCCATATAAATTTTATATATAATTTCTAGAGATGTTCTACAGTACGTTAAGACCAAATTCTATAGAACGGTTTCATAAAATTACATATGAAATTTCTATCGATATTCTATAGTACGTTAAGACCAAATTCTATAGAACTGTTTCATATAAATTATATATAAAATTTCTATGGAAGTTCTATAGAACCTGTCTGTAGAAATTTTATAGTATGTACTTTAAGACCAAATTCTATAGAACCGTTCCATAGAATTTATATATGAAATTTCTATCGATGTTCTATAGAAACTGTTTATAGAAATTCTGTGGAATATATCCACTTTTACACTCGATTCTATGTTACAGAGTTGATACAGAAAATGTATACGGAACTGTTCTATATAAACCTTGGTCCTAAAGTACTATAGAACATTTTTAGACAGGTTTTATAGAACGTCCTTATAAATTTTCTATATAATTTCTATGGTACATTTTTTACAGGGCTCACCAGCACCCTCAACAAATTCGTACTTTAAGAACTGGGCCATGTCGTCTTTCCAGGAGACACCATCAACTGCTCCAACCACTAGGGGACACCGCATCAACAGCACCACCGTGGCCCCTGCAAGAACCGATGTTACCCCGCAGCCATGTGCTGTATATGAACAATGCTGACAGTCCAGTAGAATACCTCATATGTAGCACACTCACCTCTGAGCTGTCTACCTTTGGTGCGAATTTTGACCCCATCTATAAACTGTCATCCGGATTCTTCGCAAACAGATACATCAATGTGTGGCATAATTATTTACCTTTTCTACTTGGTAATAATAAACAATGATTTGAACAAAACTTTCTTGTTGCCATATATTTCCATTCAGTAATCCTAGCATGATGACCAAATTATAATCTAGCATGATGACCCGTTTATATTGTTAATATTGTAACCAAGTTTTTATTACTAAACCACTGACTA
Source organism: Myxine glutinosa (assembly GCF_964187855.1). Lineage (NCBI taxonomy): Eukaryota > Metazoa > Chordata > Myxini > Myxiniformes > Myxinidae > Myxine > Myxine glutinosa. Next base: position 23,672,616 of record NC_136271.1, on the reverse strand, counting down.
TATAAATTAATTGTTAATTAACTTCCTTTTAAGCTTCTCACTCTGACATTATATGCTTATACTCCCTCCTGTAGACTGCATTCCGCTCCTTGAATTTAAATAAAGTAACTCTTATTACTCCGTCCTGTCCCTCTTACTCATTGCTCAGCTTAATTCCTCATCCATCAGATGTCTTTTTATGAGATAGCTTCACAAACGTTTGCAAACTTTTTTCTGGGGGATCACAACCACGTATTTTGGGTGGGGGATCGCAAACATACTTCAAGATAATTAAGGTCATGCATAAATAGATCAAGGGAGGTTAAGATATTCTTGGGCCTGTTTGTGCATAGTCCATCATCAATGGAGACAAATTTCACCGCTGGCTCTGTCCACTTTCTTCCTCAATATGATTGGCACAATATAGATGACGTCATGTGTGATTCCCCTATTATATAGGGCGGCGGAAAACCGTAACAATATATATATTGGTAGAGGTATATATATATATATTGGTATATATATATATATATAGATATATATATATTGTTACGGTTTTCCGCCGCCCTTCCTACCCTTACCAAGGGGGGATTAAGCCCCTTGTTCTTTCTGGGCTGGCGTAACCGAGACTTGAAACGCCCCTTCCGGGCAAACGCAGGTAGGGTTTCGGGACCAAGTCTCGCTTGTACCTAAATACCTGCACCGCCACGGAAGCGGGGAAGCAAGCCTCGCACGAGCCACGTGTAAATTGAGTACACCGAGCGGATTGCGTACCACGTGGTCCGTGCAGTTACCGTTAATATTGGACCCCGATTAGAGCGGTTCTATTCATACCACGCTTAGTCAATGATGGAAAACACAAGGCAGTCGAATAAAAGGAATAACACAATTTAATTATTATTTACACTTATGTACAATTTGGTAGAAAGCAGACACAGAGCAAAACTTAATCAGTCTTATAATAATTCCGAGACACGGGCCCGATCACACTCACACAGGGAAATTGCAGGCAGAAAGGTGTCCACGCGCTGCCTTGGGCACCCAGGAACGGCGGCCCGGTGTGCTCTCCACGGTCCCAGCACGTCCTGCGAAGATGGCAAGCAGGTGGTGCAAAAGGATCCTCACAGCACGTCTCTCGAACAAAAGGCAGCAGATGAGGCAGGAAAGAAATGTACGCGTCTCTCAGTGTGGCTGGGCGGTTCCACAGCGCGTTTAGTAACCAGCGCGCTATCACTCGCGTAACCCAATGCAATATAGGCTCGGCCATAAGCTCAACCGAGCATCCACTTTAATAGGAGCGCTTATCCTTGGTTCATGCGTGTCTTTCTCCGATCTCGTAACTCTCATCAATACGCGAGCCTCTACACGCTCAACTCCTGCTCCGAACTGCTGCTCTGCTGCGCTCTTCAATGCCAACTGCTCACTCCTCTTACTCCCCTTACTGCTCTTGGGGGCTTTGCGCAACGGGTTATATTGACACGCCCTGAGCCTTCTCGAACGTTCCAACCACACCCCGTGACGCAGTGCTGCAGCCACACCCTCTGAGCCCTGATTGGCGGCTCGCGCTTACCGTCAGCTTCTCTGCCGTCCTCATTCGGTCCCGACTCGACCTGCTAGGCCCGCCTCGTGTCAATTCGCGCCAAAAAGCCAAAGGCAGCACAAAGAGGCATAAGACGGAATAAGGCAATGGAAGTATGAAAAGGACCTACTCTCTTTATTCTACTCAACGCAAAACTAACACAGGAAAAGGACTATGCTCACGAATACTATGAAATAACTGAACTATCGCGAGGCTACGTGTTGTTGTGTGACTAACTATGAGGGGGAAATTTAATCATAATTGTACAAAACTCAAAACCGCAACACTACCCCTCTCCCTCGTCAGACTCGTCCCCGAGTCAAACCTAAGAAAATTGGAACGACCGGTTTTGAGAATGATCTGGAAAATTACTTTTACTTTTACATGTGACATTTAGATGTGGTTCCCTCGAACATTTACTCTAACCCGTGGGTGCGACAGCTTTAAAACACTAAATATGTCCCCTCCCCCCCCACCCCCCCTATTGCGTTGAGTAGCTACTCTAACAGAATCACGCTCACAATTAACCGAATCCGGAATTTGTCAAACTAAACATATAGCCGGTGGGCAGCATTTTTACAGTCACGTGAAAAAGTAAGTACACCCCATGTAAAGTTTTGCCTTTATGAACATATTCATATCGGTGGTGATGCTCTAATCGGTGGTGATGCCCCCTTTGGCAGAAACAACCTCAAGTAGGCGTTTCTTCTAACTGTCTACCAGTCTCTGACATCGACTGGGAGAAATTTTTGTCCACTCCTCCATGCAGAATTATTTCATCTGTGCGATGTTTGAGGGGTTTCTTGCATGCACAGCTCGTTTCAAATCCCCCCAAAACATCTCGATGTGATTTAGATCCGGGCTTTGACTTCGCCATTCCAGAACCCTCCATTTCTTTCTTTTCAGCCATTCCTTGGTGGATTTACTGGTATGTTTCGGGTCATTGTCATGATGCAAGGTCCACCTTCGGTTGAGCTTCAACTTTCCGACAGATGGCCTCACATTATCCTCAAGCACCCTCTGGTACAATGAAGAATTCATAGTGGATTCTATGATGGTGAGCTGCCCAGGCCCTGATGCAGCAAAGCTGCCCCAAACCAAAATATTTCCACCACCATGCTTTACAGTTCGTATCAGGTTCTTGTGGTCAAATGCTGTCTTTGTTTTTCGCCAAACATGTCTTCTGGTACTGTGGCCAAATAGCTCTACCTTTGACTCATCTGTCCAGAACACATTGTTCCAGAAGTGCAGGTCTTTGCCTAGGTGTTCATTGACAAACTTTAGTCTTGCCCTGATGTTCTTTCTGGACAGCAAAGGTTTCCTCCTGACACACCTCCCATGTAGATCAAATTTGTGCAGCCTCTTTCTTATGGTAGACTCGTGCACTTTGACATCAACAGTGGCAGGAGCTACCTGTAGGTCCCGTGATGACATTCTGGGGTTCTTAGAGGCTTCTTTCAGCATCTTGCGGTCTGCTCTCGGGCTGAACTTGCTGGGGCGGCCTGGCCTGAACAAGTTTGCAGTTGTTTGGAATCTTCTCCACTTGTAGATGATCGTCCGGTCAGTAAAATGATTGATTTCAAATTGTTTGGAGATCTTTTTAAATCCCTTCCCAGACTCGTATGCATCTATAACCTTCTTTCTGAAGGCCTCAGAGAGCTCTTTTGATCTCGGCATGGTGACGCAGCACACTTCAACAACAAAGAGCAAACCAAACTAAATGTCTGAGGTTTAAATAAGACAGGTTCCTCAAAGATCCTCTAACGATGTTCTAATCATTTGCACCTGAGCTGGTGCACCTGATTCGAATTTTAGGTATTTGAAGTATTGATAAATGTAGAGGTGTACTTACTTTTTCCACATGCGAAATTTGCATTTATGTTTATTTAAATTATACAATGGACTACAAAATGTAAATGTTTCATGATATTTGTTATATTATATCACCTTTATCTATCAATATTGTTGAAATGAAGATCAAATAGCTGTATGTTGAAATATGTTGAAAAAGTCAAAATTTTACATGGGGTGTACTTACTTTTTCACGTGACTGTATATAGATACCTATAAAGGCAAAAATTTTGTGTGGGGGTTAACATAGGCTATAATCACAGAGGCCCCCCACACGAGGGTGTGGGGGGCTGGATGAGTGTAAATTCTCCATGTAAATGCGAATTGTGTATAGTGCCACCTGTTGGTGGTGGCAGAGGGTATGTCAATTCCCTGTTTTTTTCCTGGGCAACCCTGAGGTTAAAGTATTCTTTGCACGGGTAAATTTATTTTGGCAAACAGGACGATAAATTGGTCCGTCAACGAAGTGATGGTTAGTCTCCGCTGGTATGAAATAAAATTACCAAACACTAGTATGCATAAGTTGATTTATCTATTGCCTATACTATAAGAGGTGTGTGTGCGCGCATGTGTGTGGTTGGTTGTTATCTCCAATTTCAGGTTGCAGAAGGTGGACCTGGAGTCCTCCCAGTTCTTGATGTATCCGTGTGTGTTTGTGTATGTATGTGTGTGTATGTGTGTCTGTCTGTCACCATTTTTCTCAGAGATGGCTTCAGAGGTTCATCTGTTTCAGAGGTTGATCAATGAGTCCCAGGAAGTGTTTTAGGCAAAATATATTGGGGGGAAGGGGAGATTTTATTTTTTAATCGTTCTGTAGTGCCTAAGCCTTTGTTGATATTGTCGTGTCCATGCCGATAAAGACCGGCCTTGGATGAATGACCGATCAAGCTTATCTCCGAGGCGTTCATTCAACTATGACGGATCTTCTTTATATGCGTGAGGCGAGGACTAGTGGAGGGTAGCGAAGCTTACCTGGACGGACGGCCGTGGCTCGGGGTTTCTCCGATCCGCCAACTAATAAACGGGACAGGACAAGGAAATTAAAGTTCAACAAATAAAGGATTTAATAAAAATAATGCCAGGGAACAAGAAATTACCCTCCTCCCCCCTGTTCTGTATCCGATGCTCCCCCTTCCTCTTCATTAACGGTATGGAGCTCAAACATCCGGGGCCTTCGTTCAAACTTAACTGATCTCTCCATACAGGTTGCTTCTGACAAACCAGACGTGATCTGCTTAACAGAAACTTTCCTCCTTCATGATGTCTCTGATTCCTTAGTATCTCTCCCGGGTTACGCCCTCCTCCGGTATGATAGACCTGAGCCTCGTCCTGGAGGTGGGGTTGCTATCTTTATCAAAAACTCTCTTCCTCACTCGCCCTGCACTGCACTCTCTCCACCTCACCCCCAGGAATACCTCTGGCTACGGCTTCCCCTTCGCTCCCACCTCTTGTTCATATGTGTGTTGTACCGTCCACCAAACAGTGATGACTCCATCTACATCTCGCTGTCTGATAATATGGACCAACTTCTATCTACTCATCCCAACTCTCTCTTCCTCATATGTGGTGATTTCAATTGTCACCACGCCAGTTGGCTGGGTGTGGGTACCTCTCTCACCAGCCATGGCTCCTCAGCAAAGGACTTCTGCGACTCACTGGGACTGACACAATCTGTCAATTTCCCGACCCGGATCTCACTCAACGGAGCATCTTCTCTTCTGGACTTGGTTATGACTAACTTCCCTGAAAATGTCTGCTGCTCTTCTTCTGCTCCAATCAGCTCATCTGATCATGTGCTTGTTAAAGTGGACATCTCTCTGACCATTCTCAGGGAGCCTGCTCAGCGTCGACGAGTCTGGCATTTCACTCAGGCCAACTGGCACGGTCTTCAAGCAGCCATCAATCATCTGGACTGGTCTCCCATCTCTACCACCTCTGACATCAACTCATCCTGGGAATTCTTCCAAAGTAAATTGCTCTCTCTCATGCACAGATTTATCCCATCTCGTCTTCAGTTGTCATACCCTTCCTCCCATCCATGGTACACGGAATCTTGTGGTGAGGCTGTTGCCCAGAAACAACTTGGCTTCGTCTCCTGGAAAGCAAATCCAATGGAAGGAAATCTCATTTCCTTTCACAAAGCCCGGAACAAGTGTGTGTCCACCCTCAGGAGAGCCAGGAAACAATATCTCTCCATTCTCAAGACCGAACTCTCTTATCTGTCTCCCTCTTCCAAATCCTGGTGGCATCTGGTCAAATCTGTTTCTGGTGTTTGTTCCCCCTCCATCCCCTCCCTTACCTTAAACGGCTACACAGCTGACTCCACACGTGAAAAAGCTGAATGCCTCAATTCTGTGTTTGCCTCTAAATCTTGTGTCCCAAACCCATCCCTCTCTGTACCCACCATACCCTGTCATACCCAGCTGCTCCTGGACTCCGTGTCCTTTCCTCCTGACAAGGTGGAAAAGTTTCTGTCAACCCTCGACTCTGATTCTGCAACTGGACCTGACGGCATCAGCCCACGGGTCCTAAAATCCTGTTCTTCCGCTCTTTCACTCCCTCTCTCTGTTCTCTTCACCCTCTCTTTTGCTCAAGGTCAACTGCCATCTGCTTGGAAATCAGCCAACATCACCGCTTTACACAAAAAGGTGCAAAAAACAGATCCTAGCAACTACAGACCAATCAGCCTTCTCCCAATTATCAGCAAAGTCATGGATTCCATCATTGCTTCGGATATGAAATCTTTCCTCTTCTCCAATGGCTTGATATCTGATCAACAATTTGGTTTCAGACCAGGTCACTCTACTCTAGACATGCTGCTTCTGCTGTCTCAACAATGGATGGAGGTCCTCAATGCCAAACAGGAAATTAGAGCTGTCTCCCTCGACATATCACGTGCCTTCGATACGGTCTGGCACCCCGCTCTGCTCACCAAACTCTACTCCTTTGGTATCCATGGAAATCTCCACACATGGCTGGCGGACTTCCTCTCTAGTCGTAGTCAACGTGTGGCTCTGAATGGGTTTCTCTCATCTCCTCTTCCTGTTGAGGCTGGAGTTCCCCAAGGCAGTGTTCTGGGCCCTGTGCTTTTTCTGGTCTTCATCAATGATCTCTCTGACTCTCTTGAAAATCCTCTCTATCTCTTTGCTGATGACTCCACTCTCTGCCGCTCCATTCCTCATCCCTCAGATCGGCAGTCTGCAGCCTCCTCACTCTCTGCAGACCTGGACAAAATCACAGACTGGGCAAACAAGTGGAACATCTTTCAATCCTGACAAATCTCACACTCTTACGATGTCCCTCCGAAAAGACCGACTGGACAACCCTCCCATCAACTTTCTGAATAATCCTCTCCAAGAAGTTCTGTCACTCAAGCTTTTGGGTCTCACTATCTGCCATGATCTTTCCTGGGAAAACCACATTTCCAAGCTGGCCTCCAAAGCCAGTCGCCGACTGGGCATCCTCCGTCGTGCGAAGTCCTTCCTTGGCACACCTGAGCTCCTCACCACATACAAGGCTTTCATCCGCAGGAGAGAGTACTGCTCTCCCCTCTGGGCTGGTGCTCCTGCCTCACACCTAGCTCGTCTTCACGCTGTTGAAACCAAAGCGTTCAGAATCATTGGAATCTCCCGCGATGACGCTATCTCCGAGGGCCTTTCACTTACTCACCGCAGGCAGGTTGGTGGTCTTTCCGTCTTCTACGGACTCCTCTCCGGCCTTGCTCCCCCAGCTCTCTCTGGGCTCTGTCCCCCAAATATTCCTACAGGTTGCACAAGATCTGCCTGCAACCCTCTTATGGTTAAACTGCCAAAATCAAGACTCTCTGCTCACCTTCACTCCTTCATGCCTCTTTTTCCCACCTCTGGAACAAACTCCCTCACTCTCTTCAATCCCACTCCTCCCTCCAGGTCTTCAAAACGGCTGTTCACCACCATCTCTTATCTTCCCCAATCCAAAACCTTGATATTTTCTACCCCTGCTAATTTCACCCCAAATCCACTTTTTTGAGTTGCCGACTTCTTTCCTGGAAGTCCTTGGTGTCCTTGCGTTTTATACCTATCCTGCCTCCCCCCCTCCCACACATCTCCCGATGTCCCTGCTCTCAAATGTTGTGTTTGTGTGCTTCCTCCACTTCTCTCCCCATCTTGTCGACCGCTCCCCTTTTTATATACTTTGTTTGCTTGTTTGTTTGATTTGTTTGTTTTATAAATGTTAGCTCTTTCACGAGCCTCGACTCTGTATACAAAAAAAAAAAAATGCACAATAGAACTAAAATCCTTAATGGAGTGCCCCCATACGGACTCGTAAAACAACACAAGGGGATAAATAAATGGAAAATAATAAATGTGCATGTGTTTGGAATGTTAGCGGGTACTCAGCTCTGGTCCCCTTGACCGTCCAGGGTTGTCACAGGCCCATGCCCATGACCGTGTCCTTGCACGGGAAAACACGCCTTGGCGCGAAGATGCGTCCACCGCCAACCGTGAACGTGAAGCGAGCAGGCCCTCGCTCCGTCCTTGTCCCATGCTCCACAAAGCACCGAGGTCTCTGAGGCACACACAGCCACCACAAAGTCAGCACCAACGAACCAGGGAAAGTATGTGTCCTCTCCTCTACGCAGCCAGGACCAAGAGAAAGATGTGTCTGCTCGCAATGGGAGATGCAAGAGCAAGAGGGAGAAAATGGCAATGCATCCGCCTGCAATCACATCCACGAAGCAAGAGAGGGAAAATGTTGGGACATGGCCTTTTTACCCTGGGTCTTTAACGTCATCCGATGATGTCTGCGCGTTCTCCAATCAAAGAGTCCATCTCATCGCCCCATGGTACCGACCAATCATCACCCCTCCGGGCGGGGCCTCACGCCCCTCCCTGCTTGGTGTTGCGTTGACTTGGTGGTCGGCGCCAGCGGTGGTGATCCATGTCCGAATCCGGGCACTTTAGTTGGTGTTATTAATTACGCGCCGATCGCTTGGCTGGTAGTGTGTGTAGTGCAGTTATAAGGAACAAAGGAAAAATCACAGAGGTCATTTACACACAGGGGATTTACCCTTAACCCCCAAGCTACATATCACAAGAGCCACCCTCTGTATGGTCACATTTCACACTTAATCCGAACACACGGAGCTGACCTGAGTTACAGGTTTCTTTTTCTTCACGACATTTGGAGCACACTACCTATACAATCCTATCTGCCCCTAAGGTATTTCATTGGCTACCCCCCATAAACGTAACAATATGTATAAGGTAATATTAAATGATCGCCGACCCCATTCCTTTGTGGGTGTAGGTAGGTGTTTTAGGCCCCCACAAAAAATAGAAAAAATACAAAGTTTTATTTCTTCAAAATGCCAACATGATTAGAACAGCACCAGGCAACACCAGGTACCCGCTAGTTTGTTATAAACTGAAGCTGAATGATTGCCAATATCCAACCAGTGAAAGCAACAAAGCATGTTTATTGATTATTTCATATGAAGTCGAGGCTCATAGAGAGTAAAGTATCATTGCGATGTTTTAACACTGTTGACATAACATTATGGTTTCTACAAGATCGATGTTCACACATTTTGGTTCGTTTTGCTTTCAAAATACTCTTTAATATTCCTGTGGATGAAAGGTCTCGTGAATTAAAAATAAATAAGGAATTATTGCACTGATGGTGGTTCATGTGCAGCCTCTTGGCTGCTGGTTGCGTCATTTTCTGGGGGCGTGGCTGTTCCGTAGATGCAGTGCCCTCCCCCTCCCCCACCCCTTTCTCCCCCCCCACACACATTACAAGTAAGCTGGTGCTCATTTTGCCGAGCTCGGAAGGATAACAGGCTGAGTCGACCCACCTGGTGTTAATTCAACGGCTGCCAAGTACTGAAACTCAGCACCCTAACATCTCAAGCCAGCCATCTTATCCGATAAGGCAACACCAGGCTTATCCTTGCACTGTAATGTTACATCACTATTCTTTTGTTGAAAAATGGTCTAATTTCACTTTTCTTTTAACCTCCAACATATAATACTGTATAAATCATGTTTTTTTGCAGTTGTCCAGCCTGATTCCATTTATTATTTGTTTTCATACCTCAAATGGTTCCAACATGACACCAAATGTGTGGACAATAAATTGTTGACAGATGTTGAAAAAAGGGGACTGTGTGTGTGTGTGTGTGTGTGTGTGTGTGTTACACAAATTAACATCATTTACAGCAATCCTTTAAATTATTTATATTTAAGTTGAGGAACAACCAATACTGTCCTATGAATAAAATGCATTTTTAAATAAGAATTGAAAAAGAGAAGTAAGAATTGAAAATCATAAGAGATAGAATTGTGAGAAACAAAAATAAAAAAAACAAGATGTGTGTGTGTGTGTGTGTGTATGTGTGTATGTGTGCATGTGTGTGTGTTTGTGTGTGTGTGTGTGTGTGTGTGTGCGTGTGTGTGGATGTGTGGATGTGTATATGTGCATATATATTTGTGTGTGTGGATGTGTATATGTGCATATATATGTGTGTGGATGTGTATATGTGCATATATGTGTGTGTGTGTGTTCAGTCACGTGAAAAAGTAAGTACACCCCATGTAAAGTTTTGACTATTTCAACATACAGATATTTGATCTTCATTTCAACAATATTGATAGATAAAGGTGATATAATATAACAAATATCATGAAACATTTACATTTTGTAGTCCATTGTATAATTTAAATAAACATAAATGCAAATTTCACATGTGGAAAAAGTAAGTACACCCTCAGCTCTAATAGGTGGTATTGCCCCCTTTGGCAGAAAACAACCTCAAGTCGGCATTTCTTATAACTGTCTACCAGTCTCTGACATCGACTGGGAGAAATTTTTGCCCACTACTCCATGCAGAATTCTTTCAGCTGTGCGATGTTTGAGGGGTTTCTTGCATGCACAGCTCGTTTCAAATCCTCCCACAACATCTCTATGGGATTTAGATCCGGGCTTTGACTTGGCCATTCCAGAACCCTCCATTTCTTTCTTTTCGGCCATTCCTTGGTGGATTTACTGGTATGTTTAGGGTCATTGTCATGTTGCAAGGTCCACTTTCGCTTGAGGTTCAACTTTCCGACAGATGGCCTCACATTATCCTCAAGCACCCTCTGGTACAATGAAGAATTCATAGTGGATTCTATGATGGTGAGCTGCCCAGGCCCTGATGCAGCAAAGCTGCACCAAACCATAATATTTCCACCACCATGCTTTACAGTTGGTATCAGGTTCTCGTGGTCAAATGCTGTCTTTGGTTTTCGCCAAACATGTCTTCTGGTACTGTGGCCAAATAGCTCTACCTTTGACTCATCTGTCCAGAACACATTGTTCCAGAAGTGCTGGTCTTTGCCTCGGTGTTCATTGGCAAACTTTAGTCTTGCCCTGATGTTCTTTCTGGACAGCAAAGGTTTCCTCCTGGCACACCTCCCATGTAGATCAAATTTGTGCAGCCTCTTTCTAATGGTAGACTCATGCACTTTGACATCAACAGTGGCAAGAGCTACCTGTAGGTCGTGTGATGACATTCTGGGGTCCTTAGAGACTTCTTTTAGCATCTTGCGGTCTGCTCTCGGGCTGAACTTGCTGGGGCGGCCTGGCCTGAACAAGTTGGCAGTTGTTTGCAATCTTCTCCACTTGTAGATGATCTTCCGGACAGTCGAATGATTGATTTCAAATTGTTTGGAGATCTTTTTCAATCCCTTCCCAGACTCGTAGGCATCTATAACCTTCTTTCTGAAGGCCTCAGGGAGCTCTTTTGATCTAGGCATGGTGACGCCACACACTTCAATAACAAAGAGCAAACGAAACTAAATGTGTGAGGTTTAAATAAGACAGGTTCCTCCAAGATCCTCTCTGACGATCTTCTAATCATTTGCACCTGAGCTGGTGCACCTGATTCTAATTTTAGGTATTTGAAGTAGTGATAAATGTAGGGGTGTACCTACTTTTTCCACATGCGAAATTTGCATTTTTGTTTATTTAAATTATACAATGGACTACAAAATGTAAATGTTTCATGATATTTGTTGTATGATATCACCTTTATCTATAAATATTGTTGAAATGAAGATCAAATAGCTGTATGTTGAAATATGTTGAAAAGGTCAAAACTTTACATGGGGTGTACTTACTTTTTCACATGACTGTATATATATTTTTGTGTGTGTGTGTGAATAAGAAGAGACAGAATTGTGAGGAACAGAAATGAAAAAAAGGACGTGTGTGTGTGTGTGTGTGTGTGTGTGTGTGTGTGTGTGTGTGTGTGTGTGTGTGTGTGTGTGTGTGTGTGTGTGTGTGTGTGTATAAGGCATTCCCATCAAATCCTGTTTTTTTTTTTTTTTTTTTTTTTTTTTTTTTGTATACAAGTTACCTAGTTCATTTTTAAATGACCTCATATCTCACTTGTATCAAATGGATATTTCTGGTAAGCCATTGAACGATTGGAATGGGATGACTGTGACAGACATGACTTGGCATGACTCCTCTTAGACACTGACCATTTCTTGAATATCTGTAATTAATGCATGCTACTACATGTTCATCAAACGCAACATAGCTAGATATCTCAGCATTTGTACGCAACCTTGTACGAGTAATACCCTCAGAATTCTACCTCTGAATACACCAGTGGTTGATTAATAGAATACACTAGAAATCAGATACACTCTGATTTCCCTTCACTGGAACTAAGGGGCCGAGCCCGAACCATGAAAAACAGCACCAAACCATTATTCCTCCTCCACCAAACTTACAGTTGGCACTTTTCATTCGGGCAGGTAGCGTTCTCGTGGCATCCGCCAAACCCAGATTAGTCCGTCGGACTGCCAGATGGTGAAGCGTGATTCATCACCCAAGAGAACGCGTTGCCGCTGCTCCAGAGTCCAATGGTGGCGATCTTTACACCACTCCTGCCAACGTTTAGCATTGCTCATGGTGATCTTAGGCTTGCGTGCGGCTGCTCGGCCATGGAAACCCATTTCATGAAGCTCCCGACGAACAGCATTTCTGCTTAATTTACATCATATCCCTCCAAGTTAAGACCGCTTAGCCTTCCAAGATGTTTTTTCATCATAATAGTGGATCTGCACTGAAGTTGTGCACCTGACATTTCATTTGCAATTTTATTTTGAATTGGACAAACCTCAGTCGTGTTTTAGTGAAAAAAATTTAAATGTCTATAATTGGGCTGTGACCTTGAAAAATAGGTCAAGGTCAAAAAAATTATGACAACCTTTTTATTTCCATTATATTGATGCAAAATTTAATTCCAAAAGTCCTCGGACATTGGCAAGAAGGGATAAAATCCCAAATGGTAATTTAGTAATCCAAGGGGTGTAAGATCTTAACCTTTAACCCAGAGGTGTGATGTAATTTAAATAAATTAAAATGCACCTTCCAGGAAGCTACCTAGTGAGGGTAATGTCATTCCAAAATGTCTATAATTAGGTCATTACCTTAATTCGGTTAAGGTAAAAAAAAAAATAGGCCAACTCCACGTACGTTCTATTCACATTATTGATGCAAATTTTCATATCGAAAGTCCCAGCTGGCTCCGAGATACAGCTCGGAAATTGATACAGTTTGGAAATTTGGAATGTTGAGAGTGCAGGAAGAAAAAAAATTCCAAATGGTGTTTTAGTATTCATGGAGGTCAAAGGTACCACATTAAAAACTCTGTGGTACCATTAAAAATTGGGGGTGCTAATTATACAAACAAACCCTACAACAGCAATAAGTCTTCCCCTGTGTTACAGGAAGTATAGATGGAGGCATAATGAGAATAATACTCGATAGAGTTCATACCTCCGTCAGGCTAAACAATTTACGTTTTGTATCCCACTGATAGGCCACATCTACATCCGGACCTGAATCAATTTCTAATTGGCTAATTGTTCTTGTCACTTACCCAACTCATCCACCAATGTTTGCCATAATCCATCCACAACTTTTTGAAATATGCTATTTATCGTTTTTGACCCCATTTCTCAATTGTGAGAAATCACTTTTAAAATTCTAGTATCCGGATCTGCATCGACACCAAAATCTAATCAATTCGTCCTTGTCACACACCCAACCTGTCCACCACGTTTCGTCTGAATACATCCATAACTTTTTGAGATATTGTGCTCTGCACAGACAGACAAACAGACAAGGTGGAAAACATAACTTCTAATAGTCTAAGTAATTGGTAAATATACAAAACCCTAATTGGATAATCCGTTCACGTTTTTCTGGAGTTTGGCAGTTACATTTGCAGCTTTCCATAAGTTTTATAGACACAGTAACTGCATCACACTACTGTGTTTAAAATATAGGGTCTGAAGTGCTGTAGTGATTTGAACATACACAGGAATAGTATTGCATGGAGGTGCTGTTTTGGGTGTGGTAGGATTTTTTGTGTGGCACTGTTCCTTTACCAGGGGATCTCAGAAAAAAACCGGCTCGTCTTTCATTGACTTTGAATAGCCCAAACAAACTACATTACTCATTTGCTCTCACCAACAATGAGTCGATTGAAAAGGCGGAACTGACTGACCTCCAGTCAAAATGGAGCCTAAAGTGACTGTGGAGGTGATTCAGACCAAGAATGGTTCTAATGAGTGTTTCAACCATACATCGATCGATTAGAAGTAAGATGTTTGCTCAAAATCCTACTCTTGCAAAACAATGGTTCCTCAATGTTGTTAAAATTCCCTCAAGAAGATGACGTCCTCCATGATGTAGACCATTCTGCTGGTAATGTAGTCGGATCTGTCATCTGATTGAGGCAGTAAATTAGAGCGCACATTCGTGTAGCTATCTGGGCCCTCAACAATGACCATAATGGAAACGATGATCCAGATTTTAAAAAACTCCAAAATACATGTTTTATCATCTAATTCCAGATAAAAAATAATGCTGTGCGGTGATATATATATATATATATATATATATATATATATATATATATATATATATATATATATATATATATATATATATATATATATTGTTACGGGTCGCGGACAAGATGTTACTTTGGGCCGAGCGGATGGTCAACCGCGACCGTTACAGGATCCCCGATTAGCCCGACTCCACCAACGTTGACCAAATCGCGCCACAGATATTCAATATGGAAACCTCTAAAGCGACCGAAAGAGAAGGAAGAGAGAAGAAGACAGAGTACGGAGGAATAACAGGATTTATTATACACACAAGCAAAAAGAAGGAGCGATCAAAGTTATTTACAAGCAATGGATGGAAGAAGCAGTCACACAGTGAATCGTTAGCTTATCTATGCAGTTTACTTAAACCCAGGACAACGATTAAGACAGACGACGTTCACACTTACACGGGGGAAATTGCAGGCAGGAATGGCGGAGGTGGGTTGCTGGAGAGGGAGGCAGGGTCAGGTCCCTGCAACCGGCAGGGCTGGAGGTAGCAGCTCCCACTCTTCGCGTTTTTGGCGGGAAAACCCTCGGTCGCGTCGACGCTGCTGATGCTGTGGACGTCACACGCTGGCTCGGTCACACCTGCTCCTCTCCTTCTGGTGGAGCCGTCTCCGTCCTCTCAGCGCGTCTCTCCAAAGCTTGTTTCATCTCCAAGTACCTCTCCTTTTTGGAGCGTCTCTCGTCTCTCATCTCACAGCTCATCTCTCATCTCACAGCTCATCTCTCATCTCATCTGCCGAAGCAGTCCCTTCCAGTCGCTTTTATTACTCGGGTCGGAATCAAGCCGCCGGCTGTGAGGGCACGCCTACCGGGTCGCTCACCGCGGTGCTGGTTGGCTGTTAGGGCTGTCCGATTCCCCCTTTGATCATGATGACGTGCCACGCCCGTGAGTTGGCGGCTCCTACCCCCCTCTTCTCCGAGATTAGCACATGGGCAATGGCGGCTTGCAGGATTGAACACCACTCGCACCGCTTTTGAAAGGAACTTTGGAGAGCGGAGATGATTGGGGAAATTGAAAGGGGCCTACGCTTATTTCGTTTGATACAATGCAGAGTCAATCTAGTGGGAAACACATATTTAGCCTACATAGTATAAGGAAATAAGCTATTTAAAAAGATATATCGTGGCCTGTCTGTAGGTTCATGGAATTAACTAGGGGGACGTCTTTCGATCTTATTTACTCTACGAGGGCCAGTTAAAACACAGCAAACCAGTTCTCACATTCTTTACACTTTCCAAATTCGTTACACTGCACCCTCCTTTCTTCAGGTCCGTTCCCGGGCCTACAACTTTAATTTAGTGTGACACGTAGGTGTAGTTCCCTCTACTTTTAACCTGACCCTGAGTGGGACGATTTTAAAACACAAATAAGTATGTCCCCCTATTGCATTGCACCCTGTCTAACAGACTCAAGCCCACAGCTAACCGAATTACGGAATTGTTCTCAAACTATACATTTATGGTGGGGAGCATTATTTACAGTGACGTTATTTCTTATTTACAACGCAACCCAGGACCTGTGTTTTTCTTTTTCTTTTTAGGGAACAAGAAAAAGAAATTCCTGTTGGGAGGGAGGAGACAGCACGCATTGCATCGATGCACCAGTACCAATACCACCAAAGCACCCAAAAGCACCACAAAGCACCAAAAGCACCACTCGGTGCACAGTCACCACTGTTCATAATAAACACAACAAAACAACTGGTGGTGGTCTTCTCTTTTTCTGCTGGGCCGATGTTCTTCCCGACGTCTTCTGGCTTCATGCGGCCTACTTGGAAATAATAAAAAGCACAACTTGTGTTCATTTTTATTTAGGGCCTCAGGGGCCAACTAAGGGTGGTCCACCTGTTTGGCATAGGTGCCACCTTACCGAGGTCCGCAAGCAAGATTCCCTGTACACTATGGCCGGTCTCCAACAGAGGTGCCCTGCCCCAGAACCTGGGGTCCATCAAGTGGTACTTGGCCGCAGAACAGCAGTCCATAAAGTGGTACATCAACGCAATGCATGCTGGTTCTGAGAATCTCGTGCGCACAATGGCCATCTCACGCACGCTCCCCTCGGCGCCCAATGGCGCACAGGTCCTCAAGTGGGAGACAAAAGGGGGGGAAGACAAATGAGCGAGGGGTAAGGTCACAAGGGTACATGTCAATAAAGGCAATGCAGGGTGAAGTGCGTACGGAGAGCGAAGTGAGAAAAACTCGTCCCTACCGTACGTCACCCCCCCTGTCACCTACACTACCCTTGCCCTTACCCCATATTTACAACAATTTACACCTTTACAAATTCGTCACTACGTCTTGTCTTCCCCATCTTTCCCTTCTACACCAAATTCGTCTCCAATCCCCCTATCCAAAATTTGCCATCACCAATTCATCATCAATCCTCATAAGGAAGGAGAGATGAAATTACGCACAATGTCACACCCACGTCATGATGCGTCTCACAATCCAAAACATTTGCATTAATGAAAAATAATAAAACATGGCATGGTGTGGAGTTACCTCATCTCAGGTGAGTGGATGCAGATGGTGCGAGGAGATCCTTCATCCTAACTATCCTCTAAATGATTTTAACACACTTTACACTACCCGGGGTCTCTCCCTGCCAATCCATTGGCCACTTACACTATGGGTTCTAAAAACCAATTCCCATTGCCCAAACTGTGGTGCTGCTCAATTTGGGGTCTCAGTCCCCCGATTCATCTCCCGGTGCCCTTGCACGATTTCTGGGCTGTGACGTGTAGCTCTCCCAGCAGGTCTACCCACCTACACACCTCCACCACTGCAGTTGCCACCCGAGCTTACCTAGCTCCTCACCCTAACCTAACTAACTGGGGAAGGCCCCTCCTGGCTCTGTCACCCCTTGGTGCCCTCTGGCACTGGGCTACCCGGGTCCATCCTCCGGATCCTCGGGCCCCATCCACAACAACTCTAACGGCTCCCAGAGCCCACCTGCGGCCTCACCTGGCCGACATCCTCACAGTGGTGGAGTGCCCAAACCAACTACACACACTAACAGGCTACACGCACAGCCATTTCCACAACACCAATGCACCCATCCAAATACCATTCTTTCACCTCGCACCACAGATGCCAATATCCAACCACAATTTACCTGTACCCTCTACCTAACGCTTACACTACCCGCCCCGGGTATTCGTGATGGGGGTCCATCCTTCCCCCATTCACACCTTCACACCATCCACTCCACTCCATAGTTTCCACCATACTCACTCCACGACCATCCATTCCAATACTCCATACCATTTATTCCATACACCTGTTCTCCATTCACCTGTCGTTGCACACCTGTGCAATCATACCTGGTGCCACCTGCACCCTCCTTTCTTCCTGGACCATTTGGTCATCACAATACACATCACCATCACTCACTCATACACTGCTCCATCCACCTGTTCAGTTGCACACCTGTGCAATCACACCTGTTCAATCACACCTGTTCAATCCTCACCCACACGGCATCATCTCAGCTAACTACTCCCCTCTGAAACTTGCGCTTCCCAGTCGCCCCTTTAAACTATTGCGCTCCCACGTCATTATCATCCACTCTAATCTACCTGCGTCCTCACGACAGGTATCATTGTCACTAACTAATCCTAACGTCACCTAATGTCATCTTCGCTAGATCCCTACACACAATATCCTAACCCACCCGGGCTAGTTTTCACTGCCATCAACCCCATAAACCTAGTGCTCCTTTGCCCCCCCGCTGTGAGGGATGGTAAAGTTGCCATCCCACCACATCGGGGGCGTTCCACTATCAATTTTGCTCACCCAAATTTCAACAATCAAAAATTTTCTATCCCAAAATTTCGAATCCAAAAACACTATCAGTATCATCATCATCACAGTCCGCTATATCCTAGCCTCGGTGCGTCATTACATCATTAAACTCGGCTTCGCAAAGCCGAGCAATGAATTCGGGTGGTTTGGTTGCCTGCAGGTTGAATCCGTCCGGCTTTCGGTTCAAGGGAGGTGATTTGGTTGGGCCGAGATTCCACGCACCATCTCGGCACCGCACCTTGCGGTCCCGGGCCCGATGGCTCAATCTCCCCCGGTCGGAACCCCGTCCCCACGAGGGGGCACCGTTCCGCTTCCTCCCACTCGCCCTTGAACCGGACCGGTCGCCTCGTCCGACAAGGCCCGGACTCGACCGTGCGGGGCGGGGCCAAGCCCGAATCGACAACGACGCTTCGAAGAGAAGCGACGCAGCATCGACCCGCGCCGGGCCTCGCACCCAACAAAGCACACCGCGCCCCGAGTGCTCGCATCGGCTATCCGTCGCCCTAACCGCTAACCCGGTTACCGTCGATGCCTCACCTGCATGCTCACACGCATACGCTACCCCTTTCACCCTCACCAAACCCGGCGTTCCAACGCCGTCCGTACATTCCACCAACGTACTCCCTGTTACACACCACACTTCTCGCGCACACTCGCTGTTCGCACACTCCCTTAACACACCTCGCGCACCGTCTTGCGCACTCTCCCTTGGTACGTACTCCGTACCACTCACCATGGGCGTGCACTCTTGCATCCACCCACTAACGCGCTCAGATGGGCTCTCCCACACTCGCGCTACTACCAACCCAGGTGTGCTTCCTCGCACACCCTCAACCATTCCAAGCGTGCATTCTCGCACCCGCTCCACCACCAACTCACTCTCCGGGTCACTCTCACCCTCGCACGTACACTCCGTACACCCCGACGTGCATTCTCGCTCGCACTCGGTTTCACACTCGCACTTCGTAACACGCTCACCCCTTGACGCACACTTTTTTTTCACACGCGTGCCATTTCCACTCACACGGGACCCTTCACCAACGCCCGGGTGCCATATCGATCCCAATCGCGCGACAATTCTTTTGTCGCCAAACATCCTCCTGCAAAATCTACCCGCACAATATACAGCATGACTCACCTGGGGGATTCCCTTCTCCACGCGCACCTGCAAACTCTTTATTTGGTTAATGAGCACCACATTATGATTTGAGCAGGGACTTTGTACATATTCCATCTTTTCCTCCCACCGCGAGTGGTTTTCTAAGTCCCCGGTCTCTTCAATTTCAACGCCCACTTCCGCTTTTTCTTTACTCACCTCGACGACCGTTGGCTTTAATAAAATTCCCTCTACCTCATCGGTTGCCGGCTTTTCCAAACCCCGTGTCACGATTTCTACCCCCGTCATTGTACCCGCGCTTTTCTCCGCTTCGTTCAACCGGCGCTTCTCGACCCGCGTTACCTCCTCGTGCACCCCTGGGACCCTTTCGCCCAACTTGCGGTCTCTGTACCTCTGCTCCCTTTCCTCTCTATCGGCCCTCATTCCGTTCGTTGTTGCTTCAATTTGGTTTCCCAATTCGTTCGTTATTCTCAGCATCTCGGTGAATTGCGCCATGAAGGCTTGCATTTGGACCACCGTTGGTAGTACAAAGGGTGCGGCCGCAGCTGCCCCCTCAACCACGTGCGCGAGAGCGCCATTTTGTGCGCCTGATACCTCGTGCGCGAGGACGCCATTTTGTGCGTCTGATACCCCCTCAACCGCCTCCTCATTGCTCCCCTCCATTTGATCCTGGGTTACTCCTAACCCCTCTATCTCCCCCACCGACATCCGATCGCCTTGATTGTCCATGGCGCGATCTCAAAATTCGGGTTTTATAAAACAACAAAATTTCGGCAGCTCGTAATTTTGACCAAATTTTTTTCTACACGTTTTTAAAATTTGGTTCGAGCCTCGTATCCCACTCCTAGACACCAATTGTTACGGGTCGCGGACAAGACATTACTTTGGGCCGAGCGGATGGTCAACCGCGACCGTTACAGGATCCCCGATTAGCCCGACTCCCCCAACGTTGACCAAATCGCGCCACAGATATTCAATATGGAAACCTCTAAAGCGACCGAAAGAGAAGGAAGAGAGAAGAAGACAGAGTACGGAGGAATAACAGGATTTATTATACACACAAGCAAAAAGAAGGAGCGATCAAAGTTATTTACAAGCAATGGATGGAAGAAGCAGTCACACAGTGAATCGTTAGCTTATCTATGCAGTTTACTTAACCCCAGGACAACGATTAAGACAGACGACATTCACACTTACACGGGGGAAATTGCAGGCAGGAATGGCGGAGGTGGGTTGCTGGAGAGGGAGGCAGGGTCAGGTCCCTGCAACCGGCAGGGCTGGAGGTAGCAGCTCCCACTCTTCGCGTTTTTGGCGGGAAAACCCTCGGTCGCGTCGACGCTGCTGATGCTGTGGACGTCACGCGCTGGCTCGGTCACACCTGCTCCTCTCCTTCTGGTGGAGCCGTCTCCCTCCTCTCAGCGCGTCTCTCCAAAGCTTGTTTCATCTCCAAGTACCTCTCCTTTTTGGAGCGTCTCTCATCTCTCATCTCACAGCTCATCTCTCATCTCACAGCTCATCTCTCATCTCATCTGCCGAAGCAGTCCCTTCCAGTCGCTTTTATTACTCGGGTCGGAATCAAGCCGCCGGCTGCGAGGGCACGCCTACCGGGTCGCTCACCGCGGTGCTGGTTGGCTGTTAGGGCTGTCCGATTCCCCCTTTGATCATGACGACGTGCCACGCCCGTGAGTTGGCGGCTCCTACCCCCCTCTTCTCCGAGATTAGCACATGGGCAATGGTGGCTTGCGGGATTGAACACCACTCGCACCGCTTTTGAAAGGAACTTTGGAGAGCGGAGATGATTGGGGAAATTGAAAGGGGCCTACGCTTATTTCGTTTGATACAATGCAGAGTCAATCTAGTGGGAAACACATATTTAGCCTACATAGAATAAGGAAATAAGCTATTTAAAAAGATATATCGTGGCCTGTCTGTAGGTTCATGGAATTAACTAGGGGGACGTCTTTCGATCTTATTTACTCTACGAGGGCCTGTTAAAACACAGCAAACCAGTTCTCACATTCTTTACACTTTCCAAATTCGTTACAATATATGTATATATATATATATATATATATATATATATATATATATATATATATATATATATATATTATATATATATATATATATATATATATTGTTGCGAATATGGCATTTGGCCTCCATATCCGCTTGTAAATATTCCCCTATTTCCCCAATACTCCCCAACTATCCCCAATCCCCCATTCCCTAGTCCCATTGCCTGTAAATAACACTCTGTAAAACCGACCTTCCCCTTTTTCCCCCATTAAATGTCGTGCCCAGGTCCACCGCATCTCACGTAGACAACTTTCGGACATCTTGCTAGTTATTCTTAGTCTATGTCAGTTAATGATTCGTTTCCATTAATTCTGACTCTTCGTTGCACCAGAATGTGATTATATGGCACCAGTAGTGAGTTTAGGACCTTCCCATACCTCCTCCCCTCTTCTTCCCCAAACAACAACAACTACAACTACAACAACAACTACAACAACAGAGGGGCGCGGCGCGGCGTGCGGGGAGTGTGCGTCCTCACTCCGGCTCGGTTAGCTGCCATTACCCATGTGCGCCGACGGGGTTACCAAGAAGGGGCTGCCTGTCGGCCCCTCGTCAAGGGCGGAGCCGGTAACCCCCCCGCACGCACCCAATGAGAAGCAACGGGCCGATTCCATCTGGGGCGGAGCTAACGAGCCGAGGGCGTGTCACTCCCCGCCGGATATACGCGGCGACTTACCGGACGTGACGAGAGATGCGCCCCCAGCTTGAGAAGACAATCACCACATCCGAGCGCTGCGACCTCCCCGCATCTCTAGACCGGACCGGGTCGATCCTGCCCTGAGCCCAGGTGCACCTGGAGCCATCGATTCTGCCTTTCCTTGCCATCAATCCCCGTGTGAGTCAGTTTTGTCCTGTTTATCTGTCGTCTGTCAGGGAATAAGATAAGTGTGTCTAAGTGCCTGTCTTTCTATGCTGTCCCTCTCATTCCTGTAATCTAACCTTCCGCCCCAATATAACCTCCTCCGGAGGTCTTGAGAACTGAACCCTTGGTGTCGTGTCATTTTAACCCAGCCGTTGTGTCCTTTTCCTCAATTGATTTAGCGTAGCGCGACTCGGCAACGTTCGAGTATAATCGGGTAAACGTGCAGGCGCGGTCATACCAAACCGCTCGGTGAACCAACATCCACCACCGCGTCTGTAACAATTGGTGTCGAGGAGTGGAATTCGGACCCGGGACTAAATTTATTAGGCCCAAATTTTGGAACACCAATTGTACCACTAGGGTAACAATTGGTGTTGGAGAGGTAGAATTCGACCCGGAGCGCGTTTCCCGCTCGAAATTATAACGGCGAAATTTGAATTTGTTTTACGAAAATAAAAACCCGAATTTTGAAAGTCGCGCTATGGCGGATCAAGACAGCTGGGGTCCGGTAGGGGAGAGTGAGGCAGGGTCGGTCCAGGACCAAATTGAGGGACAGGAGGAGAGCGAAGCAGCGAGGGTAGCAGACGCACAAAATAGCGTCGTTGTGCCCGACATTGCGGGAGCGCAAAATGGCGCCTCGCTGGTCACCGCGCCCGCGACCGTGGCAGCGCCCCTGGTGGATTTGAACCTTTTTTTTATACAAATGAAGGCCCTTATGGCCCAGAATAGCGAGGAAATGAGGGAGGAAATGAGGGCTCAGAGTGAGCGAATGGGAAACCAAATGGGGATAATGGGAAACCAAATGGGGATAATGGGAAACCAAATGGGGGTAATGAGGGACGAAGCGAGGGGTACCGGTGAGGGGTTAGACAATAATTTTAAGGAGTTAGACAAGAAATTTGGGAAGTTAGACAATAATTTTGAGGGGTTAGACAATAATTTTAAGGAGTTAGACAAGAAATTTGGGAAGTTAGACAATAATTTTGAGTGGTTAGACAACGGGATAAAAGAGGTGAGAAATGGGTTAACGGGGGTAGAAAATAGAATGGCTGCCCAGGAGAATCAAATGGAAGG
The DNA here is from genome assembly GCF_964187855.1 of Myxine glutinosa. Lineage (NCBI taxonomy): Eukaryota > Metazoa > Chordata > Myxini > Myxiniformes > Myxinidae > Myxine > Myxine glutinosa. The sequence continues at coordinate 23,649,331 of NC_136271.1, read as the reverse complement.
GATGCAAAAGGGGTTAGAGGGGTTAGAAAACAGGATGGAAGGCAAATTGAGGGACATGAGGGACCAAGCGGAAAGGGAAGTTAACCAAATGGGGCAGCAGATAGAGGGGGTCAGAATGGGGGTAGAAACCAAACTGGATGCTCACAGGGAGGAAATGGAGCAGATGAGGGTGGCATCTGGGCAGGAGATGCAAGTGATGGGAGAGGAGATCAGAAGAGGAGTGGGTGAGGAGGTCGGAGGAGTGCGCGAGGAGGTGAGGCACTGTAAGGAGCACATGGAGAAGGAGGTGAGAAAGGGGACTGTAAAGTTACAAGGGGGCATAGAGGACCTGACGCTGGGAGTAGAACAACTGACAGTGGGACAAAAGGAGTTGGGGGACCAGGTAAAGAAGAACACAGCGGTAATAGAGGGATTAAAATCAACGCAGAAGGAGATGAAAAAGGACGTAGGGGTAATTAAGAAAGAGTGTCAGACGGTACATGAGGACCTGACGAGGAAAATGAACAAAGTGGTAGAGGTGATGGAGGTTAAAGACCGGCAGGTGAGGACGCACATGGACACGGTCAAGGTAGCCTTGGAGGACGAGCTTGAGGAGACGTACCGGGGAATAAAAGAGGTGAAGCAGAAATTAGAAGAAGTGGAAGAAGGGGTGAGCGAAATTAAGAAGCGACGGAGAGGGGATAAGAAAGAGATAAAAGAGGAGATAAAAGAATTGGTCCAAAGTCTGTGTTTGGATCGTGATGATGTGCTCATTAACCGGATGAGGGATTCGCAGGTGATGGAGGAGAAGCGAAGAGGAAGAGGACCCGGTGTAAGTGGTGACCAATATGGTCGTGCGTATGATGCGCCAGGGGATTTAAGAAGCTTGGGGGTCGAGATGGACCCGGGTGTTCGTGAGAGGCCGTGGGTGAAGTGTGCGAAAGGTCTGGTGTGCGAAAAAAGAGGTGTGCGAGAAAGTCCGACTCTGGGGTGTGTGAGGAAAAAGTGCGTGCCAAGGAGTGAGGGTGCTGGCGAGAGGGAGTCGGTCGTAGCGCGTGTGCGAGGGAGCACATGGATGCGCGGTGTGGTAAGTGTTACAGAGGGTGTGACGGGAGAGTGTGCGCAAGAGTGTGCGCGAGAAAGGTGTGTGACGGACGGGTGCATGAGGAAAGAGTGCGCTGTCAAAGGCAAGGAAGAATGCACACCTGTGGTGAGTGTTACAGAGAGTGTAACGGGAGAGTGTGCGTGAGAAAGGTGTGTGACGGACAGGTGCATGAGGAAAGAGTGCGCTGTCAAGAGTAAGGGTGAGTGCGCTGTCAAGAATGGAGGTGAGAGTAGTGAGAGTGACAAGGAGAGTGAGTTGGTTGTGACAGGTGAGCGAGGATGGACACCTGGAATGGAAGGATGCACACCTGGAATGGTAGAGCGTGAGTGGGAATGCACGCTGGAGTTGGTGGTGAGGCACGTGGTTGGGTGTGCGAATGAGAGCACACCTGTGATTGTCACAGAGGAGGTGACCGAGGAGGGGGTGCGAAGAGGTGTGTTGGTGAGGTGTGCGACCAACGAATGTGTGCCAAAGTGTTCGGTGGTCAGGTGTGTGACCAAGGCTGTGAGTGGAATGGGTGTACCTGGGTGTGTAAGGAAAGGTACGAGGAGCATGGAAACGGCTGGATGTGTGAGCAAGGAACGGGCTGCGGGGTGTAAGCGTCCAGGTGAAGCATCGACGGTAACCAGGTTAGAGGTTAGGTCGACTTTTAGCCGAAGCGGGCCCTCGGTGCGTGCCGGGCCTCGTTTTGAACGGCCGCGTCCGGGCTCCACTAGGCGGAGCGGGCGGCTGGATAGGAAGGGTCGTCATGGCGACCACTTTTTGTTGAGGCATTCCGGCAGGTCGAGATCGAGCCATGGGATGGCTCCACGCCGAGATGGTGCGTGGGATCTCGGCCCGGGTAAGCCCCCATCCCTGCACCGAGTGCCGGACGCATCCAGCCGCTGGCACAGAACAACCCGCATCCATTGCTTGGCTTTACGAAGCCGGGCTTTGGACAGGAATTGGTGCACCGAGAGGCATTAGTGAGTAGACTGGGTGATGAGGTTAGTGTTTTGGACCCAAAATTAGAAAAAAAACAAAATTTGGTGATTGGCAAAGGATTGGCAGTAGTGATTGGCAGATGATGGGTAGTGATTGGCAAATTTTTGATTTGTGGAAATTTGATGTGCAAAATTGGTAGTGAGCGATGGGCCCGGTGGGTAAGGGTGGCATCCCTGCCACCCTTCCCATGGTGGGGGCAAATGCGCAATAGCTTATGGGGTGTATGGCAGTGAAAACTAGCCCGGGTGGGTTAGGTTATATGTGTGTAGGGACCTAGAAGATGACATTAGGTGACGTTAAGGTTAGATAGTGACTGATACCTGTAGTGGGGACGCAGGTAGATTAGTAAGGATTATAATGACGAGGGAGCGCAATAGGTTAAAGGGACGACTGGGAAGCGCAAGTTTCAGAGGGGAGTAGTTAGATGAGATGATGCCGTGTGTGTGTGAGGATGGAACAGGTGTGATTGCACAGGTGTGCAACTGGACAGGTGTGTGGAGCAGTGTGTGAGTAATGAGTGTGTGGATCAGCGCGAATGCGCTTGGGGAGAGAAGGGTGCAGGCAGCACCAAGAATGAGAGCACAGGTGTGCAAGTACAGGTGTGTGGAGAGAGTTGGAGTAAGTGGTACGGAGTGGTGTGCATGGTGCGAAGGTGTGAATGGGGGAAGAGTGGACCCCCATCACGGATACCCGGGGCGGGTAGTGTAAGTGTTAGGTAGAGGGTATAGGTAAATTGTGGTTGGAAATTGGCATTTGTGGTGCGGTTGCAGAATGGTGTTGTGAATGGGTGCATTAGTGTTGTGGAAATGGCTGGGCGTGTAGCCTGTTAGTGTGTGTAGTTGGTTGGGCACTCCACCACTGTGAGGATGTCGGCCAGGTGAGGCCGCAGGTGGGCTCTGGGAGCCGGTAGTTGTGAGTGGGTGCCTGAGGATCCCGGGTGTGGATCGGGCAGCCCAGTGCCAGAGAGGGCACCGAGTGGGGAGAGCGCCAGAGGGCCTTCCCCAGGTAGTTAGGTTAGGGTAAGGAGCAGGTAAGCTCGGAGGCAACTGCAGTGGTGGAGGTGTGCAGGTGGGTAGACCCGCTGGGAGAGGTACACGCCACAGCCCAGAAATTGTGCGAGGGCACCGGGAGATGAATCGGGGGAGTGAGACCCCAAATTGAAAAGCACCACAGTTGGCCAATGGGAATTGGTTTTTAGAACCCATAGTGTAAGAGGGCCAATGGTTTGGCCGGAGAAAGACCCCGGGTAGTGTAAAGTTGTTAAAGTCATTTAGGAAATAGTTAGGATTGATGAACCTGTCGCACCATACGCAGCCACTTACCTGTGGTGATGATGATGACTCCACACCTGTGTTTTCTTTGTTTTGGTGCAGGAAATGAGAATTGCTGTTGGATTTGTGAGACGCATCACGACGTGGATGAGACATTGGGGTGATGCCATCTCTCCCTCCCAAGGAGGGACTGATGATGAATTGGTGATGGCAAATTTTGATGAAAGTTGAAAATGGCAAATTTGATTGGTTAGGAGGGAGAGAAGACGAATTTGGTATATGGGAGGAATGGGGAAGACAGTAGGGATGTTTGTTGATTTGTAAAGTAGATGTTTATGGGTAGTGTTGTGTTTTGTGGATACAGTAAGGGGTAAGGGAGGGGCCATGTAGGTTACCTGGTGGGGGGGGGGGCGTACGGTAGGAACGTACCTGTCTCACCTGGTTCCCATGTGCCCCCAGTGTGCATCACCTTGTATTGCGTGCACTTTTGCGCCCTTACCACCTTACTCACTTGTCTTCTTCTTTTGTCTCCCACCTCCGAGGATCTGGCTTTGGGGTAGAGAGAGAGGAGAGAGAGGTGCTGGCTACGCAGTTGTGGGCCTGCACTTTCGCTGCTTGCTGCCGGGATCGATACACCATATGGACCGCAATTTTGGTGGCCACCCACAATGGACCGCAGTTCTTTTGCGGCCAAGCACCACCCATGGATGGACCTATGGGTCAACGTGGCACCTATGCCATACAAGGTGAACCACAAACAGTTGGCCCCCTGACGGCCACAATAAAGAAATGGACGCGGTTGGCGCCTTTCTTTATTTTTTTGAAAGAGGCGAGAACACCAAGTGCACCACACGAAGGCAAGACCAGCGGCAGAACATCGGCCGGCTGTGACACCACCGGTGATTCATAAACACTTTATTGGTGCACCGGATGGTGCTCACTGTGTGATGGGGTGGTGCTTTTGATGCTTGGAAAGGGTGCTCTGCACATTATTAAAGGCCGTAGGCCACAGAGCACTCGTGGGTTGGTGTATCGATGCTGGCATGCGTGCTCTCTCTATGCATAACATCTGCATGTGTTCCTCCAAAAACAGGTCCTGTATCGTAGTGTAAATAGCAGCGTAGTCGTGTAAATAATGCTCCCTACCGGCTGTATGTTTAGTTTGCGAATTCTTTCCGGATTCGGTTATCCTGTGGGTGTGTTTCTGTGAGGAGAAGGGTGCAACGTCGCAGGGGGACATATTTACTCATTTGTGAATATCTGTAAAACTGTCGCACTCAGGGTAGAGTTAATAGTAGAGGGAACTACATCTGCGTGCCACACTAAAGTAGGTAAAAATTTATCGGGTCGGGACGCCCCGAGGGTAGAGAAGGGTGCAATGTTGCGAATATGGCATTTGGCCTCCATATCCGCTTGTAAATATTCCCCTATTTCCCCAATACTCCCCAACTATCCCCAATCCCCCATTCCCTAGTCCCATTGCCTGTAAATAACACTCTGTAGAACCGACCTTTCCCCTTTTTCCCCCATTAAATGTCGTGCCCAGGTCCACCGCATCTCACGTAGACAACTTTCGGACATCTTGCTAGTTATTCTTAGTCTATGTCAGTTAAGGACTCGTTTCCATTAATTCTGACTCTTCGTTGCACCAGAATGTGATTATATGGCACCAGTAGTGAGTTTAGTACCTTCCCATACCTCCTCCCCTCTTCTTCCCCAAACAACAACAACAACTACAACTACAACAACAACTACAACAACAGAGGGGCGCGGCGCGGTGTGCGGGGAGTGTGCGTCCTCACTCCGGCTCGGTTAGCCGCCATTACCCATGTGCGCCGACGGGGTTACCAAGAAGGGGCTGCCTGTCGGCCCCTCGTCAAGGGCGGAGCCGGTAACCCCCCCGCACGCACCCAATGAGAAGCAACGGGCCGATTCCATCTGGGGCGGAGCTAACGAGCCGAGGGCGTGTCACTCCCCGCCGGATATACGCGGCGACTTACCGGACGTGACGAGAGATGCGCCCCCAGCTTGAGAAGACAATCACCACATCCGAGCGCTGCGACCTCCCCGCATCTCTAGACCGGACCGGGTCGATCCTGCCCTGAGCCCAGGTGCACCTGGAGCCATCGATTCTGCCTTTCCTTGCCATCAATCCCCGTGTGAGTCAGTTTTGTCCTGTTTATCTGTCGTCTGTCAGGGAATAAGATAAGTGTGTCTAAGTGCCTGTCTTTCTATGCTGTCCCTCTCATTCCTGTAATCTAACCTTCCGCCCCAATATAACCTCCTCCGGAGGTCTTGAGAACTGAACCCTTGGTGTCGTGTCATTTTAACCCAGCCGTTGTGTCCTTTTCCTCAATTGATTTAGCGTAGCGCGACTCGGCAACGTTCGAGTATAATCGGGTAAACGTGCAGGCGCGGTCATACCAAACCGCTCGGTGAACCAACATCCACCACCGCGTCTGTAACAATATATTGTTGCGGATATGAGGACTGTATTTTTTTATTGTGTGCTTTATTATTATTATTGTTTATTCTGCGCCTCCTGCCTCCAGTGTTGTGTAAAAGTAAAAAGGGCGTCCCGGTAGTTATTCCATGAAACACCACATTGCAGGACCCGATAAAACCCTTGTTCAGCAGTTTATATCCTTATTATGTGTTTTAGGGTAAGGCCTTGTCGTCCATTAACATGACACTCCATTGCACCGAGTAAAAGAGATAGATTCCCTTCATTCCCATTCCCAAAAACCTCCATTTCCCCCTTTCGTAATGGCCAAGCCTCAATTTGGCAATTACATCCCCTCCAAAGCCGCCATTGACCACGAGGCAGGGTTGGGGAAGAAAGGCGGGTCTCCACCTCGTCATAGAGGGGAGGAGTAAGTCGGCCCCGCTCATCCAACCCAGAACGAGGGGTTTGGCTTGAGAGGGCGGAGAGAGAATGCTTGGGGGAGGTTCACAAAGGGTGAAGGGCGGGGCCTATATAACCCGCTGCGGGACGCTCCCCAAGCAGACAAGCAGATGAGTCCAAGAGATGAGCTGAAAGGCTGAGCTGAGCTACGTGGTGAGGTGGACAGGAAAGAGCTGGGTCGTCAGAGCAGGGCTGAGTCGTGAGGTCCAAAAGCAGAAGATCATCCAGGGAAGCACAAAGCCTGCTATTCGTCACCTTACTCGCCAGCAGCAGCGTCTACAGCAGCAACAAGACTCGACAGCTGTTTGGGGCCTGGACGGCAGTTTGGAGCAGGGCCGCGAAGGGACGGCGGCTGCTGAACGTGCCGATTCGTGCTGCCGAACAAATTGGACTTTCCTCTCCTTCCAGCCAATTCCTACCATCATTCCCCGTGTGAGTCGTCTTTGTTTGTTCTGTCCTGGGTAGGTAATTAAGTCTGTATAAGCTAGTATTTTCCCTGTGTCTCTAAAAGCTTCTGTATATTATTTTCTTATCTTTCCTTCTCCTTGGTTATTTTGAGCCTGTAAATAGTAAATAAATTTAGTAGTATTTTCAACCCTTTTCTCGTCTTTTTCTTCCTCTTTGCATTCGTTGTCTTAGTCTTTTCCCTGATTGAATAGCGGTGGCGCGATACGGCCAACGTTTGGGTGAATCGGGTTTAGTCGGGGAACAACTGTTCGGTCGCGGAGCCTTCGCTCGGTAAACAACATCCTTAACCGCGTACCGTAACAATTGGTGTCAGAAGTGTGGGATCGGACCCGAAGCGCGCTTAACGCGCTCAAAATTACAAGCTGCTGGAAATTGTTTTGTTTTTAAAGAAAAACCCGAATTTTGAAATCGCGCCATGGCTGGTCAAGGCGACGGGATGCCGATGGGAGAGATAGACGGGGTGGAATCGACCCAGGACCTCGGGGAAATGTATATGGAGGATGTGGTTGAGGGGGTATCAGGCGCACAAAATGGCACTATCGCGCACGTGGTTGTAGCGGCACCAAATTTTGCCGCGCCCGTGACCGTAGCAGCACCAAATTGCGCTGCGCACGTGGTCGCGGCAGCCGAGCCTGAAATGCCAGAGTACATGCGAGTCTTTATGATTCAAATGATGGCAAAAATGGATGCCCAAAATGATAAGTCCACCCGAGAGCGCAGAGAAATGGGTGAGCGGTTGGGAAACCAAATTGTGGGATTGAGGGCTGATAGTGAGCGATTGGGGGGTGAAATGGGGAACCGGATGGATTCTCAGGGTGAGCAATTGGGGGTAATGAGGGACGAAGCGAGGGGTACCAGTGAGGGATTAGAAAAAAAATTTGAGGGGTTAGACAATGGGATAAAAGAGGTAAAGAATGGGTTAACGGGGGTGGAAAATAGAATGGCTGCCCAGGAGAATCAGTTAGAGGGGGTGAAAAACGGGTTAATGGGGTTAGAAAATAGGATGGAAGACAAATTGCGGGAGATAGGGGAGCAATCCGCCCGAGAAATTAAACAAATGGGAGAGCAGATAGAGGAGGTAAAAATCGGGGTAGAAACCAAATTGGATGCTCAGAGGGATGAATTGGGACAGATGAGGGTGGCATCTACAAAAGAGAGGGAAGAGATGAAGGAGGAGATACGACGAGGTGTAAGTGAGGAGGTCTCGGGGGTACGCGAGGAGGTAAAGCGAGGTGAAAAGCGTATAGAGAAAGAGTTGAGAAATGGGACGGCAAAGTTACAAGGGGGCATAGAGGACCTGACGGAGGAGGTGGAACAGCTGACGGTGGGACAGACAGAGTTAGTGGAGCAGGTACAAAAGAACACTGCGGTACTAGGAGGGTTAAAAGCGACATAAAGAGACATCAAGGACGACTTAATAGCGACACAGAGGCAATGTCAGATGGTACGTGAGGGACTGACAATGAGGTTGGAAGAGGTGACAGAAGTAATGGAGACAAAGGACCGGGAGGTGAGGACGCACATAGAGACGGTCAAAATAGCCTTAGAGGACGAACTTGAGGAGATGCACCGGGAAATAAAAGAGGTGAAGCAAAAATTAGAGGAAGTGGAAGAAGAGGTGAATGAAATTAAGAAGAGACGGACAGAAACTAAGAGAGAAATACAGGAGGAGGTGATGGAATATGTACAAGGTCGGTGCTCAAATCGTGATGATGTGCTCGCTAACCAAATAAAGAGTTTGCAGGTGGCGAAGGAGGTGCAGAGACGAGGTGCCAAGGTGAGTGGCGATATACGTGGAAATGTACATGATGTGAGGAAAGCTTCAGTCGGCTTGGGGGTTGATTTGGATCCGGGTGTTCGTGAGAGGCCGTTGGTGAAGTGTGCGACAGGTCTGGTGTGCGAAAGAGGAGGTGTGCGAGAATGTCCGACTCTGGGGTGTGTGAGGAAAAAGTGCGCGCCGAGGAGTGAGTGTGCTGTCGAGAGTGAGTCGGTCGTAGTGCGTGTGCGAGGGAGCACATGGAAGCGCGTAGTGAGGAGTGTTACAGAGGATGTAACGAGAGAATGTACGCCGGTGGTGAGTGTTACGGAGGAAGTAACGGGAGAGTGTGCGCAAGAGTGTGCGCGAGAAAGATGTGTAACGGACAAGTGCATGAGGAAAGAGTGCGCTGTCGAGAGTAAGGGTGAGTGCGCTGTCAAGAGTGGAGGTGAGAGTAGTAAGAGTGACACGGAGCGTGAGTTGGTTGTGACAGGTGAGAGAGGATGTACACCTGGAATGGAAGGATGCACACCTGGAATGGTAGAGCGTGTGTGGGAATGCACACTTAAGTTGGTAGTGAGGCACGTGGTTCGGTGTGCGAGTGAGAGCACACCTGTGATTGTTACAGAGGAGGTGACCGAGGAGGGGGTGCGAAGAGGTGTGTTGGTGAGGTATGCGAACAACGAGTGTGTGCAAAGGTTTGAGGTGGTCAGGTGTGTGACCAAGTCTGTGAGTGGAATGAGTGTACCTGGGTGTGTAAGAGAAGGTGCAATGACCAAGAGCAGGGAGACGGCTGGAGGTGTGAGCAAGGAACGGGCTGCGGGGTGTAAGCATGCAGGTGAGGCATCGACGGTAACCGGGTTAGCGGTTAGAACGACATTTTGCCGAATCGGGCCCTCGGTGCACGTCGGGCAGCTTCGCGTGCCGCGAGGACCAGCGGGGATCCGAACCACGGCGGGTTCAAAAGGACCGCCGTACGTGATCCACGCTGGGCCGCGCTTGGAACGGCCGCGTCCGTGCTCCGCTAGGCGGAACGGGCAGCCCAATAGGAAGGGTCGTCATGGCGACCCCTTTTTGTTGAGGCGTTCCGGCAGGTCGAGATCGGGACATTGGATGGCTCCATGCCGAGGGGGTGCGTGGGATCTCGGCCCGAGTAAACCCCCTTCCCTTCACCGAGTGCCGGACGCATCCAGCCGCCGGCACCAAACAACCCGCATTTATTGCTCGGCTTTACGAAGCCGAGCTTTAGAAGTGAATTGGCGCACCAAGAGGCATTACTAAGTAGACGGGTGATGAGGTTAGTGTTTTGGACCCAAAATTAGAAAAAGGAAAAATTTGATGATTGGCAAAGGATTGGCAGAGTGATGATTGGTAATGGTACAGTGATTGGCAGATGATTGGCAAATTTTTGATTTGTGGAAATTGGACGAGCAAAATTTATAGTAAGAGATGCCCCATGTGATGGGATGGCCAATCCACCATCCCTCAGAGCACGGGGGGCAAAGGAGCACTAGTTTATGGGGTTTATGGCAGTGAAAACTAGCCCGGGAGGGTTAGGATATATAATGTGTAGGGCCCTAGAGATTGACATTAGGTAACGTTAAGATTAGTTAGTGACAATGACACCTGTAGTGGGGACGCAGGTAGATTAGTGTGGATGATAATGACGAGGGAGCGCAATAATGTAAGGGGCGACGGGGAAGCGCAAGTTTCAGAGGGGAGTAGTTAGATGAGATGATGCCGTGTGTTTGAGGATTGGAAGTGTATGGTGAACAGGTGTGATTGAACAGGTGTGATTGCACAGGTGTGCAACTGAACAGGTGTATGGAGCAGTGTTTGAGTGAGTGATAGTGAGATGAGTTGTGTTGACCAAATGGTCCAGGAAGAGGAGGAGGGTGCAGGTGGCACCAGATGTGAGTGCACAGGTGTGCAACAACAGGTATGGAGAACAGGTGTATGGAATAAATGGTAGTGTGGAGTATATGGAGTATTGGAATGGATGGTCGTGGAGTGAGTATGGTGGAAACTATGGAGTGGAGTGGATGGTGCGAAGGTGTGAATGGGGGAAGAGTGGACCCCCATCACGAATACCCGGGGCGGGTAGTGTAAGTGTTAGGTAGAGGGTATAGGTAAATTGTGGTTGAATATTGGCATCTGTGGTGCGGGTGGAAGAATGGTGATTGGATGGGTGCATTAGTGTTGTGGAAATGGCTGGGCGTGTAGCCTGTTAGTGTGTGTAGTTGGTTTGGGCACTCCACCACTGTGAGGATGTCGGCCAGGTGAGGCCGCAGGTGGGCTCTGGGAGCCGGTAGTTGTGGATGGGGCCCGAGGATCCGGAGGACGGACCCGGGTAGCCCAGTGCCAGAGGGCACCAAGGGGTGACAGAGCCAGGAGGTGCCTTCCCCCGTTAGTTAGGTTAGGGTGAGGAGCTAGGTAAGCTCGGGTGGCAACTACAGTGGTGGAGGTGTGCAGGTGGGTAGACCTGCTGGGAGAGCTACACGTCACAGCCCAGAAATTGTGCAAGGGCACCGGGAGATGAATCGGGGGAGTGAGACCCCAAAATGAGCAGCACCACAGTTTGGTCAATGGGAATTGGTTTTTAGATCCCATAGTGTAAGTGGCCAATGGATTGGCAGGGAGAGACCCCGGGTAGAGTAAAGTGTGTTAAAGTAATTTAGAGGATAGTTAGGATTGAAGTCTCCTCGCACCATCTGCATCCACTCACCTGAGATGACGTACCTCCACACCATGCCATGTTTGGTTATTTTTTATGTGCAAATGTTTTGGATTGTGAGACGCATCATGACGTGGGTGTGACATTGTGCTTGTGTTCCATCTCTCCCTCCTTATGAGGATTGATGATGAATTGATGATGGCAAATTCTGAACTAGAGGGATTGTGGTGACGAATTTGGTATTGAAGAAATATGGGGAAGACGTGACAGTAGCGACGAATTTGTAAATGTGTAGATTTTGTACATATGGGGTAAGGGCAAGGGTTGTGTAGGTGACAGGGGGGTGACGTACGGTAGGGACGAGCTTTCTCACTTCGCCCTCCGTACGCATTTCACCTTGCATTGCCTTATTGATGTGTACCCTTGTGACCTTACCCCTCGCTCATCTGTCTCTCCCCCCTTTTGTCTCCCACATGACCTGTGCGCCATTGGGCGCCGAGGGGAGCGTGCGTGAGTCCGCCATTGTGCACCCGAAACTCCCAGAACCAGCTGTCTGCATCGATGCACCACATTATGGACCACATGTCTGTGGCCGAGCACCACTGATGGACCCCATGGGTTGGGGCGTGGCCCCTCTGCTGGAACCGGCCATGAAGGCCCGAAATCTTGCTGGCGGACCTGGGCCACAGGGCACCGATGCCCCACAGGTGAACCACACTAGTCGGCCCCTGTGGGCCAAAAATAAATAAAAATGGACACGTTGGGTGCAAGTTTTAATACAAATAGGTCGCCAGCAAAGGAAAAGACAACATCTGGAAGAACAAATAATAATAGCCAGCAGAGGGAGCCGAAGAGCAAGAGACCACCTGCGGGGTTAGGGGTTGTTGATTTATTTTTATTCATGAACTATGGTGACTGCACCGATTGGTGCTTGAGGGTGCTTTGGTGCGTTTTGGGTGCTTTCATGGTGCATTGATGCAGAGCAGACTGTCTCCCCCCCAGAAAGAACAATCATAGGTCCTGGGTTAGTCTTGTAAATAAAAGTAGTGTCAATTGTAAATAATGCTCCCCACCGTCAATGTGTAGTTTGAAGACCATTCCGCAATTCGGTTAACTGTGGGCGTGAGTCTGTTAGGCAGGGTGCAATGGAGCAGCGGGACACATTTATTTATGTTTTAAAACTGTCGCACTCAGGGTCAGGTTAAAAGTAGAGGGAACTACACCTACGTGTCACACTAAATAAAAGTTGTAGGCCCGGGCCGTGCCTAAGAGGAGGAGGGTGCAGTGTTGCGGATATGAGGACTGTATTTTTTTATTGTGTGCTTTATTATTATTATTGTTTATTCTGCGCCTCCTGCCTCCAGTGTTGTGTAAAAGTAAAAAGGGCGTCCCGGTAGTTATTCCATGAAACACCACATTGCAGGACCCGATAAAACCATTGTTCAGCAGTTTATATCCTTATTATGTGTTTTAGGGTAAGGCCTTGTCGTCCATTAACATGACACTCCATTGCACCGAGTAAAAGAGATAGATTCCCTTCATTCCCATTCCCAAAAACCTCCATTTCCCCCTTTCGTAATGGCCAAGCCTCAATTTGGCAATTACATCCCCTCCAAAGCCGCCATTGACCACGAGGCAGGGTTGGGGAAGAAAGGCGGGTCTCCACCTCGTCATAGAAGGGAGGAGTAAGTCGGCCCCGCTCATCCAACCCAGAACGAGGGGTTTGGCTTGAGAGGGCGGAGAGAGAATGCTTGGGGGAGGTTCGCAAACGGTGAAGGGCGGGGCCTATATAACCCGCCGCAGGACGCTCCCCAAGCAGACAAGCAGATGAGTCCAAGAGATGAGCTGAAAGGCTGAGCTGAGCTGCGTGGTGAGGTGGACAGGAAAGAGCTGGGTCGTCAGAGCAGGGCTGAGTCGTGAGATCCAAAAGCAGAAGATCATCCAGGGAAGCACAAAGCCTGCTATTCGTCACCTTACTCGCCAGCAGCAGCGTCTACAGCAGCAACAAGACTCGACAGCCGTTTGGGGCCTGGACGGCAGTTTGGAGCAGGGCCGCGAAGGGACGGCGGCTGCCGAACGCGCCGATTCGTGCTGCCGAACAAATTGGACTTTCCTCTCCTTCCAGCCAATTCCTATCATCATTCCCCGTGTGAGTCGTCTTTGTTTGTTCTGTCCTGGGTAGGTAATTAAGTCTGTATAAGCTAGTATTTTCCCTGTGTCTCTAAAAGCTTCTGTATATTATTTTCTTATCTTTCCTTCTCCTTGGTTATTTTGAGCCTGTAAATAGTAAATAAATTTAGTAGTATTTTCAACCCTTTTCTCGTCTTTTTCTTCCTCTTTGCATTCGTCGTCTTAGTCTTTTCCCTGATTGAATAGCGGTGGCGCGATACGGCCAACGTTTGGGTGAATCGGGTTTAGTCGGGGAACAACTGTTCGGTCACGGAGCCTTCTCTCGGCAAACAACATCCTTAACCGCGTACCGTAACAATATATATATATATATATATATATATATATATATATATATATATATATATATATATATATATATATATATATATATATATATACAATATATAGATATATATATATATAGATATATATAGATATATATATATTGTTATTGTTGTGTCGGGAGGGTAGAGCAATATCTAGAGTCAGGTAGATCTGAATAGGTCACGTGCTTCGTCTGTCGCGATAAGGAATCTGCCCTGTAATAAGTTCTGTGTGTAGTCCGGTTTGTCGGTTAAGGAGTATACCTGTGAACATACCAGGATGTTCGTGTGCTCGGTAGTTATAGGGATTAAAGATAACAGCCCTTGTGTGTCAAACCTGGTAATCAAACCTTTGTCCCTTGTGGCAATGCACACCAACATAAACACTTAGATAGGCCCTTAGTGCAACATTAAATAATCCCTTTCCCTAACCACAACGACTTTGGAAGACAGACAGGAAGCCAGATCAAGACACCGCCCATGATGGCTGCCGCCGGCCGCACCACCAGCTCGCCTGGCAACATCGCGTGGTACGGGCTGTGATTGGTTGGAGCGGGAGGCACTCGACCAATGGAAGAAAGCCAGCGAGTGCGAACCTGCAGCCAACCAAGGGGAGGAGAACGAAGACGCAGCTGGGAGGGAGGTGACTCATTTGAAGGAAGGGTCTGGAAAGTTCGACGGGGAGGAGGAAGGTTATAAAAAGGGGGCGCTGCACGACATTCGCTCTCTTGGAGTTGGCCCGGAGGTCTCAGAGCGTGCAATCGCATTCCTTTCTCTTGGCTTCTTCTCGTCTAGATGCTGTTCTCTCCTCCTGCACTCTCCCCGTTCCTGTCTCTGAGTGCCTCGTGCTCGGAGATTGGCCCCTTCGGGTTGGAGAGTGGTCTCGTGTGGGGATCGCTGGCGGTACTTTGGTGCCGCGTGGTGCTTTTGGTGCCCCGTGGTGCTTTTGAGGTGCTTCTGGACGCGTGGTGCATTGGCGTGGTGCTTGGAGCCGGACGAGGCCGCGTTGGATGACGGACGTACCACAGATAAGGCTGCACTCACGCCCCACATTTACGAGTACACGACGTTTCTTTTTATTAATCCATTCCTGTGTGCTGTTTCTGAAGTGAGTTGTGGGGACGTCCCAATTTAGGACTTTTATTTAATATCGTGTTTACCTGTCCCTACCCTTTTATTACAATAAACCCTTTTATTATTTCTCATTCCCTTCAAATCTTGTGTTCGTTTGAGTTCGTTCCCCTTCCACAGTTACGCGCTTTTACCTCATTTTCCGCTTCCCTTCTTCTCCCGTGCGGTTGATAGCAAAAGCAAAATCCGTGTTTGGTCATCGCCTCCAGTAGATCCGTTTGGTCCATCCGCGGTCCCTGGTGTTAACCGGAGGGGTCCGTGCGACAATATATATATATTGTTGTGGATATGAGAATGGTGTTTTTTTTTTGTTGTGCAAATTGTTGTAAAAATATCGCCCTCCTTGCTCCAGTTATGTATAAAGGTCAAAGTGCGTCCCGTAATTAGTTCATAAGCACTCACGTTAGCCAATCATATATTTCCCCCTTGTTGACAGTTATTTCCTTATTCTGTGTATTAGGCTAAGGATTTGTCTTCCATTAATTGACACTCCATTGCACCGAATTCAAATAGATAGATCCCAATTCATTCCCAAAGCCCCATTCACAAAGCCTCGATTGCCAACTGCATTCGCCGCCATTGCCATGTGCTCCGTGCTCTGTGTGAACAGGAGGGGCGGGGTCGCCGGGAAGAGGCAAGCCCAGGGCGCGCCACGAGGGGCGGGGCTGTTCAGCCCCATGCCCAAATAAGGGAACAAGCCCGTAGCTCGCCACGAGGGGCGCGCTATTCGGCGCCATGTCCAAATAAGGAGGCAAGCCCGTGGCATTGCCATATAAGGTCACAGCGCACGGGGGGAGGGCGGTACCGAAACTGAGGAGGGCGTGTCACACCGGCGCTTGAGGAGGAGATATGCGTGCGAAGATCGCGCAACGGCAGATGAGTCCTAAAAAAAGCACACGACGTCCCCACGGCAGCACGGAGAGCGAACCATTGAGCAAGACTGAGAGAGAGAGAAACGTGAGGGGGTGCCTGTATTGCGGCAATAGGCCAATACCCTCTAGGCCCTATTGCCGGTCGGTGAGACGTGAGGCTGTGTTTGCCGGGTTTTCGCCTCGACCCCAAAGCGTGGATCGGAGCGCGCGCTTGGAGCCGGACCTCGACGCCTACCATCTGCTTGGACCCTCCTCTGCCGTCCCAAACCATCCCTGCCATCCCATCCTTCTTGTGTACGTGAGTTTGTTCTGTGTGTCTTGTCCTGGGGTATAAGGTAAGCCTGTTTAGATAAGCTAGCAATTTTCACTGTGTCTCCTTGATTTCTGTCTGTCTTTATTTTATTTTATTTCCTTCTTCCTTGGTTTCTTTCAATCCTGTAAATAGTAATAAATAATAATCGTATTTCAAACCTTTTTGTCTCCTTCCTCTTCTTCACATCCGCGTCGCCTTTGTCTTTTCCCCATTGAATATCTGTGGCACGATTTGGCCCACGTTTAAGGAATCGGGTCTAGTCATTGTAAAAAACAGTTCGGGCCACGGCGCCATCCGCTCAGCAAACTAACATCTTATCCGCGGTCCGTAACTATATATATATTGTTGCGGATATGGGATTTGCATCCATCCATATCCGCTTGTAAATATTCCCCTATTTCCTCAATACTTCCCAACTATCCCCAATCCCCCATTCCCTAGTCCCATTTTCTGTAAACAACACTCTGTAGACCCGACCTCCCCCTATTTCCCCCATTAAATGTCGCATCCAGGTCCACCGCATCTCACGTAGACAACTATAGGACATCTTCCTAGTTATTCTTAGTCTATGTCAGTTAAGGATTCGTTTCCATTAATTCTGACTCTTCGTTGCACCAGAATGTGATTGTATGGCACCGTTAGGAAGTTTAGGACCTCCCAATACCTCCCCGCAGCTCTTCCTCACGGTTCAGCAACAACAACAACAACAACAACAACAACGGCGGCGGCGCGGGGAGTGCGCGTCCTCACTCCGGCTTGGTTGGTAGGGGGTGTTGGGAGGGCACCAGGCCTTTCCAACGAGCCGCCATCGAGCATGTGCTCGACGGGGTTACCAAGTAGGGGCTCGCTGTCAGCTCCTCGTCAAGGGCGGAGCCCGGTAACCCCCGCACCCAATAGAAGCGGCGGACCGGTCCCATCTGGGGCGGAGCCAACGAGCTGATGGTGTGTGACTCCCCGCTGAGCATGCGCAGGAAGAGGGAGGTGACGTCAGATGCGCGCTGAGCTTGGAGAGAGAAGGACGCCACCTCCGAGCGCTGTGACACCTCCCCGCATCTCTGGACTGGACCGTGCTTGATCCTGTCCCTGAGCCAAGGTGCACCTTGTGCTATCGACTGCCTGTCCTTCCCTGCCATCAATCCCTGTGTAAGTCAGTCTTGTTCCGTTTGTCTGTGGTCTGTCTGGGATAGATAAGATTGTATCTAAGTGCCTATCTCTTCTGTGTCTTTTATCTCACTCGACCTTGTAATCTACCCCTTTTCTCCACCACTAATTATATCCTCCTCCGGAGGTCTTGAGAACTGTACCCCTTGCGTCATTTCATTTATCCCAGTCGTTGTGTCCTTTCCATCATTGATTTGCGTAGCGCGATTTGGCCAACGTTCGAGTGGAATCGGGTGAGTTGGGGGTAATCGGGTAAACTGTGCGAACACGGCGGCCATTCCGCTCGGTCAAGCAACATCTTTAGCCGTGTCCGTAACAATATATATATATATATATATATATATATATATATATATATATATATATATATATATATATATATATATATATATAATATTGCTACGGTTTTGAGATTTGTACAGTAAACTCAATAAAGGTTAAAGGTTTGCCCCCCATAGTTAGTCACACGAGCAACATGTAGCCTCATTTGTAGTATAGTTATGTCTTAGTATATGTGAGAGTAGGCCCCTTCCAGTGTTGATCCCGCATTGTGTAAAGACAGGAGAATAGGTCCTACTCTGGAAAACCATCCTACCTCGGTAGGCGCAATCCATTTTGCTGCCCTTTGCTCGCTCACTAGACGAGTTAACACGAGGTAGGCCTAAAAGGGTGGGGCCGGCGTTGAGGTCAGGGCGGAGTCGAGGCAGAGGGTCAGAGGCGATGACAGTAAGCATGAGCTACCAATCAGGGCTCACAGCATGTGGCTGTAGCACTGCGTCACAGGGCATGGTTGGAACATTCGATCGGGCTAAGAGGGTTGACAATAAAACCGATTGCGCGAAGCCCCCACCTCAGTTATGAGAAGGGAGAGGACTTGAAGTGGAGAGGACTGTGCAGAAGGGCTCGCAGAAGGACTTGCGTCAAAGAACTCACAGTGTACCGTTGTTGAACTTGACCCTCGCAGGAGAACGCGCGCGCTAACCAACGCCAGGGAACAGAGGAAGAGGAGTTGGTCGTGAATATACGTGGGCGCAGCAGGCAGACGCGTTTGTAGCGAACAGCGCATTTTTGGCCAAGCGAGTGAGCGCGGCTGAATAACTGCCAGCCGCGCAAAGTCCGCCCTCTACCGTTCGCCCCGAGATTACCCCGTTTGTTCGAGCGACAGGATACGAGTTCCTGCCTTTGCCTACCTCCATCTTCGCGGGACGTGCCGGGGACCGTGGAGAGTGAGACGGGGCCGATCCTGGACGACCAACCGCGGCGCGTGGGGAACACCTGCTCATCTGCAATACCCCGTGTGAGTGTGAGTGAGACAGGCCCGTTGTCGCTGGGGTAATTAAGACTGTCGTTTGCTCCGTGTCTCTTCATCTGTTTAAGACTGCTCCGTGTCTCTTCATCCTGTACTGTATACAGTCACGTGAAAAAGTAAGTACACCCCATGTAAAGTTTTGACTTTTTCAACATATTTCAACATACAGCTATTTGATCTTCATTTCAACAATATTGATAGATAAAGGTGATATAACATAACAAATATCATGAAACATTTACATTTTGTAGTCCATTGTATAATATAAATAAACATAAATGCAAATTTCGCATGTGGAAAAAGTAAGTACACCTTTGGCTCTAATAGGTGGTATTGCCCCCTTTGGCAGAAACTATCTCGAGGAGGCATTTCTTATAACTGTCTACCAGTCTCTGACATCGACTGGGAGAAATTTTTGCCCACTCCTCCATGCAGAATTCTTTCAGCTGTGCGATGTTTGAGGGGTTTCTTGCATGCACAGCTCGTTTCAAATCCCCCCCACAACATCTCGATGGAATTTAGATCCGGGCTTTGACTTGGCCATTCCAGAACCCTCCATTTCTTTCTTTTCATCCATTCCTTGGTGGATTTACTGGTATGCTTAGGGTCATTGTCATGTTGCAAGGTACACCTTCGGTTGAGCTTCAACTTTCCGACAGATGGCCTCACATTATCCTCAAGCACCCTCTGGTACAATGAAGAATTCATAGTGGATTCTATGATGGTGAGCTGCCCAGGCCCTGATGCAGCAAAGCTGCCCCAAACTATAATATTTCCACCACCATGCTTTACAGTTGGTATCAGATTCTTGTGGTCAAATGCTATCTTTGGTTTTCGCCAAACATGTCTTCTGGTACTATGGCCAAATAGCTCTATCTTTGACTCATCTGTCCAGAGTACATTGTTCCAGAAGTGCTGGTCTTTGCCGAGGTGTTCATTGGCAAACTTTAGTCTTGCCCGATTTTCTTTCTGGACAGCAAAGTTTCCTCCTGGCACACCTCCCATGTCGATCAAATTTGTGCAGCCTCTTTCTAATGGTAAAGTCGTGCACTTTGACATCAACAGTGGCAAGAGCTACCTGTAGGTCCCGTGATGACATTCTGGGGTTCTTAGAGACTTATTTCAGCATCTTGCGGTCTGCTCTCGGGCTGAACTTGCTGGGGCGGCCTGGCCTGAACAAGTTGGCAGTTGTTTGGAATCTTCTCCACTTGTAGATTATCTTCCGGACAGTCGAATGATTGATTTCAAATTGTTTGGAGATCTTTTTAAATCCCTTCCCAGACTCGTAGGCATCTATAACCTTCTTTCTGAAGGCCTCAGAGAGCTCTTTTGATCTAGGCATGGTGACGCCACACACTTCAACAACAAAGAGCAAACCAAGCTAAATGTCTGAGGTTTAAATAAGACAGGTTCCTCCAAGATCCTCTCTAATGATGTTCTAATCATTTGCACCTGAGCTGGTGCACCTGATTCTAATTTTAGGTATTTGAAGTAGTGATAAATGTAGGGGTGTACTTACCTTTTCCACATGCGAAATTTGCATTTATGTTTATTTAAATTATACAATCGACTACAAAATGTAAATGTTTCATGATATTTGTTATATTATATCACCTTTATATATCAATATTGTTGAAATGAAGATCAAATAGCTGTATGTTGAAATATGTTGAAAAAGTCAAAACTTTACATGGGGTGTACTTACTTTTTCACGTGACTGTATACGTGCCATAATAATTAAATCTATCTGTTCTTTCTTTCTTCCTTATTCGATCCTCTTTGTGATTTCTCCATTGACTAAGCGTGGCACGAGTAAAACCGCTTGAATCGGGGTCCATTAATTATAACTGCGCGGATCACGTGTATGCAAACCGCTCGGCGTATTACCATCACACGTGGTTCGTGCGAGGCTTATTTCCTCGCTTCCAGGGCAGCGCTAGTACTTAGGTACGAGCGAATTTGGTCCCGAAACCCTATTTGGCGCTGTCCGGAAGGGACATAATAGGTCTCGGGTCGCGCCAGGTCAGTAAAGACAAGGGGATTAATCCCCCCTTGATAAGGGGAGAAGGCCGGCGGCAAATCCGCAACAATTGGTGTCAGGAGTTTGGGATAGGACCTGAAGTGCGCTTAACGCACTCCAAAATTACGAGCGACCGAAATTTAGTTTTTAAGAACCAAAATTTAAATTCGTGCCATGGCTAGTCAAAGTGGTCGAATCCCGGTGGGGGTAGAAGATGAGGTATTTGATGAAGTAGAATCAATAACCCAGGACCCACAGGAAGAATTGGAAGAGGAGGAGGACATTGATGAGGGGCCAGCAGTAGGGGTAGAAAATGGCAGCGCCTCGCACATAGCGGGGAGGGCCGAGCCCGCAGCGCCAGTGGATATGGGCCTTTTTATGATGCAACTCAGGGAATATATGGGAGAAGAACTGGGGAAAGTGACTGCAAAAATGGACGCCCAAAGGAATGACATGAAAGAAATAAGGGACGAAGAAAGGTGTAACAAGGGCGAATTAAAAGAAACAATGGACGCCCAAGGTGACAAATCCACCCGGGAATTAGAAGAGGTGAAAAATGGGTTGGAAAACAAAATGGAGGCCCAAAATAATCAATTGGAAAAATTTAGGGTGGCGTCAAAGAAAGAAATAAAAGAAATGGGGGAGGACATAAGGCGCAAGTTGAGCGAAGAGGTCGCAAAGGGATGCGACGAGGTAACGCGGTGCGAGGAACGCAGGGAGAGCGAGGTAGAGCAGAGTGTGGCTAAAATGAACGAGGGTGTAGAAATCGCGACTCGGGGTGTAAAGGAGCCGATGGCCGCCGAATTGGAAAAATAAATTTTATTGGCACCGGCGGTCGTCGATCTAGATAAAGAAAAAGAAATCATCGTTGAAATTGGAGCCGAAGAGACGGCAGAAATAGAGGAAATAGCATCGAGGGAAGAAATGGAATGCACTCAAAGTCTGGATTTGCATTGTGATGTCGTGCTTCCTCACAAAAATGAAGGTTTGCAGGTGCTGCCGCGGGAGAGGGTCCTTAAGGTGAGCAGGAGTGTGTATGGCGCGAAGGTGTTTGGCACCAAAAGATTTTTGGCGCGCTTGGGATCGCGACGAAACCTGGGAGCTCGTGCAAGGTCCGTGGTACGATGTGTGAAGGTGACTGGCGCGCGTGTGTGAAAAAAGGGTGCGCCGGAGCGCGAGTGTATAACCGGAGAGTGTGTTACAGAGTGTGAGGGAGTTAACACATGCGTCAAATCAACACATCCGCCAAACTAACACATGCGCCAAACCAACAGATTCGCCAAACTAACACATACGCCAAACCAACACATCCGCCAAACTAACACAAGCGCCAAACCAACACATTCGCCAAACTAACACATGTGTCAAACCAACACATTCGCCAAACTAATACATGCAACAAACTAACACATGCGCCAAACCAGCACATCCGCCAAACTAACACATGCGCCAAACCAACACATCCGCCAAACTAACACATGCGCCAAACCAACACATTCGCCAAACTAACACATGCGCCAAACCAACACATCCACCAAACTAACATCCGCCAAACCAAACCAACACATTCGCCAAACTAACACATGTGCCAAACTAACACAAGCGCCAAACTAACACATGCGCCAAACTAACACAAGCGACAAACCAACACATTCACAAAACTAACACATTCCCCAAACTAACACATGCGCCAAACTAACACATCCGCCAAACCAACACATCCGCCAAACCAACACATTCGCCAAACGAACACATCCGCCAAACCAAACACATGCACCAAACCAACACATGCACCAAACCAATGCATGCACCAAACCAACGCATGCTCCAAAGCAACACATTAGCCAAACTAACACATGCGCCAAACCAACACATTTGCCGAACTAACACAAGCGCCAAACCAACACATTCGCCAAACGAACACATGTGCCAAACCAACACAATCGCCAAACTAACACATGCAACAAACTAACACATGCGCCAAACCAACACATTCGCCAAACAAACAAATGTGCTGAACCAACACATTCGCCAAACTAACACATGCACCAAACTAACACAGGCGCCAAACCAACACATTCACCAAACTAACACGTGCGCAAAACTAACACATGCGCAAAACCAACACATTCATCAAACCAACACATTCGCCAAACCAACACATTTGCCAAATCAACACATTTGCCAAACCAACACATTTGCCAAACCAAAACATTCGCCAAACTAACACATTTGCCAAACCAACACATTTGCCAAACCAACACATTTGCCAAACCAAAACATTCGCCAAACTAACACATGCTCCAAACTAACACATCCACCAAACCAACACAAGCGCCAAACCAACACATTCACATGCTAACACATTTGCCAAACTAACACATTCGCCAAACTAACACATGCTCCAAACTAACACATCCACCAAACGAACACAAGCGCCAAACCAACACATTCACATGCTAACACATTTGACAAACTAACACATGCGCCAAACCAACACATTCACCAAACCAACACATGCGACAAACTAACACAAGCGCAAAACTAACACATGCGCGAAACTAACATGTGCCAAACAAACACATGCGCCAAACTAACACATGCACCAAACTAACATATGTGCCAAACACACACCTGCGCCAAACTAACACATTCGCCAAACTAACACATGCGCCAAACCAACACATTCGCCAAACTAACACATGCGCCAAACGAAAACATTCGCCAAACCAACACATGTGCCAAACCAACACATTCGCCAAACTAACACATGCGCCAAACCAACACATCCGCCAAACTAACACATGCGCCAAACCAACACATTCGCCAAACTAACACATACGCCAAACCAACACATCCGCCAAACTAACACAAGCGCCAAACCAACACATTCGCCAAACTAACACATGTGCCAAACCAACACATTCGCAAAGCTAACACATACGACAAACTAACACATTCGCAAAACTAACACATGCGCCAAACCAACACATTCGCCAAACTAACACATGTGCCAAACCAAGACATTCGCCAAACTAACACATGTGCCAAACCAACACATCCGCCAAACTAACACGTGCGCCAAACTAACACATGCGCCAAACTAACACATGCGCCAAACTAACACATGCACAAAACCAACACATTCGCCAAACCAACACATTCACCAAACCAACACATGCGCCAAACTAACACATGCGCCAAACCAACACATCTGCCAAAGTAAAACAAGCGCCAAACCAACACATTCGCCAAACTAACACATGTGCCAAACCAACACTTTCGCCAAACGAACACATGCAACAAACTAACACATGCGCCACACCAACACATTCGCCAAACTAACACATGTGCTAAACCAACACATTCGCCAAACTAACACATGCGCCACACCAACACATTCGCCAAACTAACACATGCGCCAAACCAACACATTCGCCAAACTAACACATGTAACAAACTAACACATGCGCCAAACCAACAAATGTGCTGAACCAACACATTCGCCAAACTAACACATGCGCCAAACTAACACATGCGCAAAACCAACACATTTGCCGAACTAACACAAGCGCCAAACCAACACATTCGCCAAACTAACACATGTGCCAAACCAACACATTCGCCAAAGCAACACATTCGCCAAAACTAACACATGTGCCAAACCAACACATTTGCAAAACCAACACATTTGCCAATCCAACACATTCGCCAAACTAACACATGTGCCAAGCCAACACATCCGCGAAACTAACACATGCGCCAAACCAACACATTCGCCAAACTAACACATGCGCCAAACCAACACATCCGCCAAACTAACGCATGTGCCAAACCAACACATTCGCCAAACTAACACATGTGCCAAGCCAACACATTCGCCAAACTAACACATGTGCCAAACCAACACATTCACCAAACGAACACATGCGACAAACCAACACATCCGCCAAACTAACACATGCGCCAAACCAACACATTCGCCAAACTAACACATGCGCCAAACCAACACATTCGCCAAACTAACACATGTGCCAAACCAACACATTCACCAAACGAACACATGCGACAAACCAACACTTGCGCCAAACTAACACATTCGCCAAACTAACACATGCGCCAAACCAACACATTCGCCAAACCAACACATGTGCCAAAGCAACACATTCGCCAAACTAACACATGCGCCAAATCAACACATTCGCCAAACTAACAAATGCGCCAAACCAACACATTAGCTAAACCAACACATGTGCCAAACCAGCACAATCGCCAAACTAACGCATGTGCCAAACCAACACATCCGCCAAACTAACCCAAGCGCCAAACCAGCACATTCGCCAAACTAACACATGTGCCAAACCAACACATTTGCCAAACTAACACATGTGCCAAACCAACACATTCGCCAAACCAACACATGCGCCAAACCAACACATTCGCCAAACTAACACTTGTGCCGAACTAACACATGTGCCAAACCAACACATTCGCCAAACTAACACATGCGACAAACCAACACTTGTGCCAAACCAACACATTCGCCAAACTAACACATGTGCCAAACTAACACATTTGCCAAACCAACACATTCGCCAAACCAACACATGTGCCAAACCAACACATTCGCAAAACTAACGCATGCGCCAAACCAACACATGCGCCAAACTAACCCATGCGCCAAACCAACACTTGCGCCAAACCAACACATTCGCCAAACTAACACATGTGCCAAACCAACACTTGCGCCAAACCAATACATTCGCCAAACTAACACATTTGCCAAACTAACACATGTGCCAAACCAACACATTCGCCAAACAAACACATGTGCCAAACTAACACATGTGCCAAACCAACACATTCGCCAAACTAACACATGCGCCAAACCAACACACTCGCCAAACTAACACATGCGCCAAACCAACATATGCACCAAACCAACACATTCGCCAAACCAACACATCCACCAAACCAACACATGCACCAAACCAACACATGCACCAAACCAACACATGCACCAAACCAACACATCCACCAAACCAACACATGCACCAAACCAACACATGCACCAAACCAACACATCCACCAAACCAACACATCCACCAAACCAACACATCCACCAAACCAACACATGTGCCAAACCAACACATGCACCAAACCAACACATGCACAAAACGAACACATCCGCCAAACCAACACATCCGCCAAACCAGGGTTTCTTAACCTGTGGTCCATGGACCCCTTCAAGGGGTCCGTGAACCAGTCAGAAATGTGCAGACACCTGGGAACACTGCAGAACTCTTTCGATAGTTACTTCTGCTCAGATGACCTTGAAGTTGAAACGTGGATTCATAATCCTTTCTTTGCTGATATAAACTGTATTAATGATGCAGACCTTGCCAAAGATGACCTCATTGACCTGAGGACAAAGGAAATGATACGACATGAGTTCAACTCGTAGAGTCTTGGAGAATTTTGGTGTTCCTTGGCACAAGCCTACCCTCGTCTGGCAAAGCGAGCTGTGCTGTGCAAA
Organism: Myxine glutinosa; assembly: GCF_964187855.1. NCBI lineage: Eukaryota > Metazoa > Chordata > Myxini > Myxiniformes > Myxinidae > Myxine > Myxine glutinosa. The sequence continues at coordinate 23,623,352 of NC_136271.1, read as the reverse complement.
AGCAACTACGTATCTTTGCGAGTCAGGATTTTCAGCACTTGTTACCATCAAAACGAAAAGTAGAAATCGATTGGATGTCAAACATGACATGCGTGTTGCCTTGTCAAAGATCACTCCCCAATTTCATCTTCTTATTGAAGCCAAACAACAACAGTCTTCCTCCTTCAAGATGTCTCTGATTCCTTAATATCTCTTCCTGGTTACTCCCTCCTCCGGTATGATAGACCTGAGCCTCGGCCTGGTGGTGGGGTGGCTATCTTTATCAAAAACTCTCTTCCTCACTCTCCTTGCACTGCCCTCTCTCCTCCTCACCCCCAGGAGTACCTCTGGCTACGGCTTCCTCTCCGCTCCCACCTTTTGTTCATATGTGTTCTGTACCGTCCCCCAAACAGTGATGACTCCATCTACATTTCACTGTCTGACAACATGGACCAACTTCTATCCACTCATCCCAACTCTCTCTTCCTCATATGTGGTGACTTCAACTGTCATCATGCCACCTGGTTGGGTGTGGGTTCCTCTCTCACCAGTCATGGCACCTCAGCAAAGGACTTCTGTGACTCACTGGGATTGACACAATCTGTCAATTTCCCGACCCGGATCTCAGCCAATGGAGTATCTTCTCTTCTAGACTTGGTTATGACAAACTTCCCTGCTAATGTCTGCTGCTCTTCTTCTGCTCCAATCGGTTCTTCTGATCATGTGCTTGTCAAAGTGGACATCTCTCTGGCCATTCTCAGAGAGCCTCCTCAGCGTCGACAAGTCTGGCATTTCACTCAGGCCGACTGGGACGGTCTTCAGGCAGCCATCAATCGTCTGGATTGGTCTCCCATCTCCACTGCCTCTGACATCAATTCTTCCTGGGAATTCTTCCAAAGCAAACTGATCTCTCTCATGCACAGATTTATCCCATCTCGCCTTCAGTTGTCTTACCCTTCCTCCCGTCCATGGTACACTGAATCTTGTGGTGAGGCAGTTGCCCTGAAACAACTTGCCTTTGCCTCTTGGAAGGCTAATCCAACTGAAGGCAATCTCAGTTCCTTCCACCAAGCTCGGAACAAGTGTGTGTCTACCCTCAGGAGTGCCAGGAAGCACTATCTCTCCTCACTCAAGATTGAACTCTCAAACCTGTCTCCTTCCTCCAAATCCTGGTGGCGTCTGGTCAAATCCGTTTCTGGTGTTTGTTCCCCCTCCATCCCCTCCCTTACCTCAAATGACCACACAGTTGACATCGCACGTGACAAAGCCGAATGCCTCAACTCTGTGTTTGCCTCAAAATCTTGTGTCCCAAACCCATCTCTCTCTGTTCCCACCTTTCCCAGTCGAACCCAACTGCTCCTGGACTCTGTGTCCTTCTCTCCTGACAAGGTGGAGGAGTTTTTGTCAAACCTCGACTCTGATTCTGCAACTGGACCAGACGGCATCAGCCCACGGGTCCTAAAATCCTGCTCTGCCGCTCTATCTCACCCTCTCTCTGTTATTTTCACCCTCTCTTTTGCTCAAGGTCATCTGCCAGCATCCTGGAAATCAGCAAACATTACCGCTTTACACAAAAAAGGTGCAAAAACAGATCCTTGCAACTACAGACCAATCAGCCTGCTCCCTATTATCAGCAAAGTCATGGAATCCATCATTGCTTCGGATATGAAATCTTTCCTCTTCTCCAATGGCTTGATCTCTGATCATCAATTTGGTTTCAGACCAGGTCACTCTACTCTGGACATGCTGCTTCTGCTGTCTCAACAATGGCTGGAGGTCCTCAATGCCAAACAGGAAATCAGAGCTGTCTCCCTTGACATATCACGTGCCTTCGATATGGTCTGGCACCCAGCTCTGCTCACCAAACTCTCCTCCTATGGTATCCATGGAAATCTCCATGCATGGCTTGCGGACTTCCTCTCTGGTCGTTGTCAACGTGTGGCCCTGAATGGATTTCTCTCATCTCCCCTTCCTGTTCAGGCTGGAGTTCCCCCAAGGCAGTGTGCTGGGCCCTGTGCTTTTTCTGGTCTTTATCAATGATCTCTCCGACTCTCTGGAAAATCCTCTCTCTCTGTCTTTGCTGATGACTCCACTCTCTGCCGCTCCATTCCTATTCCCTCAGATCGGCAGTCTGCAGCCTCCTCACTCTCTGAAGACCTGGACAAAATCACAGACTGGTCAAACAAGTGGAACATGTCTTTCAATCCTGACAAATCTCACACTCTCACTATGTCTCTCCGAAAAGATCGACTGGACAACCCTCCCATCTACTTTCTCAACAATCCTCTCCAAGAAGTTCTGTCGCTCAAGCTTTTGGGTCTCACTATCTGCTATGATCTTTCTTGGGAAAACCACATTTCCAAGCTGGCCTCCAAAGCCAGTCGCCGACTGGGCATCCTCCGTCGTGCGAAGTCCTTCCTAGGCACACCTGAGCTCCTCACCACATACAAGGCTTTCATCCGCAGCTCAATGGAATACTGTTCTCCCCTATGGGCTATTGCTCCTGCCTCACACCTGGCTCGGCTTCACGCTGTTGAATCCAAAGCTTTCAGAATCATTGGAATCTCCCGCGATGAAGCTATCTCTGAGGGCCTTTCACTCACTCACCGCAGGCAGGTAGGTGGTCTTTCTGTCTTATACCGACTCCTCTCCAGCCTTGCTCCCCCAGCTCTCTCTGTGCTCTGTCCCCCAAATATTCCTACAGGTCGCACAAGATCTGCCAGCAACCCTCTGATGGTTAAACTGCCGAAATCTCGGCTCTCTGCTCACCTTCACTCTTTCATTCCTCTTTTCTCCCGCCTCTGGAACAAACTCCCTCACTCTCTTCAATCCCACTCCTCCCTCCAGGTCTTTAAAACAGCTGTTCACCACCATCTCTTATCTTCCACCATCCAAAACCTTGATCTTTTCTACCCCCACTAATTCACCCCAGATCCATCTTGTTTGAAATTCCAACTTCTTTCCTGGAAGTCCTGGCAGTGTCCATATGTTTTATACTCTCCCAACACCCCCCCCCTTCCCATGCCTCCTCCCCAAAGCCCTCTCCCTCCCACAGATCTCTCGATGTCTCCATGTCTCTCGGTCCCTGCTCTCAAATGTTGTGTTTGTGTCCTTCCCCCTCTCCCCATCTTGTCTACCGCTCCCGATGTTATTTGTTTTATGTGTCTGTTTGTCTTTCTGTGTGATTAATGTTCGCTCTTTCACGAGCCTCGATCTTGTATACAAAAAAAAACAAAAAAAACAAAACTGAAATGTACTTTTGAGCAGAATTGAAGTTTATTTTGTTTAAATTGCACAATTTGGATATATTTCATTTTATTCAGGGAATGGTCATTGATTTTTGCATGAGAAAAGTGAGATATATTCTTTGTAAAGATTGTTTTTTTTATTCTGATTATGACGGTACATGATGGAAATAATTTTCCTATGCAATAAAATGTATTCATTGTAGGCAAAATTTTGTGTTTATGTGCATTTTTCTGGGGAGGGGTCCATAGCTTTCATCAGATTCTCAAAGGGGTCCATGACTCAAAAAAGGTAAAGAACCCCTGCTCTAGGGTTTCAGCACTCCTTCCAGATATATATATATATATGTGTGTGTGTGTGTGTGTTATCCTTAAAAGATTGGTGCTGGTCTCACTCTGAGATCCATCAAACCATTCACCTACTCAATAAGTCAATATGTCAGAGACGGTATCAATAAGTCAATAGATCTGTCTTTGATTTTGCTGTTTGTCCAACTTTTGCTACAGAGTTGCGTTTTTCCTGTTGTCTCCAACCGCTGCCATTCAGCCGACAGAGGCATTTTTGCACCAAGTGAGTGTCTCAAAGCGTTTTTGTGCCGGTTTGCAAAAAACACGTGAACTTAACAAAGCCGATCAATACATAGTGATAAAATTTCAACGTTATACTTTCTTACAGTAATGATGTCTGAGCAATTTCAGCTAACCACAGCCATGAGGGCATATGGGGCACAATGGGGGTGTATGGTCAACTCACCTGCCGAGCATTTTGATTTGCGCCTGAGTATAATGGGTGTGGGGAGGAATGAGTGGCAGAGAAGATGCAAATCGTGGATAAGTTGGATATAGAAGGAAACTCCAAGGAGGGAAAACTGGAAATTTGGAGGGACGAAGGCTTGGGGTGAGGTTGGTGAAGGGGATGGAGGGCGAGAGGGGTATAACGAGGGTAGGAATGTCGACCTTGAAGACCTGGAGAGGAGAATGACATTGAAGAGGATGTGGACGTTGGTTCCACAGATGGCGAAACCAAATATTGGTATACCAGTGATCCTGGATTTAGTAAGGTGACCAGTGATCCTGGATTTAGTAAGGTGACCAGTGATCCTGGATTTAGTAAAGTGACCAGTGATCCTGGATTTAGTAAGGTGACCAGTGATCCTGGATTTAGTGAGGTGACCAGTGATCCTGGATTTAGTAAGGTGACCAGTGATCCTGGATTTAGTAAGGTGACCAGTGATCCTATATTTAGTGAGGTGACCAGTGATCCTGGATTTAGTAAGGTGACCAGTGATCCTCGATTTAGTAAGGTGACCAATGATCCTGGATTTAGTAAGGTGACCAGTGATCCTGGATTTAGTAAGGTGACCAGTGATCCTGGATTTAGTAAGGTGACCAGTGATCCTGGATTTAGTGAGGTGACCAGTGATCCTGGATTTAGTAAGGTGACCAGTGATCCTGGATTTAGTAAGGTGACCAATGATCCTGGATTTAGTAAGGTGACCAGTGATCCTGGATTTAGTAAGGTGACCAGTGATCCTGGATTTAGTAAGGTGACCAGTGATCCTGGATTTAGTGAGGTGACCAGTGATCCTGGATTTAGTAAGGTGACCAGTGATGCTGGATTTAGTGAGGTGACCAGTGATCCTGGATTTAGTAAGGTAACCAGTGATCCTGGATTTAGTAAAGTGACCAGTGATCCTGGATTTAGTGAGGTGACCAGTGATCATGGATTTAGTAAGGTGACCAGTGATCCTGCATTTAGTGAGGTGACCAGTGATCCTGGATTTAGTGAGGTCACCAGTGATCCTGGATTTAGTAAGGTGACCAGTGATCCTGGATTTAGTAAGGTGACCAGTAATCCTGGATTTAGTAAGGTGACCAGTGATCCTGGATTTAGTGAGGTGACCAGTGATCCTGGATTTAGTAAAGTGACCAGTGATGCTGATGCTGGATTTAGTGAGGTGACCAGTGATCCTGGATTTAGTGAGGTGACCAGTTTATCCTGGATTTAGTGAGGTGACCAGTGATCCTGGATTTAGTGAGGTGACCAGTGATCCTGGATTTATTGAGGTGAGCGGTGATCCTGGATTTAGTAAGGTGACCAGTGATCCTGGATTTAGTAAAGTGACCAGTGATCCTGGATTTAGTGAGGTGACCAGTGATCCTGGATTTAGTAAAGTGACCAGTGATCCTGGATTTAGTAAGGTGACCAGTGATCTTGGATTTAGTAAAGTGACCAGTGATCCTGGATTTAGTGAGGTGACCAGTGATCCTGGATTTAGTAAAGTGACCAGTGATCCTGGATTTAGTGAGGTGACCAGTGATCCTGGATTTAGTGAGGTGACCAGTGATCCTGGATTTATTGAGGTGAGCAGTGATCCTGGATTTAGTAAGGTGACCAGTGATCCTGGATTTAGTAAAGTGACCAGTGATCCTGGATTTAGTAAGGTGACCAGTGATCCTGGATTTAGTAAGGTGACCAGTGATCCTGGATTTAGTAAAGTGACCAGTGATCCTGGATTTAGTGAGGTGACCAGTGATCCTGGATTTAGTAAAGTGACCAGTGATCCTGGATTTAGTGAGGTGACCAGTGATCCTGGATTTAGTGAGGTGACCAGTGATCCTGGATTTAGTGAGGTGACCAGTGATCCTGGATTTAGTGAGGTGACCAGTGATCCTGGATTTATTGAGGTGAGCGGTGATCCTGGATTTAGTAAGGTGACCAGTGATCCTGGATTTAGTAAAGTGACCAGTGATCCTGGATTTAGTAAGGTGACCAGTGATCCTGGATTTAGTAAAGTGACCAGTGATCCTGGATTTAGTAAAGTGACCAGTGATCCTGGATTTAGTGAGGTGACCAGTGATCCTGGATTTAGTGAGGTAACCAGTGATCCTGGATTTAGTAAGGTGTCCAGTGATCCTGGATTTAGTGAGGTGACCAGTGATCCTGGATTTAGTGAGGTGACCAGTGATCCTGGATTCAGTAAGGTGACCAGTGATCCTGGATTTAGTGAGGTGACCAGTGATCCTGGATTTAGTGAGGTGACCAGTGATCCTGGATTTAGTAAGGTGACCAGTGATCCTGGATTTAGTAAGGTGACCAGTAATCCTGGATTTAGTAAGGTGACCAGTGATCCTGGATTTAGTGAGGTGACCAGTGATCCTAGATTTAGTGAGGTGACCAGTGAACCTGGATTTAGTAAGGTGACCAGTGATCCTGGATTTAGTAAGGTGACCAGTGATCCTGGATTTAGTGAGGTGACCAGTGATCCTGGATTTAGTGAGGTGACCAGTGATCCTGGATTTAGTAAAGTGACCAGTGATGCTGATGCTGGATTTAGTGAGGTGACCAGTGATCCTGGATTTAGTGAGGTGACCAGTGATCCTGGATTTAGTGAGGTGACCAGTGATCCTGGATTTAGTGAGGTGACCAGTGATCCTGGATTTATTGAGGTGAGCGGTGATCCTGGATTTAGTAAGGTGACCAGTGATCCTGGATTTAGTAAAGTGACCAGTGATCCTGGATTTAGTAAGGTGACCAGTGATCCTGGATTTAGTAAAGTGACCAGTGATCCTGGATTTAGTGAGGTGACCAGTGATCCTGGATTTAGTGAGGTGACCAGTGATCCTGGATTTAGTAAGGTGACCAGTGATCCTGGATTTAGTAAGGTGACCAGTAATCCTGGATTTAGTAAGGTGACCAGTGATCCTGGATTTAGTGAGGTGACCAGTGATCCTAGATTTAGTGAGGTGACCAGTGATCCTGGATTTAGTAACGTGACCAGTGATCCTGGATTTAGTAAGGTGACCAGTGATCCTGGATTTAGTGAGGTGACCAGTGATCCTGGATTAAGTAAAGTGACCAGTGATGCTGATGCTGGATTTAGTGAGGTGACCAGTGATGCTGGATTTAGTAAGGTGACCAGTGATGCTGGATTTAGTAAAGTGACCAGTGATCCTGGATTTAGTAAGGTGACCAGTGATGCTGGATTTAGTAAGGTGAGCAGTGATCCTGGATTTAGTGAGGTGAGCAGTGATCCTGGATTTAGTAAGGTGACCAGTAATCCTGGATTTAGTAAGGTGACCAGTGATCCTGGATTTCGTGAGGTGACCAGTGATCCTAGATTTAGTGAGGTGACCAGTGATCCTGGATTTAGTGAGGTGACCAGTGATCCTGGATTTAGTGAGGTGACCAGTGATCCTGGATTTAGTAAAGTGACCAGTGATGCTGATGCTGGATTTATTGAGGTGACCAGTGATGCTGGATTTAGTAAGGTGACCAGTGATGCTGGATTTAGTAAAGTGACCAGTGATCCTGGATTTAGTAAGGTGACAATTGTGGAAGTGTAACTCAGTGTAACATATTGATTGGCCCTGGTAACTTATTAATTAACCTGGTAACAAAGCAGATACATTTTATGTGTATGAACAATGTAATCTCTTGAAACACCTGGTCAAGGCCCCAGGCTAGAGCACCCCCCCCTGCTGTGATTTCCATTTACACAGCAGGAGGGGAGCGAGCTGATGCCAGGACTCGGTGCGATGCATGACCTCGGGACATTAGCGGAGAGGAGATTAAGTCCAGTTTGGTGATATAACGAGAGCAAACGTTGAGTAAAGTACACTTGTCCTCAGAAGCCCTGCCCGACGGAACGATGGAATGAACGAGGACTTGCTACGTGAAGCGCTGACCGAACGGGAGTGTCGGATGAACGAGAAGGACCAGCGAAAAGAGTTAACCTGATCCATTATATTATGCGGTATCATTTTGGTAATTGGATGAAGTGAATACAGTTTAATAAACTAGACCTTTGTAACCTGTGTCCGGTCGTTGGAGTCCTGTGAGTCCCCCAGTAAATTCCCTGACAATCTTGGAGGCACCGCTGGGATCAATTGTACAAGCAAGTCTTCTTTAAAAGGTGAGTGTGTCTTGTCTTGTCCAATATGATTTACGAACTTGGAAGTTATGGGTACATACATGGGGGAGCAGGTGATCTGGGGCTTCTTTGCGCAGAGATGCCGCGATATAGGTGGCGTGAGCCATCACGAATGGGATTTCGATAAACGACTGTAGCAATTTATTCGTTTTTTTTTCTAAATGATTTCTGTAAATACGTATTTTTACGCTGGTTATTAAAGGGCCTTACTGTGACCTGGAAGCGGGCGGAGCAAGTGTGCACCTTGCGACCGCTTGCTTCCAGGACGTGTAAGGCCGGTACACTCGTTTACCCACCAGCACACGGATAAAGTACTACTTTTTTTTTTGCACTTGTTCGAAGCACTTGACTTGATCGGCGCTTGGCGAGCGACAGGGAACCGGGAAACGGAATTATACTTATATATATATATATTTCCAATATGGTACACCGGCCACAACGATTTTAGCGATTATCCGAGTTTTTTTTAACGATTTCTGTAAATACGTATTTTTCCTGCGCTGTGTAATTCTTCTGACACGCGCCACGAAGAAACGCACCACTGATGTGCATGAAGCGACTTGTTTGCCGGTTCGGTAAGGTCCGTCCGTACACGTGTACAATCGTGTACACCCGTTTTAAATAAATAATTTTTTCAGTTTTCCCGCCATGCCTATAAATTCATGACAGACAACCCCCCCTCATGCCGGTCCAGAATTATGATGAAAGATGGCGATTGAGAAAAAAATTGCATCAAATTTTGTCCAGGTCCATCAAGAAGCCTTTGAGACATGCTTCACGGTTGAATAAAAAACCACCGTTTAGAGTACTTCTTTTTTGTTCAAAGCACTCGACTTGGAGCCAGCGACTTGCTCGGCGGGGGATATAATTTTAGATATATATATAGTACGGGCATGCCCTAGTGAGAGATAATTACAGGAAATGGTGTTTTGTGAGTAGCAACCACTCTCTGGTCGAGGCTCATAGAAAAAATTTATTGACCCCTTGAAGTTAATCCTTCGAATCATTGTTTCACTGGCATTTTTGTTCAAATTGGAAATAGTTTGGTAGAGCTTTGGTTAAAACCTTTGGTTGCGGTATCTTGGAACGAATTGATAAACCATAGGAGATTGATAAGAATAGAAACAAATATGGACCCAAAATAGAAAGTTGGATTCATGCCTCTCATTGCAAGCAAGCACATGGGGCTAAGGTGGACGATCCCACAGAAAATGAGGCTGCACCTAGCAGCCCAGCAGAACATTCAGTGGTAGAAAAATGATAGTCATGATTTACAGTCATTTGAATTACATTTTAACACCCCTTGCATTGATAAACATTACATTTTCAACATGTGATATTCCTACTTGGAATAGTGACATTTATTTGCCTACATGACATACAATTACCTGCTGATATTAATACAGCATGAGTGAAAAAATGTATCACAACTACACTCATGATCAGGGGATTGAGTTCAACCCCGGGAGATAGGGGGATCAGGGTAAGACAAATAATCTGATTATGTTACATATTAAGGGATTTTCTTTATTTACCTTTTAGGAAGCTTGTTAGTTTGGTATATAATGTTAAATGTCATCGACATATAACTATGTCATAGATATGAATATATACAAGGAGTAGCAGACTTGTTTGTTGGTTTAGTAGTTATATTGGCAATTGTTTTAGTGGTGGCTTGCTTGAAAGCCTTAGTGACGGTGTGTTTGAATAAGGTAACCAACAACACGATGATAACACATGAAGTGACAAATGAGGAAAGAAATGTGGAACCAGAAAAGGAAGACTTTTATGGCGACATAAACAGTAGAATTAAGATAATGGCATAACGACAATGTTATGAGTTGTGTCAATTACAATATCAATGAACTCATATCACCACGAGTGACACACTGTTAGAAAAAAAAAGAGGGAAAAGAAAAAGTGGAGAGGAATTATGGTAATAATACATTATGCTTAATTTGTTGGTTTGGGAAACATTTTTTCGAAGGTTTATTAAGGTGTTATAATATGACATGTGGCAAGGCAAACTATTGGATGGGAAAATTAGATCTGGCTATAGAATAAATTTATTGACCCCTTGAAGTTAATCCTTCGAATCATTGTAGAGACATAGAGACAAACAGAGATAAAGATGATAGTCAGACACATAGAGAGAGACAGACAAAAAGAGATAGACAGAGTGAGACAAAGTGAGAAAGAGAGACAGACAGAGAGAGATAGACAGAAAAAGAAAGAAAGAGAGACATAGAGACAAACAGAGATAAAGATGATAGTCAGAGTCAGACACATAGAGAGAGACAGACAAAAAGAGATAGACAGAGTGAGACAAAGTGAGAAAGAGAGACAGACAGAGAGAGATAGACAGAAAAAGAAAGAAAGAGAGACATAGAGACAAACAGAGATAAAGATGATAGTCAGACACATAGAGAGAGACAGACAAAAAGAGATAGACAGAGTGAGACAAAGTGAGAAAGAGAGACAGACAGAGAGAGATAGACAGAAAAAGAAAGAAAGAGAGACATAGAGACAAACAGAGATAAAGATGATAGTCAGACACATAGAGAGAGACAGACAAAAAGAGATAGACAGAGTGAGACAAAGTGAGAAAGAGAGACAGACAGAGAGAGATAGACAGAAAAAGAAAGAAAGAGAGACATAGAGACAAACAGAGATAAAGATGATAGTCAGAGTCAGACACATAGAGAGAGACAGAAAAAAAGAGATAGACAGAGTGAGACAAAGTGAGAAAGAGAGACAGACAGAGAGAGATAGACAGAAAAAGAAAGAAAGAGAGACATAGAGACAAACAGAGATAAAGATGATAGTCAGAGTCAGACACATAGAGAGAGACAGACAAAAAGAGATAGACAGAGTGAGACAAAGTGAGAAAGAGAGACAGACAGAGAGAGATAGACAGAAAAAGAAAGAAAGAGAGACATAGAGACAAACAGAGATAAAGATGATAGTCAGACACATAGAGAGAGACAGACAAAAAGAGATAGACAGAGTGAGACAAAGTGAGAAAGAGAGACAGACAGAGAGAGATAGACAGAAAAAGAAAGAAAGAGAGACATAGAGACAAACAGAGATAAAGATGATAGTCAGACACATGTTTTACAGATGGATACAGGTGGGACAAAGGGAAACACCGTATCAAGACAAGCCGACCAATCAAGGGAAACCAGAGACTTCTACTTCAGATACTCCTTGAAAATGGTGATATTTATCCTAGGAATGGGTTCTCTGGTAGTGGGGACTCTGTGTTGTATGGATTATTTTGGGGTAATGAGGGAACAAAACGCAACACCAGCAAATGATACACAGATATATGATCATGCGGAACGACAAAAGCAGAAGAGAAGTTTGATGAAGGATAAAGACACACCTTTAGAATCCGATGGATTACACGGGATTAATACTTTTTTACATTTAGCCCATACAAGGGCTGCTATAGCAAATGAAAGTAGTTGTTGGAACTTGTTGTTGGAACTTGTTGGAACTTGTTGTTGCAACTTGCTGTTGGAACTTGCTGTTGGAACTTGTTGGAACTTGTTGTTGGAACTTGTTGTTGGAACTTGCTGTTGGAACTTGCTGTTGGAACCTGTTGGAACTTGTTGTTGGAACTTGTTGTTGGAACTTGCTGTTGGAACTTGTTGTTGGAACTTGTTGGAACTTGTTGTTGGAACTTGTTGTTGGAACTTGCTGTTGGAACTTGCTGTTGGAACTTGTTGGAACTTGCTGTTGGAACTTGTTGTGGGAACTTGTTGTTGGAACTTGTTGTTGGAACTTGTTGTTGGAACTTGTTGTTGGAACTTGCTGTTGGAACTTGTTGGAACTTGTTGTTGGAACTTGTTGTTGGAACTTGTTGTTGGAACTTGTTGTTGGAACTTGTTGGAACTTGTTGTTGCAACTTGCTGTTGGAACTTGCTGTTGGAACTTGTTGGAACTTGTTGTTGGAACTTGTTGGAACTTGTTGGAACTTGTTGTTGGAACTTGCTGTCGGAACTTGTTGTTGGAACTTGCTGTTGGAACTTGTTGGAACTTGTTGTTGGAACTTGTTGTTGGAACTTGTTGTTGAAACTTGCTGTTGGAACTTGTTGTTGGAACTTGTTGTTGGAACTTGTTGTTGGAACTTGTTGTTGGAACTTGCTGTTGGAACTTGCTGTTGGAACCTGTTGGAACTTGTTGTTGGAACTTGTTGTTGGAACTTGCTGTTGGAACTTGCTGTTGGAACCTGTTGGAACTTGTTGTTGGAACTTGTTGTTGGAACTTGTTGGAACTTGTTGTTGCAACTTGCTGTTGGAACTTGCTGTTGGAACTTGTTGGAACTTGTTGTTGGAACTTGTTGTTGGAACTTGTTGTTGGAACTTGCTGTTGGAACTTGTTGTTGGAACTTGTTGGAACTCGTTGTTGGAACTTGTTGTTGGAACTTGTTGTTGGAACTTGCTGTTGGAACTTGTTGTTGGAACTTGTTGTTGGAACTTGTTGTTGGAACTTGTTGTTGGAACTTGTTGTTGGAATGAATGGGAACATTCAAATGTTGGGTTTTGCTAACATTTCCACAACGTCGCTACAACGTTTCACTTTCGTTGTTGCAACGTTTTGCTCCAACGTTTTGGGGACATTCGAATGTCAAGTGAATCGAATGAGAATTCAGGAATTATTTCATTATTAACGATTAATGAAGTACTTATTTAATTAATTACATTTCTTATTACATTACAGTAATTACATTACAGTAATTACCTGAGGTAATTACAGTAATTACAGTTCCGGTAATTACAGTAATTACAGTAATCATTACAGTAATTGCAGTAATCTTATTACAGTAATTACATTACATTAACTCAGGCACCTTTTGAGTAAGGAAGCTGATATTTGGACATGACACTGACCAAGTGATGTGGCTGTCAAGGAAAATATTGATTTATTGATTAATCATTTAATAAATTAACTCGTTGATTTATAAATGACTTATTTAATTAAAATTCCTGAGAGATACATCTTCGGATGAAATACTTGCAGATTGGTTATGCTATGAGCCAATTGATTAAGGAAAATATTTTGTGATGGCCATATTGGCAATTTCGTGGCCATATTCGTGGCAACTCAGTTAGTGCCACTGCACCTTTAAAATGCATCCCTGCGTTCATTTTTCGATCGATTGAGTTGAAATTTTGAACAATCGGATCTGGACTGTCGTTGTTAACGACTCTAGCACGCACTCGTCCAATCAGGATGGAGCGGTATGGTCCCCGGATCATCACTGCCCGCAGTTTTAATTAATTTTACTTTTTCTCTTGGTCATATAATTTTGAAGACATGCGTGTCATGATAGAGGAAATGTTTGTTCTGTTGAACGGAATAAATGTTGTTTATTTGTGTGGGAGTGTATTTTTGTGTATTTCTTGTGTATTTTGGATATATTTTCACGACTAATTCCAGTTAACATCCTGCAAAATTTGCTCGTTTGCTGGCCGAGTCGAAATTGCGTTGAGTTTCTATGGCATGCGCCATTAAAAGCGCTGTGTAATGGTTGAGCTCCTTTTATTTCGGTTTGGTCATGCGGATGAGCAAACAAAGTGACAAATGCTGCGGCTGGAGCAGTAGAAGCGATGTTTTTTTAAATGGAAACGATGTAATGAGTAATTAAAAGTGGGAGGGGGCAACACCACGCATACCTCTTTTAAGGTGTGTATAAACCCTGGAATATTTCAGCAATCAATACAATGCTGAAACTATGTAAGTTAAGTTAATGAGTAATTTACTGAGTAATTTAATGAGTAATTTAATGAGTAATTTAATGAGTAATTTAACGGTTAAGTTAATGAGTAATTTACTGAGTAATTTAATGAGTAATTTAATGAGTAATTTAATGAGTAATTTAACGAATAATTTAATGAGTAATTTAATGAGTAATTTAATGAGTAATTTAACGAATAATTTAATGAGTAATTTAATGAGTAATTTAACGAATAATTTAATGAGTAATTTAATGAGTAATTTAATGAGTAATTTAACGAATAATTTAATGAGTAATTTAATGAGTAATTTAATGAGTAATTTAATAAGTAATTTAATAAGTAATTTAATGAGGAATTAAAAGTGGGAGGGGGCAACACCACGCATACCTCTTTTAAGGTGTGTATAAACCCTGGAATAAACGTGGGAGGGGGCAACACCACGCATACCTCTTTTAAGGTATGTATAAACCCTGGAATATTTCAGCAATCAATACGATGCTGAAATGATGTAATTTACTGTGTAAGAGGGTCGACCTTGGGTTTGTTTGGGTTTGTTGTTTATTTTGTGGATGTGTATTTTTTGTGTATTTTGGATATATTTTCACGACTAATTCCAGTTAACATCCTGCAAAATTTGCTCGTTTTCTGGCTGAGTCGAAATTGCGTTGAGTTTCTATGGCATGCGCCATTAAAAGCGCTGTGTAATGGTTGAGCTCCCTTTATTTCGTTTTGGTCATGCGGATGAGCAAACAAAATGACGAATGCTGCGGCTGGAGCAGTGGAAGCGATTTTTGAATTGTTCAATGATTATTCGATATTGTTATGACTTATTGTCAATAGGTATACTGAGTGGCCATGAGGTAGCCTGTTGCTATGTACAGTTTTATTATATTGTTGATTATACCACATAATTGTGGTGATAAAGGAAATGTTCGTTTTAAATAGATGATTATGATATGACCATGACTATAAAATCATGATGATTATTATGAATGATATCATAGGGTTCAAATGCAGAATGATTGCATGAACTTGGGAAAGAACTTTCAAGCCCTATGGGATAAATTGGGTGTTACAAGCAATGGAGCTTCAAAATTTAGCATGATTGAAGGAATTTTACAGTCTTATTTCAGTAGTTTTACGAAATTTAAATTGCCAAGAGATTTTGGGTACTATTAAAGAAAAAAAATGATGAGATATTTTTTCCAATGAACTTTAATATCTGCCATCCATTTTGGCTGTCTCACGAATGAAGGATGAGTTGCCTTTAGTGGTTGCAAAGAAAATTTGTGGAGACCAGGCAAAATGGGGAAATATGTCAGATATGACCCTAGGACAGGACGGTGATTCATCAATTGACATGAGGTACGAACCAGAGGTGACGACCGATGAGTCGATCTCAGTCAATGGATGGACCTGTCCTGACATCATTGGGGAAAGGGCTTATGCAAGGAGTCATTCAAAATGATTAATTTGATTTATTGATGAATATTGATGAATTAATTGAAATTGAATAATTGATTGAATTGTTAATTGATTGAATCTAATTGATTGAATTTAATTGCATAAATTGAACTGAATAAATTGAATTGAATATATTGATTGTTTGATTGATGAAAATGCGGTCTCAAGAAAGAAGCTTTGATATCTTTGCGAGATATTATCAATGTGGAGACAACCTGGGAAAATTGAGCAAGGTGGTGAGTTTATATACAGATATGTATGTGCGGTTACCATTGTGTGATTTCCCCGTCAAACAGAGCGGACACCTGAGGATTCACCCACTTCATACTGACCCTCCGGCTCATCTGCAAATACTGATCTGTGAGATTGGATTGTGCAAAAGCCACAGCTGAGGGAGATTCTCTGGAAATCACCGTGCGAACAGGTGGAGAGATCCTTCCTGGAGGTACGAGTGAAGCTTTAGAGGAACCTGGAACAAGCTACAACACATCCAACGCTACTTTGATAAAAGGCAGAATGGGAAATGGAGCCTGCAAGAACACACAAGGACAACCAGAGATTCCACAAAAAGGTACTTGTACACATCATATGTACGACCGTTATGGTGCCGAAGCTATAAGGCAGGTCGAGAATTGGTATTTGTGGACAAAGGGACATGATGAGGAGTTTCCAAGAGATGGTACATTTGAGCGAAGTCGATTGGAAAGATTGGAACAAAGATTGAAAGCCAGGAAGAGACAGAATCTAACGGTAGACTGGCTTGCATTCCATCTTTGGGATGGTGAATCCAGACAACGGGAACAGCAAGAACGGATAACGGAACTAGAACTTAAAATAAAAAGGATACAGGATACAGTGGAGGAGACAAATGCACAACTGCCCTCGAAATTAGGAATGAAAGTCACAGTTGTCCCATCTGATTTCCAGTTGTCTCCCCCAAAAGGACGGTACAGAGAATTTTTTCGTGTTTCAGGAGATAACGAGAGATTGCAGTGGCAACTCAGGGATGTAGAGATGCAGCCCAGCAATACAAGTGCACAGGCGCACAGATCAGACAACGACAGAAACCGGTGTTTCGAGTGTGGAAAGATGGGACATTGGAGAAGAAGATGTCCGTATGTCAACAGGAAGACAAGGTCATGGGGCAAACCAAGATCAAGGGTACCAGTGCTTACCGGTACCTCAGACAATGATTAGGCCTTCATTGCTGCAAATCCCAAATGATGATTGGCCTCAACAGATTCGATTACTGGACAAACATGAACAACTGTCAATGATTCTTGTGTCTGAAAAGTTTTCAGAGCAAGAATGATTCATTTTTCTTTTTGCTTGTTAACAAATTAATAATTAATTGATCAAATGCCAAAATTGGATCTTCTATTTTGGGCACAGCAATTTTAAATTTACAAAGTTTGGAACAATTGCGTTGCAATTGTTGGCAAACCAAGTAACAAGAGTCACATGATGATCAGGTGGGAATTTCGGACTATTGTTCCGCACGATTGATAGGTCAATGGTCGACTGACATGCAAATGGGTGTGTAGTCAAAATTTGGATAGATTATTGTGAAGGCAGAAAGGGTAATTTCAATTTGACATCATAAGGGTTTTCTAAGAATGGACTTTTGGTTTATTTGTCTATAAGCATTTTGAATTTGATTGACAAATTTTATGAAATTGAAATAAAATTGACACCCATCTGATCTGTAAATAATGGTTCCAACGCAAACAAATATGCATAATGCATGTGTGTGTGTGTTTTTGTGTATCAATCTTACAAGATTGTTGACACCGACAGTGTGCCTGTCTGGAAATGGATAGTTATATGTGGATGGGATTGGGATATGTGGATGGGATTGAATATCCAGAGAATCCGTAAAATAAAATAGAAATATAATTTGATTATGAACATTATCTCTTTTGTCAAGGGAAATGGAATATAAAAAAAAAAAAATTTGATGTGCTGGGTTATGAGCAGCCATTAATTAATAGTAAAATTGTGAGTAATTTTGGGATTCCATTTTTGATAGAATGTATATGAGAATAACATCTATTTATGGATATGAGCTTCATAAAAGGAAATGAGGAAGTACAAAATCATCCAAATTTGGGAGAGGTCTTACACTGACTTCCCAGAATACTCTGCTCATGGATTTTATATATAT
The DNA here is from genome assembly GCF_964187855.1 of Myxine glutinosa. Taxonomy (NCBI): domain Eukaryota; kingdom Metazoa; phylum Chordata; class Myxini; order Myxiniformes; family Myxinidae; genus Myxine; species Myxine glutinosa. The sequence goes on along the minus strand of NC_136271.1, from coordinate 23,605,822 downwards.
AAACTTGAATTTTATCAGCATATAAATTGTGCTGTATGTATGGATGTGTTTTAGGCATAGATGATATGGGAAAAGAGTAAAGAAAATTTTGCTGGTTTGAACTATTGTGGGTTTTTCAGTTCTGGAGTTTAAACAAAGTCACTGGTTAACAGATGAGAAAGGATAGTAAATAAATTATTCTCTGCTGGGCAAATTAAGTACGATATTACTTACTAAGACTTATGAGAGCTATTGTTCCGCCTTACAGCAGTGGAAAATTATTGAAAAAAATTAGATCCAACATAATGAATCTATAAAAGAATGTGATAGGGATAATATCCTCAATTTGTACTAATTATTTGATTGTGGGTAAAGGAATTAAGTCATCGTAGTGGATTGTTAACAGCAGCCTGAAAATGTCCTGAGAGTGTGCATCCATGTAATCAGAAATCCCAGATTTGTTTTTACAAACAACATTTTGGTAGAGGTCTTGTGTGGAACACTTCCTTGGTAGATAAAAAACGGTACTGCATGCTAGCAGCCACTTTTGCGGCCAGTTAGGCCAAACAAATTGAGAGGAAATTGTAGTTAAATACGTAAGTTACACATGGCTATTTGTAAAAAAGGAAATTTGTTGAGATGGGAAACATTTTTTCGAAGGTTTATTAAGGTGTTATAATATGACATGTGGCAAGGCAAACTATTGGATGGGAAAATTAGATCTGGCTATAGAATAAATTTATTGACCCCTTGAAGTTAATCCTTCGAATCATTGTTTCACTGGCATTTTTGTTCAAATTGGAAATAGTTTGGTAGAGCTTTGGTTAAAACCTTTGGTTGCGGTATCTTGGAACGAATTGATAAACCATAGGAGATTGATAAGAATAGAAACAAATATGGACCCAAAATAGAAAGTTGGATTCATGCCTCTCATTGCAAGCAAGCACATGGGGCTAAGGTGGACGATCCCACAGAAAATGAGGCTGCACCTAGCAGCCCAGCAGAACATTCAGTGGTAGAAAAAGGATAGTCATGATTTACAGTCATTTGAATTACATTTTAACACCCCTTGCATTGATAAACATTACATTTTCAACATGTGATATTCCTACTTGGAATAGTGACATTTATTTGCCTACATGACATACAATTACCTGCTGATATTAATACAGCATGAGTGAAAAAATGTATCACAACTACACTCATGATCAGGGGATTGAGTTCAACCCCGGGAGATAGGGGGATCAGGGTAAGACAAATAATCTGATTATGTTACATATTAAGGGATTTTCTTTATTTACCTTTTAGGAAGCTTGTTAGTTTGGTATATAATGTTAAATGTCATCGACATATAACTATGTCATAGATATGAATATATACAAGGAGTAGCAGACTTGTTTGTTGGTTTAGTAGTTATATTGGCAATTGTTTTAGTGGTGGCTTGCTTGAAAGCCTTAGTGACGGTGTGTTTGAATAAGGTAACCAACAACACGATGATAACACATGAAGTGACAAATGAGGAAAGAAATGTGGAACCAGAAAAGGAAGACTTTTATGGCGACATAAACAGTAGAATTAAGATAATGGCATAACGACAATGTTATGAGTTGTGTCAATTACAATATCAATGAACTCATATCACCACGAGTGACACACTGTTAGAAAAAAAAAGAGGGAAAAGAAAAAGTGGAGAGGAATTATGGTAATAATACATTATGCTTAATTTGTTGGTTTGGGAAAATTGTTGTTGGGAATTAGGTATTCCCGTGTGTGATTGTAATCATATACAATGCTATTCTTAGTTTAGTAATAAAATACATACCTGATTGAATATTATTTGTGTGACGCATATAAATGAATATAACTTTTTGTGTTAAGGAAAAACAACAAATTGTTGAATGTGAAACTGTCGGAAGATATACATGATTATACTGATTTCATGGTAAGATGTACCCTATCTGATTCAGTGTGTGCGGAAAGCAGATTCAGATATGACTGAGCATAAGGATAAGACGAGATCACATTTTGGAGGGATTGCTAACGGAATTGGGAAGAAGAAAGAAAGAAAATTTGTGGCTAAAAAATGAAGTTAATCGTGGCATACACCCTCTTTCTCAAAGAATGATGAAGACATTCTCCCGTGTAACTTGGAGATGAATGCTTACCTTCACCAAGGAAATTTATGTGACCATTTGCCTGGATCACACTGCAACATATGAAAGAAAGGCGATCACTTACTCTTGTTCGAAGACTTCGAACATTCACCACATCAGAAGTTGCAGGACAACGACATTTTACCTGCAACCTCTGTGAAATGCGGGGACATATGTTATTACTTCACCAACGTCCGGGGAACCAGCATGGAGCTGCAAAAAACGGCTGTGCCCTTGTCACAACAGCTGTGCACGATTCTGCTGGATTGCTCCTGGTAAGGACCATGAATGACCTGAACACCATGGTCCCAACATCATTGTGGATGCATCCGGCATCCCTGTTCCACATCTTGCTGGCCAATCAATGTCACACCAATACTTGCTGCCCACTCACAATAAGGGAGGAGGCAAGTCGACTACAACTGGGTGAAGGCCTTGTTCAGGAATTACTATGGTTTACAGCAAAAAGTGGCAAGAATGCTACAAGGAGAGCAGGGTCAGTCTATGACTCCGCAGTGTTACCACAACAGCGAAATCCTACACGAAGTAGTGCAGGAGCTATGAAGACATTAGGAGAAAATGTTTCATACCTGGATTCAAACACAAGTGATCAGCCCTTCCTTTCAAACAAAGTTAACATTTGTGTGGAGGCAAACGTTTTTGCCAGATGGTGCAGATGCTTTACAAAACTTGAAAATGAAGTGAAATTGTTGTATCTTGGTGATGGTGAAGTGTTGTTTTGAAAATATATTTGTGATGCAAATGCAATAGATTGAACAATATGGAAGGAGTCAATGACCAACGAAATGTTTTGTGATTCTTGCAGGATGACGGTGTATGCCTAAGGGAATTTGATTACCAAAGTGATTGATTATTTACTTATACTTGTAATGATGTTTACAAAGTGATTGATTATTTACTTATACTTGTAATGATGTTTACTAGTAGTGATTGATTGTTTACTAATATTGATGTTTAGATTAATGGTTAATATAAACAAAAACAAAAAGATGAGGGAATTGTGGAAGTGTAACTCAGTGTAACATATTGATTGGCCCTGGTAACTTATTAATTAACCTGGTAACAAAGCAGATACATTTTATGTGTATGAACAATGTAATCTCTTGAAACACCTGGTCAAGGCCCCAGGCTAGAGCACCCCCCCCTGCTGTGATTTCCATTTACACAGCAGGAGGGGAGCGAGCTGATGCCAGGACTCGGTGCGATGCATGACCTCGGGACATTAGCGGAGAGGAGATTAAGTCCAGTTTGGTGATATAACGAGAGCAAACGTTGAGTAAAGTACACTTGTCCTCAGAAGCCCTGCCCGACGGAACGATGGAATGAACGAGGACTTGCTACGTGAAGCGCTGACCGAACGGGAGTGTCGGATGAACGAGAAGGACCAGCGAAAAGAGTTAACCTGATCCATTATATTATGCGGTATCATTTTGGTAATTGGATGAAGTGAATACAGTTTAATAAACTAGACCTTTGTAACCTGTGTCCGGTCGTTGGAGTCCTGTGAGTCCCCCAGTAAATTCCCTGACACCAGTGATGCTGGATTTAGTAAGGTGAGCAGTGATCCTGGATTTAGTGAGGTGAGCAGTGATCCTGGATTTAGAAAGGTGACCAGTGATCCTGGATTTAGTAAGGTGAGCAGTGATCCTGGATTTAGTGAGGTGAGCAGTGATCCTGGATTTAGTGAGGTGAGCAGTGATCCTGGATTTAGTGAGGTGAGCAGTGCTCCTGGATTTAGTGAGGTGAGCAGTGATCCTGGATTTAGTGAGGTGAGCAGTGATCCTGGATTTAGTGAGGTGAGCAGTGATCCTGGATTTAGATAGTTTCACCAATGCTACCAAGTTGAAGCTGTCGTTCTCAAATTGTCTTATCGTGTCTCCCAGAGGATCACATTGAATTGTATTCCGGCCACGACTGTACACTTATGCCTAGGTCACACATAGGCGGATATTTTGGCGACTACCGGCGACTGCCGGCGATCAAGAGTTTTCGGCGACTACTGGCGATGTCGGGCGGTCAAATATGGTCAGGCGGCAGTATGGCGACTGCAGGCGGCCACATTGCGCCTGCATTGCGACGACGCCCCGAGTGGGATGGCGACTGTCGAAGATCGACGACGACTACATTGCGGATGCACGGCGGCAGCGTGGTGACAGTCTGGCGGCTAGATTACGACCGATGGCGGATCGCGGCGACTGCATTGGGCCCGGATGGCGGTTTACTCCGACGTCCGCAAGACTGCAATAAGACCGCCGGCGATTGGAGACGATTCACACAACTTTTTAAATCTTTATTTCTCTATTTTACATTTCACTTTATTCATTTCAATGATGTATGACATGAAGCATAAAGATGTTTGATGTACAATTTATAAAGTTAATAAAGATGTATCATTGTAATGTAATTGTTGGAACCCATCTGTGGATCGGTCCCATCGGCCGATGGGTCTGCGCCATCTGCGGATGTGTTGTTCACCTTGAAGGAATGTGTATGCATCAATGGTGGATGAGTATGTTTATTTGAACCTAAAAATAAGCAATTGATGTCATAAATGTTTATAAAGCAGTCCGTGACATGTGGTTTGTCGATAACCGTTTGTCGATAAGATAAAAATAAGATAATGTCGCTCCATTTAAATAAGATAATGTCGCTCTCCATTGTTTATATGGCAATTCCTGGCACCATTCTGTGGGGCGATTGCGGAAGACTATGAGCGACTGGGTTGCGGTCGCTTTACGCTCTTATTACAGATACCGACGACAGCATGGCGGATTTTTTTCCATTGCGATTGAGCGCGCCGTTTTTAAACATTTTAAAAACTTTTTGGCCACTTTGCGACTCTTGCCGACTGCAGGCGACCTGGGGAGGATAACCACGACTACAGGCGACCGTCCATTACGGTTTCATTACGATTGTCGGCGGATGGTGGCGATTTTTTCAGTCGCCAGTAGTCGCCGACAAATCCGCCTATGTGTGACCTAGGCATTAACAATTTACAGTCATTTACCTGGTGTGGATCTTCAAGATCTAAATGATGTAGCATTTTTGCCAAATTGAAGTGGTAGCACATACCATCCTTTGAGTTGTCCACTCTGAAACCCAAAAGGATTTAACTACAAATTGTTCTTTTTTCTCTCTACCATAAACGTCTACGAGAACCTGCTTCGTGGATCATGCAAAAGGTCACATAATGTTTCAAAAAGAGTATACGATTGTAGCTATCCTGGATCCGTTTGAAATTACATCTGTGCAACTGCATTCTTGACAACCATCCCCAAGACGTTGGAGTATTGCAGGGATATGGAGGTTTCACCAGTCAATATATTGGCTTGGTGCAACCTTCAGAATGGTGCAACCTTCAGAATGGTGGAACCTTCAAAATGGTGCAACCTTCAGAATGGTGCAACCTTCAGAATGGTGCAACCTTCAGAATGGTGCAACCTTCAGAATGGTGCAACCTTCAGAATGGTGCAACCTTCAGAATGGTGCAACCTTCAGAATGGTGGAACCTTCAAAATGGTGCAACCTTCAGAATGGTGCAACCTTCAAAATGGTGCAACCTTCAGAATGGTGCAACCTTTAGAATGGTGCAACCTTCAGAATGGTGCAACCTTCAGAATGGTGCAACCTTCAGAATGGTGCAACCTTCAGAATGGTGCAACCTTCAGAATGGTGCAACCTTCAGAATGGTGCAACCTTCAGAATGGTGCAACCTTCAGAATGGTGCAACCTTCAGAATGGTGCAACCTTCAGAATGGTGCAACCTTCAAAATGGTGCAACCTTCACAATGGTGCAACCTTCAGAATGGTGCAACCTTCAGAATGGTGCAACCTTCAAAATGGTGCAACCTTCAGAATGGTGCAACCTTCAGAATGGTGCAACCTTCAGAATGGTGCAACCTTCAGAATGGTGCAACCTTCAAAATGTTGCAACCTTCAGAATGGTGCAACCTTCAGAATGGTGCAACCTTCAAAATGGTGCAACCTTCAAAATGGTGCAACCTTCAAAATGGTGCAACCTTCAAAATGGTGCAACCTTCAAAATGGTGCAACCTTCAGAATGGTGCAACCTTCAGAATGGTGCAACCTTCAGAATGGTGGAACCTTCAAAATGGTGCAACCTTCAGAATGGTGCAACCTTCAGAATGGTGCAACCTTCAGAATGGTGCAACCTTCAGAATGGTGCAACCTTCAGAATGGTGCAACCTTCAAAATGGTGCAACCTTCAGAATGGTGCAACCTTCAGAATGGTGCAACCTTCAGAATGGTGCAACCTTCAGAATGGTGCAACCTTCAGAATGGTGCAACCTTCAGAATGGTGCAACCTTCAGAATGGTGCAACCTTCAGAATGGTGCAACCTTCAGAATGGTGCAACCTTCACAATGGTGCAACCTTCACAATGGTGCAACCTTCACAATGGTGCAACCTTCACAATGGTGCAACCTTCACAATGGTGCAACCTTCACAATGGTGCAACCTTCAAAATGGTGCAACCTTCAGAATGGTGCAACCTTCAGAATGGTGCAACCTTCAGAATGGTGCAACCTTCAAAATGGTGCAACCTTCAGAATGGTGCAACCTTCAGAATGGTTCAACCTTCAAAATGGTGCAACCTTCAAAATGGTGCAACCTTCAGAATGGTGCAACCTTCAAAATGGTGCAACCTTCAGAATGGTGCAACTCAGGCTAACTCCGATGGGAGTATAGTGTGTTCTTGACCCCCTTTATTAAAGCATAGCTGGTGTCATGTTCCTGTGTTTGTACAGAAACCTCCCAGCTCGAATAACACTGTCCCATTGTGACATGCTTGACAGGCAGTTTCCTGTGTGACCAATTTAGATGATTCATCTTCAAATCACAAGATCATGTGACAGGCATCTGTAATAGGATGCTGAGCATATAAACGGAGATGAACGTAAATAAATCATTAGCAAAAAGCAGGTTTCTCACAAAAGCTATAAGATACAAATGCAACACTGAATTATGATGACTTTAGAAGGGCTTGGAATAAAACTCCATTTTGACTTAAACTGTTCGACATATAAAGTCGGTGGAAATAAAATGTTATATGCAAAAACAATTGGATACAAGAGGAGGCCAACTGGTCCATTGTGCCATTGATTTTTCTCCGCAGACCATTAATTGAATTTGTCACTTTATCTTTTACACACTATAACCCCATTCTTATACCATTCACTTAGCATTAACTCAGAGATCCCTTTAATGTATCTACAGGCAGGGAATATTAATCATTGTACTGGCACACAATGCACTACTCTTTGGAGATATACCAAAGGCCCTTTAATGTATGTCTCATCAAACCAAGACTAGACAGCTCAAAGGAAGACTGAGACAGAGGTAGCTGTCTAATCAAACCAAGACTAGACAGTTCAAAGGAAGACTGAGACAGAGGTAGCTGTCTCATCAAACCAAGACTAGACAGCTCAAAGGAAGACTGAGACAGAGGTAGCTGTCTCATCAAACCAAGACTAGACAGCTCAAAGGAAGACTGAGACAGAGGTAGCTGTCTAATCAAACCCAGACTAGACAGCTCAAAGGAAGACTGAGACAGAGGTAGCTGTCTAATCAAACCCAGACTAGACAGCTCAAAGGAAGACTGAGACAGAGGTTGCTGTCTAATCAAACCCAGACTAGACAGCTCAAAGGAAGACAGAGACAGAGGTTGCTGTCTAATCAAACCCAGACTAGACAGCTCAAAGGAAGACTGAGACAGAGGTTGCTGTCTAATCAAACCCAGACTAGACAGCTCAAAGGAAGACTGAGACAGAGGTAGCTGTCTAATCAAACCCAGACTAGACAGCTCAAAGGAAGACTGAGACAGAGGTTGCTGTCTAATCAAACCCAGACTAGACAGCTCAAAGGAAGACTGAGACAGAGGTAGCTGTCTAATCAAACCCAGACTAGACAGCTCAAAGGAAGATAGAGACAGAGGTAGCTGTCTAATCAAACCAAGACTAGACAGCTCAAAGGAAGATAGCGGCAGAGGTAGCTGTCTAATCAAACCAAGACTAGACAGCTCAAAGGAAGACAGAGACAGAGGTAGCTGTCTAATCAAACCAAGACTAGACAGCTCAAAGGAAGATAGAGGCAGAGGTAGCTGTCTAATCAAACCAAGACTAGACAGCTCAAAGGAAGATAGAGGCAGAGGTAGCTGTCTAATCAAACCAAGACTAGACAGCTCAAAGGAAGATAGAGGCAGAGGTAGCTGTCTAATCAAACCAAGACTAGACAGTTCAAAGGAAGACTGAGACAGAGGTAGCTGTCTCATCAAACCCAGACTAGACAGCTCAAAGGAAGACTGAGACAGAGGTAGCTGTCTAATCAAACCCAGACTAGACAGCTCAAAGGAAGACTGAGACAGAGGTAGCTGTCTAATCAAACCAAGACTAGACAGTTCAAAGGAAGACTGAGACAGAGGTAGCTGTCTCATCAAACCCAGACTAGACAGCTCAAAGGAAGACTGAGACAGAGGTAGCTGTCTCATCAAACCCAGACTAGACAGCTCAAAGGAAGACAGAGACAGAGGTAGCTGTCTAATCAAACCAAGACTAGACAGCTCAAAGGAAGACAGAGACAGAGGTTGTTGTCTCATCAAACCAAGACGAGACAGCTCAAAGGAAGACAGAGACAGAGGTAGCTGTCTAATCAAACCCAGACTAAACAGCTCAAAGGAAGACAGAGACAGAGGTAGCTGTCTAATCAAACCAAGACTAGACAGTTAAAACGAAGACTGAGACAGAGGTAGCTGTCTAATCAAACCAAGACTAGACAGTTCAAAGGAAGACTGAGACAGAGGTAGCTGTCTCATCAAACCCAGACTAGACAGCTCAAAGGAAGACTGAGACAGAGGTAGCTGTCTCATCAAACCCAGACTAGACAGCTCAAAGGAAGACAGAGACAGAGGTAGCTGTCTAATCAAACCCAGACTAGACAGCTCAAAGGAAGACAGAGACAGAGGTTGTTGTCTCATCAAACCAAGACGAGACAGCTCAAAGGAAGACAGAGACAGAGGTAGCTGTCTAATCAAACCCAGACTAGACAGCTCAAAGGAAGACAGAGACAGAGGTAGCTGTCTAATCAAACCCAGACTAGACAGCTCAAAGGAAGACAGAGACAGAGGTAGCTGTCTAATCAAACCCAGACTAGACAGCTCAAAGGAAGACAGAGACAGAGGTAGCTGTCTAATCAAACCCAGACTAGACAGCTCAAAGGAAGATAGAGGCAGAGGTAGCTGTCTAATCAAACCAAGACTAGACAGCTCAAAGGAAGACAGAGACAGAGGTAGCTGTCTAATCAAACCAAGACTAGACAGTTCAAACGAAGACTGAGACAGAGGTAGCTGTCTAATCAAACCAAGACTAGACAGCTCAAAGGAAGATAGAGGCAGAGGTAGCTGTCTAATCAAACCAAGACTAGACAGTTCAAAGGAAGACTGAGACAGAGGTAGCTGTCTAATCAAACCAAGACTAGACAGCTCAAAGGAAGATAGAGGCAGAGGTAGCTGTCTAATCAAACCAAGACTAGACAGCTCAAAGGAAGATAGAGGCAGAGGTAGCTGTCTAATCAAACCAAGACTAGACAGTTCAAAGGAAGACTGAGACAGAGGTAGCTGTCTCATCAAACCCAGACTAGACAGCTCAAAGGAAGACTGAGACAGAGGTAGCTGTCTAATCAAACCCAGACTAGACAGCTCAAAGGAAGACTGAGACAGAGGTAGCTGTCTAATCAAACCAAGACTAGACAGCTCAAAGGAAGATAGAGGCAGAGGTAGCTGTCTAATCAAACCAAGACTAGACAGTTCAAAGGAAGACTGAGACAGAGGTAGCTGTCTAATCAAACCAAGACTAGACAGCTCAAAGGAAGATAGAGGCAGAGGTAGCTGTCTAATCAAACCAAGACTAGACAGCTCAAAGGAAGATAGAGGCAGAGGTAGCTGTCTAATCAAACCAAGACTAGACAGTTCAAAGGAAGACTGAGACAGAGGTAGCTGTCTCATCAAACCCAGACTAGACAGCTCAAAGGAAGACTGAGACAGAGGTAGCTGTCTAATCAAACCCAGACTAGACAGCTCAAAGGAAGACTGAGACAGAGGTAGCTGTCTAATCAAACCCAGACTAGACAGCTCAAAGGAAGACTGAGACAGAGGTAGCTGTCTAATCAAACCCAGACTAGACAGCTCAAAGGAAGACTGAGACAGAGGTTGCTGTCTAATCAAACCCAGACTAGACAGCTCAAAGGAAGACAGAGACAGAGGTTGCTGTCTAATCAAACCCAGACTAGACAGCTCAAAGGAAGACTGAGACAGAGGTTGCTGTCTAATCAAACCCAGACTAGACAGCTCAAAGGAAGACTGAGACAGAGGTAGCTGTCTAATCAAACCCAGACTAGACACCTCAAAGGAAGACTGAGACAGAGGTTGCTGTCTAATCAAACCCAGACTAGACAGCTCAAAGGAAGACTGAGACAGAGGTAGCTGTCTAATCAAACCCAGACTAGACAGCTCAAAGGAAGATAGAGACAGAGGTAGCTGTCTAATCAAACCAAGACTAGACAGCTCAAAGGAAGATAGCGGCAGAGGTAGCTGTCTAATCAAACCAAGACTAGACAGCTCAAAGGAAGACAGAGACAGAGGTAGCTGTCTAATCAAACCAAGACTAGACAGCTCAAAGGAAGATAGAGGCAGAGGTAGCTGTCTAATCAAACCAAGACTAGACAGCTCAAAGGAAGATAGAGGCAGAGGTAGCTGTCTAATCAAACCAAGACTAGACAGCTCAAAGGAAGATAGAGGCAGAGGTAGCTGTCTAATCAAACCAAGACTAGACAGTTCAAAGGAAGACTGAGACAGAGGTAGCTGTCTCATCAAACCCAGACTAGACAGCTCAAAGGAAGACTGAGACAGAGGTAGCTGTCTAATCAAACCCAGACTAGACAGCTCAAAGGAAGACTGAGACAGAGGTAGCTGTCTAATCAAACCAAGACTAGACAGTTCAAAGGAAGACTGAGACAGAGGTAGCTGTCTCATCAAACCCAGACTAGACAGCTCAAAGGAAGACTGAGACAGAGGTAGCTGTCTCATCAAACCCAGACTAGACAGCTCAAAGGAAGACAGAGACAGAGGTAGCTGTCTAATCAAACCAAGACTAGACAGCTCAAAGGAAGACAGAGACAGAGGTTGTTGTCTCATCAAACCAAGACGAGACAGCTCAAAGGAAGACAGAGACAGAGGTAGCTGTCTAATCAAACCCAGACTAAACAGCTCAAAGGAAGACAGAGACAGAGGTAGCTGTCTAATCAAACCAAGACTAGACAGTTAAAACGAAGACTGAGACAGAGGTAGCTGTCTAATCAAACCAAGACTAGACAGTTCAAAGGAAGACTGAGACAGAGGTAGCTGTCTCATCAAACCCAGACTAGACAGCTCAAAGGAAGACTGAGACAGAGGTAGCTGTCTCATCAAACCCAGACTAGACAGCTCAAAGGAAGACAGAGACAGAGGTAGCTGTCTAATCAAACCCAGACTAGACAGCTCAAAGGAAGACAGAGACAGAGGTTGTTGTCTCATCAAACCAAGACGAGACAGCTCAAAGGAAGACAGAGACAGAGGTAGCTGTCTAATCAAACCCAGACTAGACAGCTCAAAGGAAGACAGAGACAGAGGTAGCTGTCTAATCAAACCCAGACTAGACAGCTCAAAGGAAGACAGAGACAGAGGTAGCTGTCTAATCAAACCCAGACTAGACAGCTCAAAGGAAGACAGAGACAGAGGTAGCTGTCTAATCAAACCCAGACTAGACAGCTCAAAGGAAGATAGAGGCAGAGGTAGCTGTCTAATCAAACCCAGACTAGACAGCTCAAAGGAAGACTGAGACAGAGGTAGCTGTCTAATCAAACCCAGACTAGACAGCTCAAAGGAAGACTGAGACAGAGGTAGCTGTCTAATCAAACCCAGACTAGACAGCTCAAAGGAAGACTGAGACAGAGGTAGCTGTCTCATCAAACCCAGACTAGACAGCTCAAAGGAAGACTGAGACAGAGGTAGCTGTCTCATCAAACCCAGACTAGACAGCTCAAAGGAAGACAGAGACAGAGGTAGCTGTCTAATCAAACCCAGACTAGACAGCTCAAAGGAAGATAGAGGCAGAGGTAGCTGTCTAATCAAACCCAGACTAGACAGCTCAAAGGAAGACAGAGACAGAGGTTGTTGTCTCATCAAACCAAGACGAGACAGCTCAAAGGAAGACAGAGACAGAGGTAGCTGTCTAATCAAACCCAGACTAGACAGCTCAAAGGAAGACAGAGACAGAGGTAGCTGTCTAATCAAACCCAGACTAGACAGCTCAAAGGAAGAGAGAGACAGAGGTAGCTGTCTCATCAAACCCAGACTAGACAGCTCAAAGGAAGACAGAGGCAGAGGTTGCTGTCTCATCAAACCCAGACTAGACAGCTCAAAGGAAGACAGAGGCAGAGGTTGCTATCTAATCAAACCAAGACTAGACAGCTCAAAGGAAGACAGAGGCAGAGGTTGCTATCTAATCAAACCCAGACTAGACAGCTCAAAGGAAGACAGAGACAGAGGTAGCTGTCTAATCAAACCCAGACTAGACAGCTCAAAGGAAGACAGAGGCAGAGGTTGCTGTCTCATCAAACCAAGACGAGACAGCTCAAAGGAAGACAGAGACAGAGGTTGCTGTCTCATCAAACCCAGACTAGACAGCTCAAAGGAAGACAGAGACAGAGGTTGCTGTCTCATCAAACCAAGACGAGACAGCTCAAAAGGAAGACTGAGACAGAGGTAGCTGTCTCATCAAACCCAGACTAGACAGCTCAAAGGAAGATAGAGACAGAGGTAGCTGTCTAATCAAACCCAGACTAGACAGCTCAAAGGAAGACAGAGGCAGAGGTTGCTATCTAATCAAACCCAGACTAGACAGCTCAAAGGAAGACAGAGGCAGAGGTTGCTATCTAATCAAACCAAGACTAGACAGCTCAAAGGAAGACAGAGGCAGAGGTTGCTATCTAATCAAACCCAGACTAGACAGCTCAAAGGAAGACAGAGACAGAGGTAGCTGTCTAATCAAACCCAGACTAGACAGCTCAAAGGAAGAGAGAGACAGAGGTAGCTGTCTCATCAAACCCAGACTAGACAGCTCAAAGGAAGACAGAGGCAGAGGTTGCTGTCTCATCAAACCCAGACTAGACAGCTCAAAGGAAGACAGAGGCAGAGGTTGCTATCTAATCAAACCAAGACTAGACAGCTCAAAGGAAGACAGAGGCAGAGGTTGCTATCTAATCAAACCCAGACTAGACAGCTCAAAGGAAGACAGAGACAGAGGTAGCTGTCTAATCAAACCCAGACTAGACAGCTCAAAGGAAGACAGAGGCAGAGGTTGCTGTCTCATCAAACCAAGACGAGACAGCTCAAAGGAAGACAGAGACAGAGGTTGCTGTCTCATCAAACCCAGACTAGACAGCTCAAAGGAAGACAGAGACAGAGGTTGCTGTCTCATCAAACCAAGACGAGACAGCTCAAAAGGAAGACTGAGACAGAGGTAGCTGTCTCATCAAACCCAGACTAGACAGCTCAAAGGAAGATCGAGGCAGAGGTAGCTGTCTAATCAAACCAAGACTAGACAGCTCAAAGGAAGACAGAGACAGAGGTTGCTGTCTAATCAAACCCAGACTAGACAGCTCAAAGGAAGATAGAGGCAGAGGTTGCTGGCTAATCAAACCAAGACTAGACAGCTCAAAGGAAGATAGAGACAGAGGTTGCTGTCTAATCAAACCAAGACTAGACAGCTCAAAGGAAGATAGAGGCAGAGGTTGCTGTCTAATCAAACCCAGACTAGACAGCTCAAAGGAAGATAGAGGCAGAGGTTGCTGGCTAATCAAACCAAGACTAGACAGCTCAAAGGAAGATAGAGGCAGAGGTTGCTGTCTAATCAAACCCAGACTAGACAGCTCAAAGGAAGATAGAGACAGAGGTTGCTGTCTAATCAAACCCAGACTAGACAGCTCAAAGGAAGATAGAGGCAGAGGTTGCTGGCTAATCAAACCAAGACGAGACAGCTCAAAGGAAGATAGAGACAGAGGTAGCTGTCTCATCAAACCAAGACTAGACAGCTCAAAGGAAGACAGAGACAGAGGTTGCTGTCTAATCAAACCCAGACTAGACAGCTCAAAGGAAGACAGAGACAGAGGTAGCTGTCTAATCAAACCCAGACTAGACAGCTCAAAGGAAGACAGAGACAGAGGTAGCTGTCTCATCAAACCCAGACTAGACAGCTCAAAGGAAGACTGAGACAGAGGTAGCTGTCTAATCAAACCCAGACTAGACAGCTCAAAGGAAGATAGAGACAGAGGTTGCTGTCTCATCAAACCCAGACTAGACAGCTCAAAGGAAGATAGAGGCAGAGGTAGCTGTCTAATCAAACCCAGACTAGACAGCTCAAAGGAAGACAGAGACAGAGGTAGCTGTCTCATCAAACCCAGACTAGACAGCTCAAGGGAAGACTGAGACAGAGGTAGCTGTCTAATCAAACCCAGACTAGACAGCTCAAAGGAAGATAGAGACAGAGGTTGCTGTCTCATCAAACCCAGACTAGACAGCTCAAAGGAAGATAGAGGCAGAGGTTGCTGTCTAATCAAACCAAGACTAGACAGCTCAAAGGAAGACCGAGACAGAGGTTGCTGTCCAATCAAACCAAGACTAGACAGCTCAAAGGAAGACAGAGACAGAGGTAGCTGTCTCATCAAACCCAGACTAGACAGCTCAAAGGAAGACAGAGACAGAGGTAGCTGTCTAATCAAACCCAGACTAGACAGCTCAAAGGAAGACTGAGACAGAGGTAGCTGTCTAATCAAACCCAGAATAGACAGCTCAAAGGAAGATAGAGACAGAGGTTGCTGTCTCATCAAACCCAGACTAGACAGCTCAAAGGAAGATAGAGGCAGAGGTTGCTGTCTAATCAAACCAAGACTAGACAGCTCAAAGGAAGACCGAGACAGAGGTTGCTGTCCAATCAAACCAAGACTAGACAGCTCAAAGGAAGACAGAGACAGAGGTAGCTGTCTAATCAAACCAAGACTAGACAGCTCAAAGGAAGATAGAGGCAGAGGTTGCTGTCTCATCAAACCCAGACTAGACAGCTCAAAGGAAGATAGAGGCAGAGGTTGCTGTCTAATCAAACCAAGACTAGACAGCTCAAAGGAAGACCGAGACAGAGGTTGCTGTCCAATCAAACCAAGACTAGACAGCTCAAAGGAAGACAGAGACAGAGGTTGCTGTCTAATCAAACCAAGACTAGACAGCTCAAAGGAAGATAGAGGCAGAGGTTGCTGTCTAATCAAACCAAGACTAGACAGCTCAAAGGAAGATAGAGGCAGAGGTTGCTGTCTCATCAAACCAAGACTAGACAGCTCAAAGGAAGATAGAGGCAGAGGTTGCTGTCTCATCAAACCAAGACTAGACAGCTCAAAGGAAGACCAAGACAGAGGTTGCTGTCTAATCAAACCCAGACTAGACAGCTCAAAGGAAGATAGAGACAGAGGTAGCTGTCTAATCAAACCCAGACTAGACAGCTCAAAGGAAGACAGAGACAGAGGTTGCTGTCTAATCAAACCCAGACTAGACAGCTCAAAGGAAGACAGAGACAGAGGTAGCTGTCTAATCAAACCCAGACTAGACAGCTCAAAGGAAGACAGAGGCAGAGGTTGCTGTCTAATCAAACCAAGACTAGACAGCTCAAAGGAAGACTGAGACAGAGGTAGCTGTCTAATCAAACCTAGACTAGACAGCTCAAAGGAAGACAGAGACAGAGGTTGCTGTCTAATCAAACCCAGACTAGACAGCTCAAAGGAAGACAGAGACAGAGGTAGCTGTCTAATCAAACCCAGACTAGACAGCTCAAAGGAAGACAGAGGCAGAGGTTGCTGTCTAATCAAACCAAGACTAGACAGCTCAAAGGAAGACTGAGACAGAGGTAGCTGTCTAATCAAACCCAGACTAGACAGCTCAAAGGAAGACAGAGACAGAGGTAGCTGTCTCATCAAACCCAGACTAGACAGCTCAAAGGAAGACAGAGACAGAGGTTGCTGTCTAATCAAACCCAGACTAGACAGCTCAAAGGAAGATAGAGGCAGAGGTTGCTGTCTAATCAAACCCAGACTAGACAGCTCAAAGGAAGACAGAGACAGAGGTTGCTGTCTAATCAAACCCAGACTAGACAGCTCAAAGGAAGATCGAGGCAGAGGTTGCTGTCTAATCAAACCCAGACTAGACAGCTCAAAGGAAGATAGAGGCAGAGGTTGCTGTCTAATCAAACCCAGACTAGACAGCTCAAAGGAAGAGAGAGACAGAGGTAGCTGTCTAATCAAACCAAGACTAGACAGCTCAAAGGAAGATCGAGGCAGAGGTAGCTGTCTAATCAAACCAAGACTAGACAGCTCAAAGGAAGACAGAGACAGAGGTAGCTGTCCAATCAAACCAAGACTAGACAGCTCAAAGGAAGATAGAGGCAGAGGTAGCTGTCTAATCAAACCAAGACTAGACAGTTCAAAGGAAGATCGAGGCAGAGGTAGCTGTCTAATCAAACCAAGACTAGACAGCTCAAAGGAAGACAGAGACAGAGGTAGCTGTCCAATCAAACCCAGACTAGACAGCTCAAAGGAAGACCAAGACAGAGGTAGCTGTCTAATCAAACCAAGACTAGACAGCTCAAAGGAAGATCGAGGCAGAGGTAGCTGTCTAATCAAACCAAGACTAGACAGCTCAAAGGAAGATCGAGGCAGAGGTTGCTGTCTAATCAAACCCAGACTAGACAGCTCAAAGGAAGACAGCGACAGAGGTAGCTGTCTAATCAAACCAAGACTAGACAGCTCAAAGGAAGACAGAGACAGAGGTAGCTGTCTAATCAAACCAAGACTAGACAGCTCAAAGGAAGACAGAGGTAGCTGTCTCGTCAAACCCAGACTAGACAGCTCAAAGGAAGACAGAGACAGAGGTAGCTCATAGCTGTCTAATCAAACCCAGACTAGACAGGTCAAAGGAAGACAGAGACAGAGGTAGCTGTCTAATCAAACCAAGACTAGACAGCTCAAAGGAAGACAGAGACAGAGGTAGCTCATAGCTGTCTAATCAAACCCAGACTAGACAGCTCAAAGGAAGACAGAGACAGAGGTAGCTGTCTAATCAAACCAAGACTCGACAGCTCAAAGGAAGATAGAGGCAGAGGTTGCTGTCTAATCAAACCCAGACTAGACAGCTCAAAGGAAGATAGAGGCAGAGGTTGCTGTCTAATCAAACCCAGACTAGACAGCTCAAAGGAAGACAGAGACAGAGGTAGCTGTCTCATCAAACCCAGACTAGACAGCTCAAAGGAAGACAGCGACAGAGGTAGCTGTCTCATCAAACCCAGACTAGACAGCTCAAAGGAAGATAGAGACAGAGGTAGCTGTCCAATCAAACCAAGACTAGACAGCTCAAAGGAAGACAGAGACAGAGGTAGCTGTTCAATCAAACCAAGACTAGACAGCTCAAAGGAAGACAGAGACAGAGGTAGCTGTCTAATCAAACCAAGACTAGACAGCTCAAAGGAAGATCGAGGCAGAGGTAGCTGTCCAATCAAACCCAGACTAGACAGCTCAAAGGAAGACCGAGACAGAGGTTGCTGTCCAATCAAACCAAGACGAGACAGCTCAAAGGAAGACAGAGACAGAGGTTGCTGTCCAATCAAACCCAGACTAGACAGCTCAAAGGAAGACCGAGACAGAGGTTGCTGTCTAATCAAACCAAGACTAGACAGCTCAAAGGAAGACAGAGACAGAGGTAGCTGTCTAATCAAACCAAGACTAGACAGCTCAAAGGAAGACAGAGACAGAGGTAGCTGTCTAATCAAACCAAGACTAGACAGCTCAAAGGAAGATAGAGACAGAGGTAGCTGTCCAATCAAACCAAGACTAGACAGCTCAAAGGAAGATAGAGGCAGAGGTAGCTGTCCAATCAAACCAAGACTAGACAGCTCAAAGGAAGATAGAGACAGAGGTAGCTGTCCAATCAAACCAAGACTAGACAGCTCAAAGGAAGATAGAGGCAGAGGTTGCTGTCTCATCAAACCCAGACTAGACAGGTCAAAGGAAGACAGAGACAGAGGTTGCTGTCTAATCAAACCAAGACTCGACAGCTCAAAGGAAGACAGAGACAGAGGTAGCTGTCCAATCAAACCAAGACTAGAGAGCTCAAAGGAAGACAGAGACAGAGGTAGCTGTCTCATCAAACCCAGACTAGACAGGTCAAAGGAAGACAGAGACAGAGGTTGCTGTCTAATCAAACCAAGACTCGACAGCTCAAAGGAAGACAGAGACAGAGGTAGCTGTCTAATCAAACCATGACTAGACAGCTCAAAGGAAGACAGAGACAGAGGTAGCTGTCCAATCAAACCAAGACTAGACAGCTCAAAGGAAGACAGAGACAGAGGTAGCTGTCTAATCAAACCATGACTAGACAGCTCAAAGGAAGACAGAGACAGAGGTAGCTGTCTAATCAAACCAAGACTAGACAGCTCAAAGGAAGACAGAGACGGAGGTAGCTGTCTAATCAAACCAAGACTAGACAGCTCAAAGGAAGACAGAGACAGAGGTAGCTCATAGCTGTCTAATCAAACCCAGACTAGAGAGCTCAAAGGAAGACAGAGACAGAGGTAGCTGTCCAATCAAACCAAGACTAGAGAGCTCAAAGGAAGACAGAGACAGAGGTAGCTCATAGCTGTCTAATCAAACCCAGACTAGAGAGCTCAAAGGAAGACAGAGACAGAGGTAGCTGTCTAATCAAACCATGACTAGACAGCTCAAAGGAAGACAGAGACAGAGGTAGCTGTCTAATCAAACCAAGACTAGACAGCTCAAAGGAAGACAGAGACAGAGGTAGCTCATAGCTGTCTAATCAAACCCAGACTAGACAGCTCAAAGGAAGATAGAGGCAGAGGTAGCTGTCTCATCAAACCCAGACTAGACAGCTCAAAGGAAGACAGAGACAGAGGTAGCTGTCTCATCAAACCCAGACTAGACAGCTCAAAGGAAGACAGAGACAGAGGTAGCTGTCTCATCAAACCAAGACTAGACAGGTCAAAGGAAGACAGAGACAGAGGTTGCTGTCCAATAAAACCCAGACTAGACAGCTCAAAGGAAGACAGAGACAGAGGTTGCTGTCCAATAAAACCCAGACTAGACAGCTCAAAGGAAGACAGAGACAGAGGTAGCTGTCTCATCAAACCCAGACTAGACAGGTCAAAGGAAGACAGAGACAGAGGTTGCTGTCCAATAAAACCCAGACTAGACAGCTCAAAGGAAGACCGAGACAGAGGTTGCTGTCCAATCAAACCAAGACTAGACAGCTCAAAGGAAGACAGAGACAGAGGTAGCTGTCTAATCAAACCCAGACTAGACAGCTCAAAGGAAGACTGAGACAGAGGTTGCTGTCCAATAAAACCCAGACTAGACAGCTCAAAGGAAGACAGAGACAGAGGTAGCTGTCTCATCAAACCCAGACTAGACAGGTCAAAGGAAGACAGAGACAGAGGTTGCTGTCCAATAAAACCCAGACTAGACAGCTCAAAGGAAGACCGAGACAGAGGTTGCTGTCCAATCAAACCAAGACTAGACAGCTCAAAGGAAGACAGAGACAGAGGTAGCTGTCTAATCAAACCAAGACTAGACAGCTCAAAGGAAGATAGAGGCAGAGGTAGCTGTCTAATCAAACCAAGACTAGACAGCTCAAAGGAAGATAGAGGCAGAGGTAGCTGTCTAATCAAACCAAGACTAGACAGCTCAAAGGAAGATCGAGGCAGAGGTTGCTGTCCAATCAAACCAAGACTAGACAGGTCAAAGGAAGACAGAGACAGAGGTTGCTGTCCAATAAAACCCAGACTAGACAGCTCAAAGGAAGACAGAGACAGAGGTAGCTGTCTCATCAAACCCAGACTAGACAGGTCAAAGGAAGACAGAGACAGAGGTTGCTGTCCAATAAAACCCAGACTAGACAGCTCAAAGGAAGACCGAGACAGAGGTTGCTGTCCAATCAAACCAAGACTAGACAGCTCAAAGGAAGACAGAGACAGAGGTAGCTGTCTAATCAAACCAAGACTAGACAGCTCAAAGGAAGATCGAGGCAGAGGTAGCTGTCCAATCAAACCCAGACTAGACAGCTCAAAGGAAGACCGAGACAGAGGTTGCTGTCCAATCAAACCAAGACTAGACAGCTCAAAGGAAGACAGAGACAGAGGTTGCTGTCCAATCAAACCCAGACTAGACAGCTCAAAGGAAGACTGAGACAGAGGTTGCTGTCTAATCAAACCAAGACTAGACAGCTCAAAGGAAGACAGAGACAGAGGTAGCTGTCTAATCAAACCATGACTAGACAGCTCAAAGGAAGACAGAGACAGAGGTAGCTGTCTAATCAAACCAAGACTAGACAGCTCAAAGGAAGACAGAGACAGAGGTTGCTGTCCAATCAAACCCAGACTAGACAGCTCAAAGGAAGACTGAGACAGAGGTTGCTGTCTAATCAAACCAAGACTAGACAGCTCAAAGGAAGACAGAGACAGAGGTAGCTGTCTAATCAAACCAAGACTAGACAGCTCAAAGGAAGACAGAGACAGAGGCAGCTCATAGCTGTCTAATCAAACCCAGACTAGACAGGTCAAAGGAAGACAGAGACAGAGGTTGCTGTCTAATCAAACCAAGACTCGACAGCTCAAAGGAAGACAGAGACAGAGGTAGCTGTCCAATCAAACCAAGACTAGACAGCTCAAAGGAAGACAGAGACAGAGGTAGCTGTCCAATCAAACCAAGACTAGACATCTCAAAGGAAGACAGAGACAGAGGTAGCTGTCTAATCAAACCCAGACTAGACAGCTCAAAGGAAGACAGAGACAGAGGTAGCTGTCTAATCATACCAAGACTAGACAGCTCAAAGGAAGACAGAGACAGAGGTAGCTGTCCAATCAAACCCAGACTAGACAGCTCAAAGGAAGAGAGAGACAGAGGTAGCTGTCTAATCAAACCCAGACTAGACAGCTCAAAGGAAGACAGAGACAGAGGTAGCTGTCTCATCAAACCCAGACTAGACAGCTCAAAGGAAGACAGAGACGGAGGTAGCTGTCTAATCAAACCCAGACTAGACAGCTCAAAGGAAGACAGAGACAGAGGTTGCTGTCTAATCAAACCCAGACTAGACAGCTCAAAGGAAGACAGAGACAGAGGTTGCTGTCTCATCAAACCAAGACTAGACAGCTCAAAGGAAGACAGAGACAGAAGTAGCTGTCTAATCAAACCAAGACTAGACAGCTCAAAGGAAGACAGAGACAGAGGTTGCTGTCTAATCAAACCAAGACTAGACAGCTCAAAGGAAGACAGAGACAGAGGTAGCTGTCTAATCAAACCAAGACTAGACAGCTCAAAGGAAGACAGAGACAGAGGTTGCTGTCTAATCAAACCCAGACTAGACAGCTCAAAGGAAGACAGAGACAGAGGTAGCTGTCTAATCAAACCAAGACTAGACAGCTCAAAGGAAGACAGAGACAGAGGTTGCTGTCTAATCAAACCAAGACTAGACAGCTCAAAGGAAGACAGAGACAGAGGTAGCTGTCTAATCAAACCAAGACTAGACAGCTCAAAGGAAGACAGAGACAGAGGTTGCTGTCTAATCAAACCCAGACTAGACAGCTCAAAGGAAGACAGAGACAGAGGTAGCTGTCTAATCAAACCAAGACTAGACAGCTCAAAGGAAGACAGAGACAGAGGTAGCTGTCCAATCAAACCAAGACTAGACAGCTCAAAGGAAGACAGAGACAGAGGTAGCTGTCTAATCAAACCCAGACTAGACAGCTCAAAGGAAGATAGAGGCAGAGGTTGCTGTCTAATCAAACCAAGACTAGACAGCTCAAAGGAAGACAGAGACAGAGGTTGCTGTCTAATCAAACCAAGACTAGACAGCTCAAAGGAAGACAGAGACAGAGGTTGCTGTCTAATCAAACCAAGACTAGACAGCTCAAAGGAAGACAGAGACAGAGGTTGCTGTCTAATCAAACCAAGACTAGACACCTACCTCTGTCCATCCTGTGAAATTTACTTTTAATGTCTATTGTGTGTGTGCAAATCAACACCAGTATTCTGTGTACAGCCACTCACTGCAGGTTCGCACAACAACGGATGGACACCTCTTTTATACGATACGATTGTAAAGCCCATCAAAAATGACGTGGCCAAGAGCACGAAGACCACCATCGCAGTTGTAAAGAATAGAACTCACAGGCTTGTGGATTTAATTTGTTTCAAAAAGAAAAGTATGATTATTTGAGAAATATATTTATTATCAAAGTGATAACGGAATTTAAAATGACTGAGTCAAATTACTCACCCTTATAAATAATATTAATTATAATATTATCAAAATCAGCCTGGTGTTGGTTTAATGGTTAGGGTGCCGGCTTGGGATCCTCAGATCCTGGGTTCGAATCCCGCTCAATCTCTGAATTAACGCCAGGGGGGTTGACTCACTACTCAGCCTGTCATCCTTCCGAGGTCAGAAAATTGCATCAGAAAAAAAAGCAGGCAAAATATCAGAAATTGAAGGCTTTTTAAATTTTAAACAATTTATATAAACATCCGTTAAATCATATCATGCAAATCATCAAAATCTAAACAGTATTTGTGGAATTTCAATAAAAGCCACATCACTGTTCATATCGGTAAATATTATTCCATCTTGTTTGGAAAAACTGGAAAATTTGAAAAATTGGAAATTGGAAAAATTGGAAAATTGGGGAAAAATTGGAAAAATAATACAGCCTAATTTACTCCAAGGGGTCCCAGAATTACCCACCCAAAATTTCATTGCAATCGGTTCAGCCGTTTTTGCGGTACCTGGGAACAAACAGACAGACTCCCCTTGGAGTAAAACTCTCCAAGAGTAAAATAGGCCTCGTAGAGGGCCCCCAAGCCCTCTCCCTCCCACACTTCTCCCTGCTCTCAAATGTTGTGGTTGTGTGCTTCCCCTTCTCTCCCCATCTTGTCTTCCGCTCCCTCTTTTTGTATATTTTGTTTGTCTGGTTGATTTGTTTGTGAAATAAATGTTAGCTCTTTCACGAGCCTTGATTCAGTATACAAAAAAGAAGAAAAAAAAGACAGTCAGACATTTGGTGAATTATAGTAAGATTATTTGTCCAGTAATGTAAATGTCAGTCTCATTAATTAATAACCATTTATTTGATTTTCAATAGGGTGTTCGTCAGCCTTTGGTACAAAGATACTGACCAGTTTTCTTTTTTGTATACAATGTCGAGCCTCGTAGAGGAGCTGGAACATAGAATAGATCAGGATGTAATATAACAAAAGGAAGAGTAGAAAGAAAATGGGGAAACACCAAATGCAGGGATGGGGGACAAAATAGAGGGAGACTTGGAGAAATAAGGGATGTGGGGAAGAAAGAGGTGCATGGAAGGATACACAGGTGGACAAGATGGATCTTACAGAAGGAAATTCTCAGGAAGGGAAAACTGAAAACTTGGAAAGAAATGGGCTTGGGTGGGTTAATGGGGGTAGAGAAAAGATCATAGTTTTAGATGGGAGGATGATCTGAGATGGTGGTGAACAACCATATTGAAGACCTGGAGGGAAGATTGGTATCTTACTATAATTCACCAAATGTCCGTCCGTCTGTCTGTTTGTCTGTCCGTTCGAAGGTACCGTAAAAACTGCTGAACCGATCGCAACGATATTTTGGGTGGATAATCCTGGGATCTCCAAGAGTAAAATAGGCTATTTAGTTTTCCCAATTTCAGCTTTGGTCTCCAGCATTCTCAGGTTTGGACTCCCGCATAGCATTCGCGTTCGCATGACGTTCATTGTGACGATGTTCTCATTGTGACGATGTTGTTTTCCCGGGTGCCGCACAAACGGCTGCACCGATCGCTGCACAGCGCACCGATCAGACTCGGTGACCTTGGACAAAGACCTTTTATAAGGACACGGGTTGAATCCCTGCTTGAGAGAATTCCATCCCCCTCCCGCCATCACGGCCGTCTCTCCAACTTACAATCCCACGAAATATGCGGAAAGGACGACCCAAAACCAATTTAAACATCATTCGTATATAAACATCATTAAAAGTAAATAATGACCTCAGCCAAAGTTCAAACGACATTTAATCTCCACATGAGAGAATTCCACATAGCTATTTGGGCGGTGAATACGCTAACAGATCGCTGTCTCCATCGATCTTGCCAAAGCCGTAACACCTATCGGCTCAAAATCCTTTTAACTGTTGATTTGGTAGTTTTTACAATGAAGGAAACTTTAACAATGTTGTTAAAAGTTTATTTTGTGATTAATTTGTGATTGGAGTTATGTTGTTTGGAATGAAAAAAGAGATATCAAGTTCAAGTGAATGACGACATGCCGTGATGGTTTCTACTTTCTGAACATGAACTTCGCGGATCGCCATATGCAGATTCGCCACGGACCCACGATCGATGTTTCCATACGTGAACGTACCCGTTTGTTTGCGAACAGGTACGTTTTTCATGGAAGTCCTTCACAAACTTGCTGTCCATGTCTGACGTGCGACTGAAGGTGCTGCAGGAATGTGGAATTTATTGGTTTCATGCTTTAGCATTTGCTGTATCTGCATTGCCTGTTTGCTTCTGGCCTCCCACCCGTGCGTAGCACGGGTATCTCACTCTCACTAGTTGAAGAGAATGTGAACTTGGTTCCTCAGATGGGAAAACCAAATATTGGAATACCATGCAGTTATACGTTATACCAAATGGTGGTGATTAAACGTAATATTGTGCTAAAATATATTATGAAGTCTGATCTATCAATAACCTTGACCTGCCTGTGTTTTTGTTTTTAACAATGGTATTGCCTGTTATCTTTCATTACCCAGTCGAGAGATGTCTAAATCATATCGAACGATGGAATAAAACTTGAGACGGTCAATGACTTCAAGTATCTTCGTTTTTGGGTTCACACAACTGCTCAGGATGTGAAACAAAGGCAAGCTGCTGCATGGAGAGCTTGCAACAAACTTTCAAGAACATGGATGTCACCACTCTTTCATCATATCAAGGAACGACTGTTCATGGCAACAGTTGAGTCGATCCTGCTTTATGGTAGAGAAGCATGGATCCACACTACGAGGTATGACATTGAAACATACGTGCTTACTCTCTCGCTGGTAAATGTTCAAATGTCAGTGCAATACACCTGCTTTACAGGAGAATTCAGAGTAGGTGGGGTGTTGATTCTCCTGCACAACCTTCAGATAAAGATTGCACTGATTTCTGATGCCCGGGGGTTCGCCGCATGATACACCAAGAGCGGCTTCAGCTTGAAGTCGCCAGTGCAATTACCCCCAAGCATTAGCGTTAGCCGCTCCTTCGCGACTTTGTAGCCTGGCATGGTCTTCTCCTCCTTCGAGATATAGGATCTTTCGGGCATCCTCTTCCAAAAAAGGCCCGTTTCGTCGACGTTGAAGATCTGCTCGGGCAAGAATCCCTCGTCCTCAATGATCTTCTTCAATGTGGCAGGAAATTCCTCGGTGCCTACGGTGTCGGCAGCTGCGGCTTCGCCCTGAATCTTGACGTTGTGCTAGCTGAAGCGCCGTTTAAAGCATGCAAACCATCCAGAGCTTGCAACGAAGGTTGTGTCCTTATCCTCTGGGTACTTCTTCAGAAGATCCTGGAACAAAGACTTCGCCTTCTCCTGTATCAGCAGCTGGCTCGTTGGTATGCGTTCATGGTTCATGGGTCATGGTGAAATTATTTTTTTCCACGTCCTCCTAATATGATGTAGGAGTGACGTAAAGTCGCACATAATGACGTTCACTGAACTGAAATTTACTCTAGAAGAGTGGCGTAAAGTCGGATTTGACGTAGGTCGAAATGGCGTAAAACGGGGTATTGCTGCATAAGGGTTTATTCAATGAAAGCAAGGACAGGAAAAGCACGTGTCGGTAATAAAATATCCTAAATCGGGATCCCGCACACCGACCGCAGAAACACAACGAGGGGAATATGAATGAAAGAAAAGAACACGTTCATCATGTAAAATGTACGTGGCGTGCGGTCTTATCTGTCTCGTCGTTGGCTTTGGCCGCCGTCCAACACGCGGCTCCTTTCGTCACGCGGCACGCCTCGCTCCAAGTTCCAAAGTACCGAGCACCGATCACCACGAGGTCGACCCTCGTACACGGTCGACAAGCCAACTCGGATCACCGGGACGACTGCCAGGAATCCAACTGGTGCGTAACTGCTCACTCATGCGTAACTCACTCAGGATCCAACTCACAAACGAACTCAACCAGCAAGACAGGCCTCTCTCAACTCGACTGCGAACCAACTGGCGTTCGGCGCTCGTTCATCAACTCTCGAACTGCGCACGAACTCACTACACTCTGCGCAACTCCACACACCGAGTCTCAACTCACTCGCACCGGGACTCCAACTGAACGACTCTCTCTCTCTCCTGCCCAAAACGAACTCCTCTAAAATGGCGTTCGGCCCCCGTTAATATCTCTGGCCGATGACATCATTGGCGCACTGTCCTGCCAATCAGAGCCTCCACCGACTCGCCGGCTCGTCCAGGGGCACGCCCACTGCGTCACTCTCAATCCTGCTCCTTGTGTTGTAGCACGTGCTATGCGAGGTGGATAGGCCTCGTGGAGGTGCAAATGGTGGCGGCCGTGTGGCGGTGTTCTAGCCCCATTTCTCCTAAGTCATGTCAGGGGGAAAGGGTGTCATTTAGTGTTGTACTAAAGGTCCTAACTAATGTTTAAGTGGTGTGCAGTGCCAAAATGGACAAAGGTTTGGCTAACCAGGTGAGACATACAAGGGCTCTACTCATTAACCCCTACACTACCTATCACCCGAATCTCCTGGTAGATTCACAATTATACACCTTGACCGACAAAACGCCTAAACACACAGAACTTATTACAGGTAGATTCCCTATCGCGACAGTTGAAGCATGTTACCTACTCAGATCTACTCTGCTCTACATATATCACTACCCAAATTCGTAACAATATCTTATGAACTATATTTTGTCACATTTATTATTATTATTATTATTATTTTTTTGTATACAACATCGAGGCTCGTGTAAGAGCTAACATTGATCACAAAAAGACAAACTGACACATAAAACATAAAACATATGATAAAGGGAGTGGGAGACAAGATGGAGAGCAGGGACATCGGGAGATCTGTGGGAGGGAGAGGGCTTGGGGGAGGAGGCATGGGAAAGGGGGGGGGGGGGGGGTGGGAGAGGTAAAAAAACAAAAAACACGTGGACACTTAGGACTTCCAGGAAAGAAGTTGATATTTCAATAAAGTGGATGTGGGGTGAATTAATGGGGGTAGAAAAGATCAAGGTTTTGGATAGGGGAAGATAAGAGATGGTGGTGAACAGCTGTTTTAAAGACCTGGAGGGAGGAGTGGGATTGAAGAGAGTGTGGGAGTTTGTTCCAGAGGCGGGAGAAAAGAGGAATGAATGAAAGAGTGAAGGTGAGCAGAGAGTCTTGATTTTGGCAATTTCACCATAAGAGGGTTGCTGGCAGATCTTGTGGACCTGGAGGAATATTTGGACAATTACAATTTTTGAAATTACAATAATACCGATTACAATTTGTGAAGGTGCAATGACACAAATTAACTGCAATGCAAAAATGCTTTCAACATTGAATCACTAAATTCATCATATAATGCTCAGGATCACAAGATGAACAAAACCAATCAATCCTGGTTAAAATCCGACCACGCATTCCTGAGATAGGAAAACAAGTACTGTACTACTATTACTTATTTAACGACCATTGGCCTGTTTGGCATTCCCATCTGAGGACTTAACTTATGATGTTAGGAACACAGTTTTCAAATCCGATAAACTGTGTTGATTTGTCCATTGTTAACTAATGTCCTTGGAATTCATGTAAAAGTGAACCGATGTCCCCTCGTCACTCTAATGTTTCCCTTGCCCTATCTTAAGATGACAGAAGGAAAGTTATGTCAAAGTGAAATTTTGGAGTCTAGGTTCGCTTGCAGCGCCCTCCCGTGGGGGAGTTGGCGACCCTATTGTGCCATTTTCCAATATTTTTCTTGGGAGCAAGTCCAACAGTATGGTGCAGAGGTGGTGCACTGATTTTACAGGTGTTTATCATGGCTTAGCTTCACTACCTGACTATAAACTGTCGGGTTGGTGATTCCCAGGCACGGCGTTACTGTACAAAGTCCACCGTCCCATATGGATCTGGGTATCCTGTCTGGGCTCTGGGTATCCTGTCTGGGATCTGGGTATCCTGTCTGGGATCTGGGTATCCTGTCTGGGCTGTGGGTATCCTGTCTGGGATCTGGGTATCCTGTCTGGGATCTGGGTATCCTGTCTGGGATCTGGGTATCCTGTCTGGGATGTGGGTATCCTGTCTGGGATGTGGGTATCCTGTCTGGGATGTGGGTATCCTGCCTGCTGACATTAGTTAATGGACGTTAAAGACCCCATTATGTCTTTCACAAAGTGAAAATGAGTTATTGCCAGCACGCTGAACAAATTCCAAATTCCTGCCACAGGTTTATGAGGGACTTGGGCCGAAGAACCCCTGGCTGACCTCACAACAAGGTTGGAATGATTGTGGATGTTTTAATTTTTTTGTATACAAGATCGAGCCTTATGTAAGAGCTAACATCAATCACAAAAAACATACAATAAAGGGAGCGGGAGACAAGATGAGGAGAGAGAGGGAAGCACACAAGTACAACAGCAGAGAACAAGGACATAGGGAGATCTGTGGGAGGGAGAGGACTTGGGGGGGGGGGGGGGGGGAGGCATGGGAAGGCGAGGGTGGGGGAATGGGAAAGGTAGTGAACCTTTCACACATGGATACTGCTAGAACTTACAGGAAAGAAAGAAGTCGGGATTTCAAAAAAAAGGGGATCTGGGGAATGTTAAACAAGTAGAGGACATTTTGGAAGCATGTGCACCTGACAAGGTTACCTACCCATCTTTCCCGATGAATATTAAAACTCGGCCACCGGTTTTTGGTTGTGGCTTGCATCAGAGTTGAGACTCGGCAATGGGAGTCGTGTCACCATGTTGTGCCCACCAGAAGCTGCAGCAGCATCCCTGTACCCTTATTAACCCTGTAACGACCAATGGACACGTACAGTGCCTTCAGAAAGCATTCACACCCCTTGACTGTTTTCAAAGTTTGTTGTGTTACAGCCTGAAATTAAAATCGATTAAACTGAGATTTTTTTTGTCACTGATTTATACTGCATAATATGCCGTCTACATACTAAATACGCAATTTCGTGTCTGTCTGTCTGACGAGTTTTGACCGTGATACATTCGGTCGTTACTTATCCAATCACAAACTCGACAGGGAGACTCAGTGCCGTATATTAACAGAGTCTGGCCAGCCTTTGATCTGCTCAACTACCGCCGTGATTGGTCGAGCCCGCGTCACGTGGTTTACAGGCGCCATTTTGCATACCACCTCAGCCGAGCAGCTTTCCCGCTGCACCCATTCCGTGTCATTGCTTCGTATCGTTGCATATTTCATTTGAGTAATATTTCAATAAAATCAACCAATATGGTGTGTTGTGCCGCTTGGGGATGTTCTGTTAGACCAGGACAAGGTCGTATAATGCACAGATTTCCTCGAGACAAGGAACGAAGTGCTATTTTGGCAGTTAAAACACGCCGAGTTGGATGGAATCCATCACCTTACTCATATTAATGTTCGGTAAGTGAAATCGCTTAATATATATTGGTTTCAAATCAAAAGTGACATGACACGTGTGTATTAGGTCTCTGGTGAGCTTAACATTTATTTAGTCAACCATATATATATATTGTTGCGGATATGGGACTTGGCCTCCATATCCGCTTGTAAATATTCCCCTATTTCCCCAATACTCCCCAACTATCCCCAATCCCCCATTCCCTAGTCCCATTGTCTGTAAACAACACTCTGTAGAACCGACCTTCCCCTTCTTCCCCCATTAAATGTCGTGCCCAGGTCCACCGCATCTCACGTAGACAACTTTCAGACCTCTTGCTAGTTATTCTTAGTCTATGTCAGTTAAGGACTCGTTTCCATTAATTCTGACTCTTCGTTGCACCAGAATGTGATTGTATGGCACCAGTAGTGAGTTTAGGACCTCCCCATACCTCCTCCCATCTTCCCCATGAAACAACAACTACAACAACGGCGTGCGGGGAGTGTGCGTCCTCACACCGGCTTGGTTAGCCGCCATTGACCATGCGCTCCGACGGGGTTACCACGAAGGGGCTCACTGTCAGCTCCTCGTCAAGGGCGGAGCCCGGTAACCCCCCGCACCCAATAAGAAGGGCGGACCGATTCCATCTGGGGCGGAGCTAACGAGCCGAGGGCGTGTCACTCCCCGCCGGATATACGCAGCCTACCGGACGTGACGTCAGATGCGCCTCAGCCACGAAGAAGAACCAGTCGCGACCTCCGAGCGCAGTGAGACCTCCCGCATCTCTGGACCGGACCGGGTCGATTCTATCCCTGAGCCAAGAGTGCACCTTGAGCCATCGACTATCTGCCTTTCCTTGCCATCAATCCCCGTGTGAGTCAGTTTTGTCCTGTTTATCTGTCGTCTGTCGGGGCTACAATAAGACCGTGTTTAAGTGCCCACCTTTCTATGCTGTCTCTCTTGTCTTTGTAATCTAACCTTCCGCAATATTATAACCTCCTCCGGAGGTCTTGAGAACCGTACCCCTGGTGTCGTGTCATTTTAAACCCAGCCGTTGTGTCCTTTACTCAATTGATTTAGCGTAGCGCGACTCGGCCAAGGTTCGAGTATAATCGGGTAACTTGTGCGAACACGGCGGCCATTCCGCTCGGCCCACCATAACATCAAAGTCGTGTCCGTAACAATTGGTGTCAGGAGTGTCGGATTCGGACGTGGGACTAAATTCATTTAGCCCAAATTTTGGAACACCAATTGTACCATTAGGGTAACAATTGGTGTCGAGGAGTGAGATTCGATCCGGAGCGCGTTTTACGCGCTCGAAATTATAACGGCGAAATTTGATTGTGTTTTACAAAATATAAAAACCCGAATTTTGAAAGTCGCGCTATGGCAGACCAAGTCGGCTGGGGTCCGGTAGAGGAGAGTGAGGCAGGGTCGATCCAGGACCAAATTGAGGGACATGAGGAGAGCGAAGCAGTGAGGGTAGCAGACGCACAAAATAGCGTCGTTGCGCCCGACGTTGCGGGCGCGCAAAATGGCGCCTCGCAAGAGCGCGCGGTAGCCGAGCCCGCTGTATCAACGGGCTTTAACATGCAGCCGATTGACATGCAGGCCCTCATGGAGCAATTTATGGCGCAAATGCAGGCGTCCCTCAAACTGCAGAGTGAGCAATTGGGGGTAATGGGGAACCGGATGGATGCTCAGGGTGAGCGATTGGAGGGCCAAATGGGGTCCAATAGCGAGAAATTGAGGGAGGACATGGGGGCCAATAGCCAACGGTTAGAACAAAGGATGGGGTCCAATAGCGAGAAATTGAGGGAGGACATGGGGGCCAATAGCCAATGGTTAGAACAAAGGATGGGGTCCAATAGCGAGAAATTGAGGGAGGACATGGGGGCGCAGATCGGAGGGTTAGGGAGTAGAATAGAGGGATTAGACAATAGATTAGGGGAAATACAGGAGGGGTTAATGGGGGTAGAAAACAGAATGGCCGTTCAGGAGAATCAAATGGAAGGGATGCAAAGGGGGTTAGAGGGGTTAGAAAATAGTATGGAAGGCAAATTGAGGGACATGAGGGACCAAGCGGAAAGGGAAGTTAAACAAATGGGGCAGCAGATAGAGGGGGTCAGAATGGGGGTAGAAACCAAACTGGATACTCACAGGGAGGAAATGGAGCAGATGAGGGTGGCATCTGGGCAGGAGATGCAAGTGATGGGAGAGGAGATCAGAAGAGGAGTGAGTGAGGAGGTCGGAGGAGTGCGCGAGGAGGTGAGGCACTGTAAGGAGCGCATGGAGAAGGAGGTGAGAAAGGGGACTGTAAAATTGCAAGGGGGTATAGAGGAGTTGACGCTGGGAGTAGAACAACTGACAGTGGGACAAAAGGAGTTGGGGGACCAGGTAAAGAAGAACACAGCGGTAATAGAGGGTTTAAAATCGACACAGAAGGAGATGAAAAAGGACGTAGGGGTAATTAAAAAAGAGTGTCAGACGGTACATGAGGACCTGACGAGGAAAATGAACAAAGTGGTAGAGGTGATGGAGGTTAAAGAGCGGGAGGTGCGGGAGCACATAGAAAAAAATAAAGTGGAGTTAGAGGAAGAACTTAAAGGGGCGCACGAGGAGATGAAGGAGGTAAAACAGAAATTAGAAGAAGTGGAAGAAGGGGTGAGCGAAATTAAGAAGCGACGGAGAGAGGATAAGAAAGAGATAAAAGAGGAGGTAAAAGAATTGGTCCAAAGTCTGTGTTCGGATCGTGATGATGTGCTCATTAACCGGATGAGGGATTCGCAGGTGATGGAGGAGAAGCGAAGAGAAAGAGGACCCGGTGTAAGTGGTGACCAATATGGTCGTGCGTATGATGCGCCAGGTGATTTAATAAGCTTGGGGGTCGAGATAGACCCGGATGTTCGTGAGAGGCCAAGAGTGAGGTGTATGGCTGGTCCGGAGGGTATGGAACGAGAGGTGCGAGGTGTGGGTGAGCAAGGTTGTGGTGGTATGGAATGGGTAGCGGGTTGCGGAGGTGTGACCCATGCATCGACACCAACAGGGGTAGTTGTTGGAGGGACCGGGGAGGCACGAGAGCCCCTTGGGGGTAATGTACTGTGGGGGCCCGGCCGGTTCGGCCCCGCGCTGACCCCGCAAGGGGCGACGCACGGGGTCCGGCAGGCGGGCAACGACTCGCATACGAGGTGGTCCCACAAGGTCCCACTCGCGCCGTATGACGGCAAGAGTGATCTACGCGCGTACCTGGCGCAGTTCGACTGTGTGTGTAAGGGCAACGGTTGGGGTGAGGACGAAGGTGGAGTACACCTGGTGGCCGCATTGCGCGGCGCGGCGGCGGAGGTGCTGACGGCATTACCAGCGGGTGCTCTCACCCTGCCAGCCCTCCGCGACGCCCTAATTAATCGATTCGGCATTGAACAGCAGAGCGAGCTTGTTAAAGCTCAGCTCGCGCTGCGAAAACGCAAGCCCCAGGAAGCCATCGGGGAACTTGCCCACGACATTCGCCGCGCAGTGGGGATCGCACATGCTAGCATGGCAACGGATTCCCGGGAAAGCCTGGCGCTGGACCATTTTATCCAGGCCCTCCCGGACATTGAGCTCCGGCAACAGCTCGCCATGTGGCGCCCGCAGACTCTGAGCCAGGCGGCTGACGCTGCGGCCCGTTGGGAAGCAGCGAGGCCCCTGGCCCGGGGGGGCGAGCGTCTCGCAATGGCGGTCCGCCAGGTGGGACCCCCGATGGAGGGCGGACCCCTTTGGGGGCCCGCCCACGACGTGGGTCCTGACCTGGCGGGCATGGTCCGGAGGCTGGTGGACCAGCGCCTGGCGGGACCTGGACCATGGCAGGCGGCCCCGGAGGTGGCCCGCGGTGGACCACGAGCGGGTAACCCAATTCGGACCTACAGGGGGGGAAATTTGGAATTCCGGAGACAAGCACCTTACCAGGTGAGGTGCTATACTTGCAACCGTCTGGGTCACCTGGCGCGGCACTGTCGAGCCACGCGCCGGGATGATCCCCGGCGGTTGAGGTCCTCAACTCCGCCCAGGGGGGAGCGGGTTAGCCGACCTCAGACACCCCGCCGCCAGACCCCGGGAAACTAGGTGTCGGGCACGTAGGGCGGTGTTCGGCAGCAGAGGATGGAGGAGAGCCCTCATTGATGCGACAGGTCATTTATTGTGGCCAAATTGGAACCGGTAGCCTGACAATTAGATGCAAAATTGCCGGCGTGGGGGTAGACGCCGTAGTGGACACAGGAGCTAGCGCCACGATCATCAGCCCTGTGGTCCTTGATTCGAGCGCAGGTGGCTGGGATAAGATCCAGCGCCTGCAAAATTATAGTTTGCAGCTTGCTACCGGGGTAACGGCCCCGATCATAGGGCGTGGTTCTGTGACCCTCAAGTTAGGGTCGGTAAGGAGGGAGATAGATGTTTGGGTGGCGGAGGTGTGCGACCCATGTTTAATAGGGTTGGACCTGTTGACTGCCAGCGGCTGTAAAATCGACTTGTGCCGGGGGATCCTGCAGGTGGGAGTAGAAGAGCTGCCGTTAGGGGGAGTGAGCACGGCCGAGAGAGCGGAGCTGGAGGCTTCCGAGGCCGTGACCATCCCCCCAAGGGCCGAGGCGATAGTGCCGGCCCGGTGGGCAGCTCGCCCAACGTGGCAGGAGTCCTGCGGCCTGGTCGAACCGGTGGCAGCGCAGTCCATACCGGGTTTAATCGTGGGCCGCACCCTTGTAAAAACGGACGGACCGGTAGTGGCCGTCCGAGTAATAAATATGAGTACAGAACCACGCACTATAGTAAGGGGCACGAGGGTAGCTGGCTGCACCCCAGTTGAGGAAGTCGCGACAGTGAGGGGCGAGAACGTCCAGCCGAGCCGACCCCGGGGGGAGCCTTCAATAAGAAGTAGGAATTGGCCCGATCCCATTTGCGAGATGGTAAATCGTAGTAGCGTAGAGTTGGGAGGTACCCAGAGGGAGGCCTTACACAAACTGGTTGGGTCCCATTTGGACCTCTTCTCCCTGTCCACCGAGGATATTGGACGTACGGGCCTGGTGAAACATCAGATCCACACCGGTGAGGCCCGGCCTATTCGTCAGGCCGCCCGACGGCTCCCTTGGAGCAAGAGGGCGGAAGCTGACGAGCAGGTTGAAAAAATGCTCGACGCAGGCGTGATCGAGCCCTCGGGAAGTCCTTGGATGTCACCTGTTGTGCTGGTCAAAAAGAAGGATGGGACCACGCGGTTCTGCGTGGACTATCGCCAGCTAAACAACGTGACACTCAAGGACTCATATCCCCTGCCAAGAATTGATGACACCCTCGATGCCGTTGCGGGCTCAAATTGGTTCTCGACTTTGGACCTCAAGAGTGGGTATTGGCAGGTGGAGATGGATAGGGCAGGGAAGGAGAAAACGGCATTTTCCACAGGTAAGGGACTGTATCAGTTTACTGTGATGCCGTTTGGTTTGTGTAACGCCCCCGCCACCTTTGAAAGATTGATGGAGCATGTACTAGGCGGCATGCCATGGCAGTCATGCCTGGTGTACCTGGATGACGTCCTGGTACATGCCCAAACGTTCCCCCAGGCAGTAGCTAATTTGGACCAGGTGTTCGGGTGCCTCAGACAGGCAGGGTTGAAGCTGAACCCGAGTAAGTGCACTTTGTTTGCAAGAGAGGTGGCCTATCTAGGTCACGTGATCGGCCGCGAGGGGGTAAAAACGGACCCAGACAAAATTAAAGCGGTAGAGGAGTGGCCCGCACCACGTACCATCAAAGAGGTGCGGGGATTTTTGGGACTCTGCTCCTACTACCGGCGCTTTGTGGTGAAATTTGCGGAGTTGGCCCGTCCCCTCCACCGGCTTACGGAGAAGGGGACGCGATTTAATTGGACACGGGAGTGCCACGAGGCCTTCCAAAAATTGAAGGGGTGTCTAACATCCGCACCCCTTCTAGCTTACCCCACTAGCGACGGGGCATTTACCCTGGACACGGATGCGAGCCAGGAAGGATTGGGCGCAGTTTTGTCTCAGACACAGGAGGGCGTGGAGAGAGTGATTGGTTATTATAGTCGGGCCTTAAGTAGGCCCGAGCGAAATTATTGCGTCACTCGCAAAGAGTTATTGGCTATGCTGGCTGCCATGAACCATTTCCACCCGTACTTGTACGGGCGGAAATTTTTGGTTAGAACTGACCATTCCTCCTTGCAATGGCTCCTTCGGTTCAAGGAACCAGAGGGCCAAATTGCAAGGTGGTTGGAAAAGTTGCAGCAGTACGATTTTGATGTGGCCCATAGGGCCGGGAAGGCCCATGGTAATGCGGACGCACTCTCTCGGCGTCCTTGTCTGGGGGAAAACTGCAAATTTTGTGCGAGACACGAGGAGAGGGAACAATTGGGCGATTCGGACCCGACCCTCGTTGTCCGGGCAACCCGGGTGAGAGGGCCAATTTTGCCACTAACCGCAGATGAGGAATTCGGAACTTTGGCATGGAGCACGGCCCAGCAGGAGGATCCTGTCCTGGGGCCAGTGTTCAATTGGGTCAAATTGGGGCAAAGACCTAATGGGGAAGAGGTCACCCCCCTCGGGGCGCAAACAAAGGCATATTGGGCTCAGTGGAAAACTCTGGAATTGAAGGATAACATCTTGTATCGCAAGTGGGTGGAGGTTCCCTCTGATAGAACTTCCTGGCTGGTGGTAGTCCCAAACAAATTTAAGACCGATATATTGCAACAGGTGCATGGTACCCGCCCCGGCGGCCATTTGGGCAGGACAAAGACGACATCGCGGGTACGCCGGAGGTTTTATTGGGTGAATATGGGGCGCGACATACAGGACTGGTGTCGGAGATGCGACGCCTGTACTGCCAAAAAGGGACCAGCACGGAGGATGAGGGCCCCCCTTCAATTACACCAGGTGGGGGCCCCCCTAGAGCGGGTGGCCATGGATATCCTAGGCCCACTACCCCGCACCCGCCTAGGTAATAAGTACATCCTCGTTGTGATGGACTACTTCACCAAGTGGCCGGAGGCCTACGCCCTCCCCAACCAAGAAGCAGGGGTGGTAGCGCAGGCCTTCGTGGAAGGATTTGTGTGCCGGCATGGGATTCCACAGGAGTTGCACACCGACCAGGGACGAAATTTTGAGAGCAAATTGCTAAAAGATGTGTGCAGTCTCCTGTCAATTCGGAAAACCAGAACAACGCCTTTAAGACCTCAATCTGACGGGATGGTGGAAAGATTCAACCGAACTCTAATCCAACAACTGGCACTGTTCACCGCCACCCGTCAGGATGACTGGGACGAACATCTCCCTTATTTGCTCATGGCCTACCGAACCAGCCAGCACGGGGCCACCGCATGCAGTCCAGCGTTGCTTATGTATGGGCGGGAGTTACGGGCTCCCGCCGACTTGCTATGCGGTCCCGTGCCAGACACAGTGGTTAACCCGCCGAGGGAGGGGTACGCACGTCACCTAGAGGAAGGCATGGAGCGAGTCCATGCCTTCGCCCGCCGCCAACTCCATCTGGCGGGGGAAAAGATGAAGCGCAGGTACGACGACCGGAGCCAGGGGAGTCAATACGCTCCGGGGATGAAGATTTGGTTCTTTAATCCCCGGAGACGGAAGGGAAGGTGCCCAAAACTCACCTCCCCCTGGCAAGGCCCAGGAGTCGTCCTGTCGCAAATCTGTGACGTGGTCATTAAGATCAAAATGGGGCCACGAGCCCTCCCTCGGATCGTCCACGCCAACCGGATAAGACCTTACACCGGCGAGCAGGCGCCCCCGTGGATTGCCTCGGCTTTAGATGCCGAGGCGGGACCCAGTACCTCTGAATAAGGGGGGCTTATTAGTGCCAGAGGACTGGGGGATTGATGAGCGATGGGCCCGGTGGGTAAAGGTGGCATCCCTGCCACCCTTCCCATGGTGGGGCAAAGGAGCAATAGATTATGGGGTGTATGGCAGTGAAAACTAGCCCGGGTGGGTTAGGTTATATTGATAGGGATCTAGCGAAGATGACATTAGGTAACGTTAAGTTTAGTTAGTGACTGATACCTGTAGTGGGGACGCAGGTAGATTAGTATGGATGATAATGACGTGGGAGCGCAATAGTTTAAAGGGACGACTGGGAAGCGCAAGTTTCAGAGGGGAGTAGTTAGCTGAGATGATGCCGTGTGTGTGAGAATTGAACAGGTGTGATTGCACAGGTGTGCAACTGGACAGGTGTGTGGAGCAGTGTGTGAGTAATGAGTGTTGTGGATCAGCGCGAATGCGCTTGGGGAGAGAAGGGTGCAGGTGGCACCAGGTGTGAGAGCCCAGGTGTGCAGGTACAGGTGTGTGGAGAGAGTTGGAGTAAGTGGTACGGAGTGGTGTGCATGGTGCGAAGGTGTGGATGGGGGAAGAATGGACCCCTTTCACGAGTACCTGGGGCGGGTAGTGTAAGTGTTAGGTAGAGGGTATAGGTAAATTGTGGTTGGATATTGGCATTTGTGGTGCGGTTGCAGAATGGTATTGTGGATGGGTGCATTAGTGTTGTGGAAATGGCTGGGCGTGTAGCCTGTTAGTGTGTGTAGTTGGTTGGGCACTCCACCACTGTGAGGATGTCGGCCAGGTGAGGCCGCAGGTGGGCTCTGGGAGCCGGTAGAGTTGTGGATGGGGCCCGAGGATCCGGAGGACGGACCCGGGTAGCCCAGTGCCAGAGAGGGCACCGAGTGGGGAGAGTGCCAGAGGGCCTTCCCCAGGTAGTTAGGTTAGGGTAAGGAGCAGGTAAGCTCGGAGGCAACTGCAGTGGTGGAGGTGTGCAGGTGGGTAGACCCGCTGGGAGAGGTACACGCCACAGCCCAGAAATTGTGGTGCGAGGACACCGGGAGATGAATCGGGGGAGTGAGACCCCAAATTGAAAAGCACCACAGTTTGCTCAATGGGAATTGGTTTTTAGAACCCATAGTGTAAGAGGGCCAATGGTTTGGCAGGAGAAAGACCCCGGGTAATGTAAAGTTGTTAAAGTCATTTAGGAAATAGTTAGGATTGATGAACCTGTCGCACCATACGCAGCCACTTACCTGTGGTGATGATGACTCCACACCTGTGTTTTCTTTGTTTTGTTGCAGGAAATGAGATTGCTGTGGATTGGTGAGACGCATCACGACGTGGATGAGACATTGGGGT
This sequence comes from Myxine glutinosa, assembly GCF_964187855.1. NCBI lineage: Eukaryota > Metazoa > Chordata > Myxini > Myxiniformes > Myxinidae > Myxine > Myxine glutinosa. The sequence goes on along the minus strand of NC_136271.1, from coordinate 23,566,719 downwards.
GATTCCATCTCTCCCTCCTTAGGAGGGACTGATGATGAATTGGTAATGGCAAATTTTGATGTTCAGTTGGAGATGGCAAATTTTGATGAGAGTTGAAAATGGCAAATTTGATTGGTTAGGAGGGAGAGAAGACGAATTTGGTTTATGGGAGGAACGGGGAAGACAGTAGGGACGTTTGTCGATTTGTAAAGTAGATGTTTATGGGTAGTGTTGTGTTTTGTGGATACAGTAAGGGGTAAGGGAGGGGCCATGTAGGTTACCTGGTGGGGGGGGGGGGGGGGCGTACGGTAGGAACGTACCTGTCTCACCTGGTTCCCATGTGCCCCCAGTGTGCATCACCTTGTATTGCGTGCACTTTTGCGCCCTTACCACCTTACTCACTTGTCTTTTCTTTTGTCTCCCACCTCCGAGGATCTGGCTTTGGGGCAGAGAGAGAGGAGAGAGAGGTGCTGGCTCCGCAGTTGTGGGCCTGCACTTTCGCTGCTTGCTGCCTGGATCGATACACCATATGGACCGCAATGTTTGTGGCCACCCACAATGGACCGCAGTTCTTTTGCGGCCAAGCACCACCCGTGGATGGACCTATGGGTCAACGTGGCACCTATGCCATACAGGTGAACCACTTATAGTTGGCCCCCTGACGGCCACAATAAAGAAATGGACGCGGTTGGCGCCTTTCTTTATTTTTGAAAGAAGTACGAAGGCCAAGTGCACCACACGAAGGCAAGACCAGCGGCAGAACATCGGCCGGCTGCGACACCACACCATGATCATTAAACATTTTATTGGTGCACCGGATGGTGCTGACTGTGTGATGGGGTGGTGCTTTTGGTGCTTGGAAGGGGTGCTCTGCACATTATTAAAGGCCGTAAGGCCACAGAGCACTCGTGGGTTGGTGTATCGATGCTGGCATGCGTGCTCTCTCTATGCATAACATCTGCATGTGTTCCTCCAAAAACAGGTCCTGGATCGTAGTGTAAATATCAGCGTAGTCTTGTAAATAATGCTCCCTACCGGCTGTATGTTTAGTTTGCGAATTCTTTCCGCGATTCGGTTATCCTGTGGGTGTGTTTCTGTGAGGAGAAGGGTGCAACGTCGCAGGGGGACATATTTACTCATTTGTGAATATCTGTAAAACTGTCGCACTCAGGGTAGAGTTAATAGTAGAGGGAACTACATCTGAGTGCCACACTAAAATAGGTAAAAATTTATCGGGTCGGGACGCCCCGAGGGTAGAGAAGGGTGCAATGTTGCGGATATGGGACTTGGCCTCCATATCCGCTTGTAAATATTCCCCTATTTCCCCAATACTCCCCAACTATCCCCAATCCCCCATTCCCTAGTCCCATTGTCTGTAAACAACACTCTGTAGAACCGACCTTCCCCTTCTTCCCCCATTAAATGTCGTGCCCAGGTCCACCGCATCTCACGTAGACAACTTTCGGACCTCTTGCTAGTTATTCTTAGTCTATGTCAGTTAAGGACTCGTTTCCATTAATTCTGACTCTTCGTTGCACCAGAATGTGATTGTATGGCACCAGTAGTGAGTTTAGGACCTCCCCATACCTCCTCCCATCTTCCCCATGAAACAACAACTACAAGAACGGCGTGCGGGGAGTGTGCGTCCTCACACCGGCTTGGTTAGCCGCCATTGATCATGCGCTCCGACGGGGTTACCACGAAGGGGCTCACTGTCAGCTCCTCGTCAAGGGCGGAGCCCGGTAACCCCCCGCACCCAATAAGAAGGGCGGACCGATTCCATCTGGGGCGGAGCTAACGAGCCGAGGGCGTGTCACTCCCCGCCGGATATACGCAGCCTACCGGACGTGACGTCAGATGCGCCTCAGCCACGAAGAAGAACCAGTCGCGACCTCCGAGCGCAGTGAGACCTCCCGCATCTCTGGACCGGACCGGGTCGATTCTATCCCTGAGCCAAGAGTGCACCTTGAGCCATCGACTATCTGCCTTTCCTTGCCATCAATCCCCGTGTGAGTCAGTTTTGTCCTGTTTATCTGTCGTCTGTCGGGGCTACAATAAGACCGTGTTTAAGTGCCCACCTTTCTATGCTGTCTCTCTTGTCTTTGTAATCTAACCTTCCGCAATATTATAACCTCCTCCGGAGGTCTTGAGAACCGTACCCCTGGTGTCGTGTCATTTTAAACCCAGCCGTTGTGTCCTTTCCTCAATTGATTTAGCGTAGCGCGACTCGGCCAAGGTTCGAGTATAATCGGGTAACTTGTGCGAACACGGCGGCCATTCCGCTCGGCCCACCATAACATCAAAGTCGTGTCCGTAACAATATTATACATATTCCCTGTAACATTTTTCGTGTATATATGCAGTGTATAGGGTATATATATATATATAAGGGATTATGTATAATAACTGAAAATCAGGTATTATACATAATCCCTTATTATACATATAATAAGTAACAAGTCGTAATAAGTAACAATAAGTCGTAATAAGTCGTAATAATAAGTAATAAGTAACAATACCCTGTAACATGCACTGTTTATATATGCTTATATATCAGGAAATACTTGTTTATGATGCAATATTTGTCACTGTTTGTGTCAGTTTCCCGAGTAAAGTGTTCTTTGAAAACGTATCATTTTTTGGGGGGGAAAATAATACTGTTTCCAAATATTATACTGCCAAAAAAAGCAGTTAATTTGGATTGTTTCAATAGATAGGACTCTGCACAACGTTGTGGGTGTAAGTTGATATGGAGCCCAAGCACACAGCCGTAAAACGCAACGTAAAGTTACGACCGGAGAGCATGGCAGCAAAAGTATGGCAATGCGAGCGTTTGTCAAGAAATTTAAATAGGATATATGTATATACACGTACACATTTGATATATATATCTATTTTATCTAAATATATCACCAAGGTTATAATGTTTAATGGCGGATTTCTTCAAGAATAACAAATAAACAATGTACCTCTGAGTCTGTTTACTTTTTTTATTGCTGATTATGGTGCGAGTCAAGTTATAACAACATTTGTGAACCCAAAGCTAATGAATAAAATAATAGACATTGTACTTTCGTAGCATTATGGGAATATTGTATGTTACGTTTCCAGATAATAGATGAAAACTAGTATACAAGCTCCATTTTATCAAATTACAATTTCATGCCAAGAGAAATAAAATTTATCAGTATGCTGTATCCTCGGCCTCGTCCTCGGCTGCAATGCAAGTCCTCGGTATGCAAGTACTTGCAAGACTCGGTATGCAAGTACTTGCAATGCAAGTACTTGCAAGTATGCAAGTCCTCGGCTAACCTCCACTCTAGCGGGGAAAATGGCCTTAAAACGATCATTCATTCATTCATTCAGTATGCTGTATGCAGCTGACAATAAATCGTGTGCTGCGACAGGCAAACAATTCGTGTGAATAAATGACGCCGCTTGCAGATTTTATTATTCCAATAACAAACAACACGTCACTTTAACTTGAATTAGTTGTTCCTCATTAAATCTGCGACCAAACAGTAATAACATCGATTCCCTCGTCGCAGAACTACAGGATTGCCACAGCTGACATACATCTCGCAGTGCTAGCGCGCGAAGTTAGGTATGCAACATGGCGACAGTATTTCAGTTGGCCAGACTCTCAATATACACGGCACTGGGGAGACAATCACACGATGGAGGTTTTGGCGATTTAACCCCTTCCCCCCTCCCCCACTACAAGGGAGTTTTACCCACAAAGGGGATTGCGTGTTGAGGTGTATATCCGTGTTAAGATAGCTTTATCGTAGCGTTTTTCCAATTAAGGCCGCTTCTAATAACAAACGTAACAACACTAAATACGAGAAAGATTGCCGTGCAGAGCAGGATATGTGCAAAATCCACCCTGACCTCTCCCCCAAAAAACTGTTTCCATGGAGACATAAAATTGTCCACTTCATCAAGATTAAAATTGATGAGCGTAATCATAGCTCGGATCAATTGGATGAAAATTGATTCTTTTTCAGATGAAAATTGATGATTTTAGAAGTTTGACCGTGAGTTGACCTTTGACCTTTTGACCTAAAAAATGGTTGGTTTCCCAATTTAGTGACTCAATATGCAAATGATGTTCAACATTCAAGTTAATTGGATGAAGCCTAAAATGAAGAATCCTATGTCAAGCCTAAAATGTAAATTTTAGAAATTTGACCTCAAGATGACCTTTGACCTCAAAATCAATTCGCTTCTCAGTTGTGACTTCCTCTACAATTTGATAAAGTTTCATGACGATCGGATTAGAATTGTGACCTGTAGGTGATTGACAGACAGACAGAATGAAAAATCACTCATGGAGCAACACTTGGCAAAAGAGAAGTAGAATGGCAATCAGTGGAGCATCCTGTTGACCTCAAAAATAATTTGTGGTTGAATTCAGTGACCTGATATGCAAATCGTCTTCAAAGTTTAAGTTAATCAGATGAAAAGTGACAATTTTAAAAATTCGACCTATGTTGACCTTTTGACCTATGTTGACCTCAAATACAATAAATTGGTGTTTGAATTCAGTAAGCTGATATGAAAATCCTATTCAACTTTCAAGTAAACCAGATGAAAATTGAGGATTTTAGAAATTTCGTTAAAAGGTTATTGACCTTTGGCCTATGTTGACCTTTTGGCCTATGATGATCAAAAAAATAGTTGGTGGTTGATTTCAGTTAGCTGATATGAAAATTTATTTAGGGTGTGTTTAGTTACCAAGCAGTTAGCTAGCGCTTTCCAAGCCTGCCGTTCCTTATAGCCGGCGAAGCCGGTGTTGTGAATGAACGCGTACGTATCATGTTGAAAAAGCAGATTTTGCTGGATCCTTTGAGAATTCCAAGTTTTGACGCACCAAATCACTCAATGGAGGCCGCCATCTTGCAGATGCGGAAGTATGCATAAAAAAATTGAGAAAAAGTTCAATAGGAGTTTGTTTCACCCGTCTTTTTTTGATTCACAATCTTATGCACCTCAAATTTGTAATTAAAATACTTTAAGACCAACCTCGTTCCCCGGGCCCGCACCCAGGTTATCTTCAACGAAAATCGTCAACAAACACCGGAACCAATGAGATTCGAGCATTTGAAAAAATATTTCAAAAACCAAATCGCTCCATGGAGGCCGCCATCTTGCGGATGTGGAAGTATGCATAAAAAATTGCAAAAAAGTTCAATAGGAGTTTGTTTCATCCGTTTTTTTTGATACACAATCTTATGCACCTCTAATTTGTAATTAAAATACTTTAAGACCAACCTTGCTCCCCGGGCCCGCACCCTGGTTATCTTCAACGAAAATCGTCACCAAACACAGGAACCAATGAGATTCGAGCATTTGAAAAAATATTTCAAAAAAGCTTATTACGTGTTTCGGAGCCTGAAAACGGCGTCAAATATTCTAAAATTGACGAAGAATTATTTTTTAGAAATCTCGTGGTCGTAGGTGATAGTTTTTCACGGCCGGAAATATCCGAAGTTGAGACGGAATTCACAAAATTAATCAGGTAGTAAATTTTATAAATTTTAATCTCATCCAGGATGCAAATGGTGTCATTTTGAACTCGGTACGGTACCCACTACACCTACCAACTACCAACTACATAACCTACTGATGCCATAGTGATGGGTGAAATAGTGGCAAGAGGCTTTGGCTTCGCCGGCTCATTGCGGTTTTGCAATAGTGTACTAGTAGCCGGCGAAGCCGGTGTTGTGAATGAACGCGTACGACGTACGTATTATGTTGAAAAGCTAGATTTTGCTGAATCCTTTGAGAATTTCGAAGCTTTGATGCACCAAATCGCTCCATGGAGGCCGCCATCTTGCGGATGCGGAAGTATGCATAAAAAATTGCGAAAAGGTTCAATATGACTTTGTTTCACCCGTCTTTTTTTGATTCACAATCTTATGCACCTCTAATTTGTAATTAAAATACTTTAAGACCAACCTCGTCACCTGGGCCCACATGGGCCCTGGTTATCTTCAACAAAAATCGTCACCAAACACCGGAACCAATGAGATTCGTGCATTTGAAAAAATATTTCAAAAACCAAATCGCTCCATGGAGGCCGCCATCTTGGGGATGCGGAAGTATGGATAAAAAATTGCGAAAAAGTTCAATAGGAGTTTGTTTCACCCGTCTTTGTTTGATTCACATTCTTATGCACCTCTAATTTGTAATTAAAATACTTTAAGACCAACCTCGTTCCCCGGGCCCACATGGGCCCTGGTTATCTTCAACGAAAATCGTCACCAAACACCGGAACCAATGAGATTCGAGCATTTGAAAAAATATTTCAAAAAAGCTTATTACGCGTTTCGGAGGCTGAAAACGGCGTCAAATATTCTAAAATTGACGAAGAATTATTTTTTAGAAATCTCGCGGCCATAGGGGATAGTTTTTCACGGCCGGAAATATCCGAAGTTGAGACGGAATTTTCCGAATTAATCAAGAAGGAAATTTTAATCTCATCCAGAATGCAAATGGTGTCATTTTGAACTAGGTACGGTACGTACTACACCTACCTACTACCAACTACCTAACCTACTGATGCCATAGTGATGGGTAAAATAGTGGCAAGAGGCTTTGGCTTCGCCGGCTCTTTGCGGCTTTGCAGTCGGGTACTAGTAAGCGGTTATGAATGGAGCGCTTGCTGGAATGCTTAAAGCCTTAAACCATTTGGTGAGCTCTCCACGAGAGACTTGGTAAATGAACAATCCTCTCGCCCCGCCCCAGATGCCCTTGAGGCCCGACCCTAGATCTACTGTAATCTATATACCCCAGAAAGAAATAACCCTTCCTGCCGCACTCGTAGGGAACGGATGTTTTATAGTTATCACTAGTGGGGTCACCCGTGGGAATCCCACGGGCATGGACGTGTGTGACATTTCGACATATTGAGTTAGATGCTGCACCTGCACATTCAGTTTCACAAAATGGTTACTGGCAATTTATCAGATGCACAAATGATGTAAACTACACAATGTATTTACTTCTGATAACATGTGAATGCATGTGCGTGCGCACACACACACACACACACACACACACACACACACACACACACACACACACACACACACACACACACACACAAGTACACCGGGTACTTCTGCACGTAACTAATAAAATAAAAACGAAGAAATATCTCTCAGCAATTTCCCGTCTCTTAATTTATATATTTTACAAATGTGAATTACAAGTCCATGCACACGTGAAATGGAGTTTGTTTTTTCACACGTGAAATTAACACGTGAACCTTTACTTCCGGATAATAATGTTGAATGAAATAAGAACGAAGAAATATATGCCGGCATCATTATTGACGTTTTTGTGACGACTGTCATCAAACGGAAAAGTAATATATTTTAACGGAAAAGAAAAAGCGAATTTTTAATATATGTCGACATTTTCCCCGACTGTTATTTTAGGCGGTGTATTTTCGTGTATCATCATGGCGCGATTTTTAAAAATATAACTGCATTTTCCCGTATGTGCGTGAATGTTCTCAATTATTTCTGACACCGAGTCTAAAACCATCGATAAAAATGAAATCAGATGGTGAATTCGATATAAAATCGTGAGGGTGACTCAATGAATGGGCTTTATTTTACAGGCCTTTGAGAATTCATTTCATTCTATAAACGGAAACTTTAATGGGATTTTCTTCCCGTTTTTTTTTTCAACCGAGTCTAAAACTATGTTAGCGACTGTAAAAAATGAAATGATATATCGAATTTGAGTTGAAATAAATCTGTGTGAGAGAGAAAGACAGCACGGCCTAACTAAACAGGCCTCAAAGCTATTCGAGTTAAAAAATGGTGGATATTTGTTTACATGAAGCCTCTCCAAGAATGGGTGGAGCTCTGTAAACGGACTAAGCCACACCCCGGACAGACAGACAGACAGGCAGAATCACCTTCGCCTATTATAATATAGATACTAAAATACGCCATTTGTGTCTGTCCATCTGAAGAAGGTGAGTGGTGGAGGTGTGTGGTGGAGGAGTACGAATGGAGAAGGTGGATCAGACTCGGCAACGGTTGCTAGAGTGAGATGTGCATGGAAGAAGTTTCGGGAACTGAGTGGCGTGCTGATGATGAGGGGAGTGTCGTTGAAGCTGAAGGGAAAGGTGTATGCTGCATGTGTGAGAAGTGTTATGATTTATGGGAGCGAGACATGGGTAATGAACGTAGAGCAGCAACGAAGGTTGGAAAGGGTGGAAATGTGAATGGTTCGACGGATGTGCGGAGTATCGTTGAGAGAGAGGAAGACAAATGATCAATTGCGAAAGATGATGGGAATAGAGCCTGTGATTGATGCTGTGAATAGGAACAGGTTGAGATGGTTTGGTCATGTGTTGAGGAAGGATGAAAGTGACTGGTTGAGAAGAGTGATGGAAATGAATGTAGAAGGACGTAGAGGACGGGGAAGACCGAGAAAGACTTGGCTAAAGATAGTGGTAGAAGAAATGCGGGGAAGGGGGTTAACAAGGAGAGATGCAGAAAATAGGGCAAAATGGAGAAGATTGTCATGGGGACAGCAAGGCTAACCCCCGCTCTAGCAGGGAAAATGGCCTTTAAAATGCATGTTGTTGTTGTTGTTTGTTGTGTCTGTCCATCTGTCTGATTAATTTTTGACGCCAATACATTCCGTCCTTACTTATCCAATCTCAACCAAACTTGACAGGATGACCAAGGGTTACATAATGAAGGTTGTAGCGCATTCATTTGCCCCCATCCCCAAGGGGTTTTTCTCCCCCGAGAGGGTTTTCTCCACCATTGGCGTCAATGGGGTTAAGTGTTGGGGTGTATAGCCGTATTATGTTAGCTTTATCGTGGCGTTTTTCCAAATAAGAAGATTTATCGTGGCGTTTTTCCAAAGACGCTTTCAATAACAAAATTAATGATAATCGCATATTGTTAATGTTATTACAAAACAATATTAAAACTAATAATGTCCCACCTCCCCAAGGCGTTTTTCCTGCAGTGATAACGTGTATAAATATCCTCTAGTTATAATGGCGGTTCCATGGGAGCTGTAGTAAGTTCAGGAATCTCCTTTAATCAAGTGGTTTATTAAAGACGATACCAAGCTCTCACAGAGCACACGGCCATCATAACGAGCCACCATTAACCACTGAAGCCACGCCCCCAGACATCACTACGCAGTACGTAGTACCAATCACAACATCTCCCTTTCATTGAAATTATTATGTTTGTATGCAACAAAACACTACTAAACTAAATAAAAATAATAAACCCAATCAGACACAACTTGAACCACACATAGATGGGATATGGGGTTACTGTTATAACTCTTAACCAAAATGTAATTACTGCTCAGTGTGATTAGCTAAAACAGGGAAAACACGGAATCATTCCAATCAACGCATTGTCTCTGCACCAACATTACAAGGGCTGATTTCTGATGGTCGTTATTCACCATCACAATATCTCAACGGTTTTCGAATCACACGGCCTGATCTGATCGAGTACGGAGAGTTGTCCGGCCTTGTTGTCTCAGCACTCTCGTCATCCTTGGAGCTGGAGCAGCTGTTAGTTTCCATTGCTGAAGCGTCGTTGTTGAAAGGTACGTGTCGAGCAGTTGGTAGACTTTGATGTGTTGGTTGGGTCGGTTCGTCCTTCCACTTGGCGCCACAATCGGGTGGATGAAGTTCACGCAAGTGTGCCCTGGTTCTTCGAAGATGCGTCCCGTTAGGCGTCTGTACTATATACGAGCGGGGTTCATTACAGTGAGCCACAACTTTCCCGGGGTACCATTGGTGCGTGTCCTTGTTCAGAATCCGAACCCGATGTCCAATAGCCAATTCAGGCAATTGCGGCCCAGCCGTTCTGTTGTATTGCTTCGCCATCCGGTCTCCACGTTCCTTCAATCATTCCTGAATTTCCTGATGCCTTTGTTGTGCAGGAACCAACAGACGACTTGGTAGGTTGGTGCGTATGGGCCGGTTGAACAGCATTTCGCTTGGACTTGGGAGGTGGGAATCTACAGGTGTTGTAGTGCAATATCTATGTCACTCCCTGATCTAATACACTTTTTGATCATGTTCTTCACCGTTTGAACTTGTCTCTCAACCAATTCATTACTGCGTGGATACCTCGGCGATGTTGTCGTGTGTTTTACATTCCATTTGGTACACATATCACGGTACGGCTTACCCACATATTGAGGTTCATTGTCCGATATGATCTCCAGAGGTGGGCCGAACATACTGAAACATTCAGATGTGGCCTTGGCTACTGCACTGCTCGTCATGTATTCCATTCTCTTCACAACTGGGTACTTGGTGTAATAATCCGTCACCAAGAGGTAGGTCTGCCCGTGTAGCTCACACATATCACTGGCTACCTTTGTCCATGGTACCGCTGGTATCTCATGAGCTATCATAGCCTCACGTCTTTGTTCTGGTTGGTTCTCTTGACATGCCTTACATGTTCTGACAGCTCTCTCAATGTCCAGATATATACTTGGCCAGTAACCACATTCGCGTGCTAGACGTTTTGTCTTTTCGATCCCCATGTGCGCCTCATGGAGCTGGTTGAGGATATCCTTCCGTAGCTGCTCTGGAATTAGTACCTGTCGACCTTGGAAGAGAACAATACATGTCGGCAAAGTATTCCCTGACGCACCTGTATCCACTTTCAACTGCAGTTTGTATACACCTTTCATGTCAGGGCATACAATGTTCAACAATGTGTACACTTCATCCCTCGTCTCCTTCATACACAGTGCGGATACCCTGATCACGTGAAACGGCTTGGTGTGTTCATATGCGTCAGTGTCACTTTCGTAACTGTCTTCATCGCCTTCAGTACAATACCCCGACACTTCATTCACCGAGGTCCCATTATTGTTACTTCCCCCGAAGCATACCTCTCAACTTGCTTCTGCTGACGGGACAGCCTCTTCCACCCATGGCAGGACGGCAACTCCACTCGTACCCATCAGCATATCTCGTGCTTCGTTTGGGATTTTCACAACAACGGGCCCAGTGTCCCAGTTCACCACAATACTTACAATAATCATTATATGCTGGGCAGTTCCGTGGTGGATGTGATAGTCCACACTTTTTGCACTTTTGTCGATGTGTCATGGCATTCACAGACGATGAAGGCCCTTCCATCTTCTGGATGGCCTGCTTTCCGATTACCATTGCTTCGTACTTGCATCTCTCACTTAAAACCAGGTCCATGTCGTACCCGACCTCCTGGTCGAGCAGATGCTTTTGAAAATCATCATGTGGAGTGCTCGCAACAATCAACTCGATAATCCGTTCCGAGAGTTCTGCTTCGGAGAAATTGCACAACCTTCCCTTCCGTCGGCATCGGTTGACGAAATCATCAATGGACTCTCCTTCTTGCTGCCGAAATCTCATCATTTCCAGCCGGTGAATCCGAAAGTTTACATGAATGTCCAACTGATCCTCGAATAATTTATATAATTTATCCGGATCCTTTTTATCATCCTCACTCAGAGTCGATGCATTGATCCACCTCAATCCTTCGTCTCCCACAGCAATCTGAATCTTGATGGCCTGTCTGGCTTTAGTATCGATGCCCTCGTCCGACAGCACCAAGTTCATTCGTTGCTTGAACAACTTGAAGGTCTCCGCCAGCTCCGAGCTGGACCAGTCCATTGTCGGGAACTTCGCCATGTTGAAAAAACACGGAACGTGCCGCCGTGGTAATCCGCAAAGAAAAACAAGACCAAACGTCAAACTGCTTGTTGATCTTCACGATCCCGCGCTGCCACCATGTAGTAAGTTCAGGAATCTCCTTTAATCAAATGGTTTATTAAAGACGATACCAAGCTCTCACAGAGCAGACGGCCATCATAACGAGCCGCCATTAACCACTGAAGCCACGCCCCCAGACGTCCATACGCAGTACGTACTACCAATCACAACAGGAGCAACGGCTTCAACAGGAAGTAAAAATATTATAAACCACAAACACATTAGCTTAGCTTTTTAAACAGTTACTAATGCTCTTTATAACATGAAGTGAAGAAATTTGGAGGAATCCCGACATCCGTGAAGTAAGATTTACTTACAGAACTGAGTGAAGATCTACTGTACTCTATATAACCCACAAATGTTGGGTTAATAACATGACCCTTTCTGCCGCTACCGCCTGTCGTGGCATTTTTCGTAGCGAACTTTTGAAACTTGCTCCTGCTGTTTCATACGAAACTGAAAGGGAGAAGCTCGGGTTGTGTTCATTTACCAAGCAGCTAGCTAGCGCTTGCCAAGCAAGCCGTTCCTTAACGGTTTTGAATGGAGTGCTTGCTCAAATGCTTAAACCACTTGACAATCTCTCCACAATAAATTTGGTAAATGAACACACACCCAATGTTCTTGAGAGCCGATTTATAGATCGACTGTAATCTATATACCCCAATGACCCTTCCTGCCCCTCACGGAGTCTCCGGGTGGAGCCTACTAGTCATACTAAAATATGCAATTTGGTGTTCGAGTGATTTTTTTTTGACCATGATACATTCGATCGTTACTCATCCAATCGCAACCAAACTTGACAATGAGACGAAGGGTCACACGATGGAGGTTGTAGCGATTTAACCAAATACTGTATTGGAGCCATCAGAAGGAACCCGAATAGCAACATCAGAAGGAACCATTAGGCCTACTACCGTGGTAGGAATGTTCATTATCACTTATCACTCATATCAGCAATCCTCGTAATCTTCTTCCTCTTTATCTTCTTCTTCCTCTTTTTATTCTGCTTTATCTTCTTCTTTTTCTTCCCCTTTTCTACCTCTTCTTCCTCTTCCTAATGTTCGATATCCGTACTGTGGAGGATTGCTTATATAACTTTCCCAATGATCGGCGGTTGCCCAGCCCCACAAGTAGTGGTCCATACCGCCTGCAAACGAAGATCCTTACGTGGCCGAAGCGTTTCGTGACAAGCGGAACACCACCAACCATGTTAGTGTTACCTCACACTGCACTGCACAGCCCACCAAGAGCGGCGAGGCTGATGGGCGTGTCTTTTGTTGATATATTTTACTCTTCCCAATACTCTCTGTAGCCGCTGCTAATACAATAAATTCGTTTGAGGAAGTTCTTGTCACAAGATGATCGAATAAAATTGAAAACGACGGCCCGAGCTGCGTTTGTTGGAGTATCACAATAGCGCTGTTTCCATGGAGATCGCCATGTTGTTAAGCGGTGCCGAGCGCTCCGTTCCATTGGGGCGCTTCCTTGAGCGCTTTGAATCAAGCAAGCCGCTTGGCGAGCGATAGCAAGCTGTTTGCTAACGGAACACACCCCGGTTTGAGATACGCTCCTGACTCCTGTTTATACGGCACTCCCATGACAACGTGCACTTTTGAAGGGAACATTATTAACTTTTTTAAAATAAATTACTTGACGCCTTTTAAGTTCTGCTTTTGCGAAATAACCATTTGGAGCAGCGGAGCGAAATGAACGTTTCTCGCATTCGATTTCGTGTGGTGAATAGGCGTTGCGGCGTCGTTTGATGCTTCCACAACAAGTCAACATCGATTGTTTCCGCGAAATGTATTCGTTTTGACATCGGCATGTTCGAACGCTCCTGCCACGTTCCGCCAGCTCGTCCCTGAGTAATGCGCTCGCTCTGTGGTCTTCATTTCCGAGCCGTTGGCGATACCGCGGTAGCGGTGCGCCGTTGTGCGGAGGCCTCGTGCAGGCCTCCGAACCGTTTTCTAGGCGAGCCCGCGAAGGCCCAGTGGCTCCTCATGCTGCCCGCTTCGCCGAACAGCTCCTGGCAGTGATGTCGGCGGCCGGAGCTGCGAGGAAATCGTGGAAGCTGCGTAAGTTTGGACAAGTATCGGATACGTTTGAAAAGATTCGGTGACATTTTGCGCTTTTTGTTTTCGGTATAAATTGTCATTTAATTAAATAATTCGTTGTCAATTACACGGAAGTACACTCATGTATACCACAGATCGTTTGTTTTATTCGTTGCGAGATTCATTTACTGCTTAATGCAGGATACTTTTTATTTATTTATATTTTGATCAAAGCTGTTGCCTCGATGAGCATCTGCTGGTCCGTGCGGATGAGAATGGCTCCATTGTATTGTCTTCTGCTCCCCTTAGGCTTAGGCCTCGGTGCAGTGAGTGGAATATTTGACCTTACTAGTAAAAAGCAATTTACGGGAGTAATGCATTCGACCGTGTGTGTGTGTGTGTGTGTGTGTGTGTGTGTGTGTGTGTGTGTGTGTGTGTGTGTGTTGTTTGTTTGTGTGTGTTTGTTTGTTTGTGTGTGTTTGTTTGTTTGTGTGTGTGTGTGTGTGTGTGTGTGTGTGTGTGTGTGTGTGTGTGTGTGTGTGTGTGTGTGTGTGTGTGTGTGTTCGTGAACAAGATATCTGGAAAAGTTCTGAACGCATTTGGATGAAAGTTGGTGGGATGATTGCCCTTGGGTTAAGGAAGAATTGATTAGTTTTCGGTGAAGCTCAGGATATTATTCCGGAACCAGGAATTTTTTGAAGGATTTTTTACCATTGGAAGATAGGGCTCCAACTTGAACCACTGCGGGAGTATACGCTCTACTGAGTGGCGTTCTAGTTCTTACTTGGAACGGTTTGTTCTACGGTGCAGCCTCGTGTCTGAAGTGTCAGCCCAGTGTCAGGTTTGCTGATAATCTCCTTTATTTATTAGACATCGTACGGACGTAAATGAACACTCTGTTTACTCTGAACGCGTTGCACATCACGTTCAGCGAATTTCACCTCCCCGTGCCTCGTATTTATTGTTGAGTTAACCAAGACCGATAGTCTAACAATGGCGTAGCAGGGCTTGTTTGATACTTTAGTTGAACACGGTATGACCTGGGTGAGGATACCAGTTAGCAGCTAGCAAATAATGTAAGTGTTAAATGTTTTTGACTTCAGGCATGGACAGCCGGTTCATGAATGACTTGGTTAAAGAAACTGCGAATGGCAAAAGATGAACCAATAAATTCTACATTCCTGTGTCACCTTCAGTTGAACATGAGGCATTGACAGCACGTTCTCCATATTTTCATTCCATTCACAAATTAATACTATGGTGTTAATTTATCAAAATACAGACTTGGCATTTAATATGGAATATTTTTTTTCCTTGACTTGCGTTTACTTTCTTAACTCAGTATATTAATCGAGTGAGTTTCTTTTACACTTTGGTGATTTATTTGTTAAAAGAACCATGTCACTGATTGTCTGTCGCAGCAAGAAGTCAACAACAGGATTATATCACAGGTGGCGTGGCAAAATGTACGGACAGGTGCATTTGATGATTGGCTTCACAGTCGGGTATACAAGGGTTGTTGCGTTCTGTATTAGTGGAAAACAACTGCTGCACGTCTCCAAAAGTTATTGCCGCTTCCTCTGGAGATGGTCCGTCAACTCGACAATGCTGTTTGTCATGGAGTGGTGGCTTTACGAAATTACGGCATGAAACAGCGTGCTATTGCTCGGCAGTATGGCATCACTCAAGGTCAGGTGTCAAAGATCCTGAAACGAAATGCTCAGAGGGGTGTCCCTTCTCCAATATCGAGGCCAGGACGTCCGTCCCCGCAGAACCTCAAGGAGGGATGATCGCCAGCTGCACCGGTTAGTCCGCAACGGCCGTACCAAGTCAGCTAATCGGCTTAGGGCTGAGTGGCAGCAACTGACAAATGTGCCTGTATCCAGAAGACTAGTCAACCAACGATTGGTTCAAGCAGGCTATCGTGCCAGGCGTCCCCTGAGAAAGCCACGCCTGACCAGACAACACCGCCAGTGCCGATTGCAGTGGGCCAGAGAGCACCGTCAATGGCAGTCAGGACACTGGAATCACGTGATCTTCAGTGACGAGTCTAGATTTCTGGTCTATCGTCAAGATGGCCGCGTCCAAGTGCGCAGACAAGTGCATGAAGCCCACAACAAAGATTGTATAGTGCCAAGAGTCCAAGCTGGAGGTGGTGGGGTGACCGTTTGGGCTGCTTTTCATGCAGGAGGCAAAACTGACCTGGTTGTTCTGAATGGAAACCTGAACCAGTTCAAGTACAGGGCCATTCTGGAAGAAACATTGCTTCCATTTGCTCGTGCAGTCTTTCGAGGAAACTTTGTCTTCCAAGATGACAATGCACGGCCTCATCGTGCTCGCATGAATCCAACACTTTCTTGCTGACCGTGGTGTAGAGCATATGGAGTGGCCTGCCATGTCCCCGGATATGAATCCGATAGAGAACTTGTGGGCAGAATTAACGCGTCAAATCGACAACTTGGACCAGCAGCCGACCTCTGTGCGTGAATTGCAGCAGGCTATTGTCACTGCATGGCAAGCGATTCCTGTCCAAATCTTGGCAAATCTCGTCAACAGCGTGCCTCGACGTGTACGTGCTCTGCTGAATGCTCATGGGGGTTACACGGAGTACTGAACTGTAATTTTACTGTCCGTAATCCCAGTCGTAATTTAACTTTTGTTTTTGTTTAAAAAATTTTTGGCTAATGTGCAAAATAAAGAGATACTTCTGGAAAACGTACAGAAATTTAACACAGTACTGTCCATGAATTGAGTTCGATATCAGTTTACATCACTTTCAAGGATCAATTCATTTGCTTTGAAATGTCAAATGTGGTTTTTGTGTCTTTTGAAGGTCACATTAACAAAATCTAGAATAATTTCAACATAATTCCAATGAACTATTGGTTCTAAGACATCTTGAAAAGTAAGTTCACCCCCACAAAAAAAATATTCCATATTAAATGCCAAGTCTGTATAATGATAAATCACAATTGTATTGAGATATTATCAAACCAGCGAACCATCATCATCGGTTCACTTCCGGATTCGGGAGCAAGGTCCATGTCAATCGCATTTCAAAACAAGAAAGAGCAATCAGAGATTGCAGACCCTCGCCAGGACGTGTTTTTAGTAGTATTTAAGGCTTTTGTGTTAAAACAAATATGGCGGCCGAAGCACGTGACCGATGACACCATCATTTCCTTTTCTCCGCCAATTTATCCATAGGTTATGCTCAAGAAATTTCATCTTGATCGGATGAGGTTTTGTACTTGTCGAATTATGACGTCATAATGGAGGAACCTATGACATCATCATTAACACGTTATTCCCCATGGAGAGATCTTTACAATGAGCCATGTCTCAATTTTTTCTATGTAACGCTTTCGGAGATATAGAGGTGCAAAGTTTTTTTGTTTTTCCAAGATGGTGCTCGTACCACGTGACTGAGGACATCATTATCATTATTTTTGCACATACCTCTAAGTCTAGCTCTTGGTTTCAATTCCAAGAGGTTGTATATACCTAACAAGAATGACCGCACTGTGGTCACAACCTGCAAAACAAAATATAGTAAAAAGACCTCCTCTGTTCACTCAACTCCATTATCCTTACTGTTGAAGGTATTATACAATTAATCTCCGAGGGTCTTCATGGTTTGGTTCAATATCAATTACGAGTCTGACGGACAACTGGGTCTTGTTTCACACCACCTAAGATATTGCGTAACACTTGAAGACTCCCTCCCTCTCCCTTCCAATGAACACTCGACCCAAACAAAACAAATGGAAGTCTGCTGCAACAAGCCTGGGCAGTGTATAACCAGCAGAGGCCTACAGGCCTGATGTCTTGGGCCCACCAGAAAACCAGGATGGTGACCATATTATTTTGTGTCGGTGCTTTTGTGGGTGGAGTCGAGTGACAAATGTGGGTGGGTTCCGGCAGCTGTCCGACCAATGGGTGGACGCTTCAAAAATCGACCCCCAACAAGAACAACAACAACCATGCGGAGCTCTTGTAGACCTGCAACGCGTCACAGGTAAAAATGTGTCCGAGTGCCAGAATTGCACATTAATAAGTAACAGAAAATGGAGCCATTTTGGATAACAGACTATGTATTTCAGGCCTTTGGAGAATTCAGTTTGACTATCTGGAAAAAGAAAATGCATCATTAAGCCAAATATTCCACTTCCTCAGTATTCTCAGAAATGTCAGCACAGGCATCTATGTCAAGCCTATTTTGGTTTCCTGATTGGATCTTGAAAAGAAAGTGACATCTTGTATGTTTTGGCCAATCATGGATAAGAAGTAGGTCTTCAATTGGGTTGGATAACGATTAAGTTCCAAATAGTATCATTGCAGATTGGTTTGCATCACCATCTGCAGCTATTTATTGAAAATGGTGTAATGCCAATAAGGCCTGTCCTTAATAGTTTGTTTGAGGGATTTGTGGTATCCATGGATGATGATGCCACAGTGGCAAAAAGTAATATTTGTTGTGGCCTTTACAGAGGAGATTTCTGCACACACTGGAGAGGTGACATGCCTGGCATTAGGTCACAACTCGGGCCATGTAATGGTCACTGGAGGAGATGATCAGAGGGTGAACCTTTGGGCTCTCGGCAAGCCCAACTGCATCATGGTAAGGATCTACAACTGGATGATGGTGCTTCAAGACATTAATTCATGTTCTCACAAATTTCTGACTTTTGAATGCATTTTATTTGAAAGATACCCTTCAGATTGAACACAATAGTTCGTGAATCTATATGAACCACTAGTTGAAACAAACGCACAATTTATATCATTGTGGCTTTTAAATGGAATAGAAACAAAAAATTCGAAAAGCAATTGATGGTGAAAGAATGCTGCATTCACAAATATTTAAAATGTCTTGATATAATAAAAATGCCAGATTTTACACCACTTTGAAGCTTTTAAACGTTTTGTCATTAAAGCATATTGTTGGTAATGACTTGTTCCATGCATGCTGATTCGGGGTTGTTTAATATTAATTGTGTCTTTCATCCCTTGAAGTACTGTAGTGTTCTAACAGTTGCTACAAAGTTTGATGTGTTTTGATATCCTGATGTTAGAAGTAAGGTTTTGCTTCCATGATGTTGATTGTTGTGCTTTTCAATGTGAAAACATTTTTGTCAGAGTGAGGGTATTGTAGAGTAATGCTTAGTAATTTTTGATCATGTTGTAGGCATTGTCCAACCTTTCTGTGCAGTAACCTTGTTCAAGGAATAAAAATAGGGCCAATGCCCCTGGGCACACCTGGTATGACAAGGGAACCACTCTTAGGTGTGGATGACCCATAAAATATGTAACGGAGAAGAAATAAATACAGCCAGACCCCGACATTCGCGGAGGATACGTACTTGGAAAATGACGTGAATGTCAAATTTGCGAATGTGGGGACATTGTTTGAATGTGGGTAAAAATAAAAATAAGACTTATTTTCACTACATGGTCTAGTAGAAGGCAGCACATGGGTTCAAGTCATTGAACCAAATCGTTCAATATGGAATTATCCAGACTCTTCCTAGAGCTGGCCATCCGACTAAACTTAGCAACCGGGCAAGAATGATCTTGGTCAGGAAGGTGATCAAGAACCCAATGACCTCTCTGACAGAACTACAGAGTTCCTTGGCTGAGATGGGAGAACCTTTCAGGAGAACAGTCTCTGTGGAATTTCACAAATCTAGACTTTGTGGGAGAGTGGCCAGAGAGAAGCCAATCCTGAGAGAAAGGCACATAACAACACGTCTGGAGTTTGTAAAAACACATGGCAGACAGAGCATGAGGCAAAAGATTTTGTGGTCTGATGAGACGAATATTTAACTCTTTGGCCTGAATGTAAAGCTCTATGTCTGACAGACACCGAGCATAGCTCATCACCCATCTAACACCATCCCCACCATGAAGCATGGTGGTGGCAGCATCATGCTAGGGGAATGCTTTTCAGCGGCAAAGATTGGGGGATTTGTAAGGACAGAGGGAACAATTAATGGAGCCACATACAGGCAAATCCTATGAAAATCCTCTCTATCTCTTTGCTGGTGACTCCACTCTCTCCCGCTCCATATCTCAACCACAAGATTGGCAGACTGCAGCCTCTTCACTCTCTGCAGACATGGACAAAATCACAAACTGGTCAAACAAGTGCAACATGTCTTTCAATCCTGACAAATCTCACACTCTTACTATGTCCCTCCAAAAAGACCATCTGGAAAACCCTCCCATCTACTTTCTCAACAATCCTCTCGAAGAAGTTCTGTCACTCAAGCTTTTGGATCTCATTATCTGCCATGATCTTACCTGGGAAAACCACATTTCCAAGCTGGCCTCCAATGCCAGTGGCTGACTGGGCATCCTCCGTTGTGCAAACTCCTTCCTTGGCACACCTGAGCTCCTCACCACATACAAAGCTTTCATCCGCAGTTTGATGGAGTTCTGTAAGTGCTAACACCTAGAACAACACACCTAGCTCGGCTTCACGCTGTTGAAACCAAAGCTTTCAGAATCATTGGAATCTCCCACGATTAAGCTGATTCTGAGGGCCTTTCACTCACTCACCGCAGGCAGGTAGGTGGTCTTTCTGTCTTCTACCGACTCCTCTCTGGCCTAGCTCCCCCAGCTCTGTCTGCCAAATATTCATTCAGGTCGCACAAGATCTACCAGCAACCCTCTTCTGGTGAAACTGCCAAAATCAAGACTCTCTGCTCATCTTCACTCTTTCATTCCTCTTTTTTCCTGCTTCTGGAACAATCTCCCATACTCTCAATCCCACTCATCCCTCTAGGTATTTAAAACAGCTTTTCACCATCATCTCTTAGCTTCTTCCCCCATCCAAAACCTTGATCTTTTCTACCCCCGTTGATACACCCCAAATTCACCTCTTTAAAATTCCGTTTTCTTTCCTGAAATTCCTAGTAGTGTTCATTTGTTTTATACCGTGCATCCCTCCCCCCTTCCCCCTCAGCCCTCTCCCTACCAAAGATCTCCCGATGTCCCTGTTCTCTACTGTTGTGCTTGTGTGCTTCCCTCTCTCGCCCCATCTTGTCTCCCGCTCCCTTTATTTTATGTTTTATGTGTCAGTTTGTTTTTTTGTGTTTAATTTGTTAGCTCTTACACGAGCCTCGACTTTGTACACCAAATTTTTTTGGGGGGAATCCTTGCGGAGAACCAGATTCAAAGTGCAAAATACCTTAGACTGCGGGGAAGATTTACATTCCAACAGGACAATAACCCCAAGCATACAGCTAAAGCAACTGTTACGTGCTCCTCCCCGACCCCCTGGTCACGGTGTACCTCCGAGCCCCGAGAGGAGTCACGGAAGAAAAGTGTGTTATTCTGTATGTCAAAGATCAATGGGGAAGCCACACCAATTGTTACAAACCAGCAAGTATTGTATTAAGATCACACAAGAATAACAGTACAAAAACAATAGTAATCAATTGTACAACAAATAGTATATCATTCCTATGATGGTACCATCAGGTTCGTACAATATAACTCACTGTGCTCCAAGTGAGCGAAAATAAGAAGATTCCCAATGTCTCTATTCCCCGGCTTCCAGCCAAAGTTGATTCGCTCCAGCGATCGTCAGATCAATGTCCAATCGAGACCAGAATCCCGTTGGGGTTGGCAGTTACAGTCTCTGCTGCCAAAGCTGTGCAAAGGCGCCCTCCAGGTGACTGGGAAATCCAAAGGCGCCCTCCAGGCGACTGGGAAATCACACCCTCGAGTATGGACGTTCCAACGCTCACAGTCGGCAAACCTCCGATTTACCTTCAAAATCCGCGTTGCACACACACACACACACACCAGATACGTCTGACTGCGCTGAAAACGGCTGACGGGAATCAAAGAAAAACCTTGCGCGACGCGCAAAGGCTGAAGCGAAGCAAAGAAACCTTGCTCGACGCGCAAAGCGCGTCAGTCAAAATGGCCGACGGCCCGTTCTCGAGACGTGACGGCCCGTTCTCGAGACGTAACGGCCCGCCGATAATTCTCTCCGGAATCGATTGCAAAACCTAACACGCAGGTTAATCTGTCACAGCGATAACCACTCTGTCGCAGGAATCCCTTTCCTGGGAAACCCAAAGCTCACTCGTGACTCTTGCTCGCCAACGTTCACTCCAGAACTCAAAGCAACTATGCTTCTTGTCCGACTCCACTCGCTCCACCTTCTTTTTCTCCTCTTCCTCTTCGTCGTCTTTCGGTTCCGGTTTCATTTTAACATTAACTTTTCTACCTTTTGAAAATAGTTCATAAACAATAAACCTTTTGAAAACAATAATAGTACCTGGAATCAAAAATGTTTACAGTGGATGAAAACCACAACAAAGCAAGTGACGAATCCGTAACACAACACACAGAACAAGAACGTGAAAGTCCTTGAGTGGCCCAGCCAAAGCCCAGACTTGAATCCCATTGAGAATCTGTGGAAAGAAAGACATGAAGATTGCTGTTCACCAGACACTCACCATCTAACTTGACAGAGCTTGAGCAAATCTGCAAGGAAGAATGGGAGAAACTCCCCAAATCCAGATGCGCAAAACTGATACAGACATACGCAAGGACACTTGAAGCTGTAATCACTGCCAAAAGTGCTTCTACGAAGTATTGATTCAAGGGGTTGAATACTTGTGTAAATTAGATCTTTTTGTATTCATTTTTGATTTGTAAAATTTTCTGGAAAAAAATTCCAATTTGACAAAAATGTTAAATATAATCCATTTTCAATTCAGGCTGCAACACAACAAAATGTGAAAAAGTCAAGGGGTATGAATAATTTCTGAAGGCACTGTATATGTATTCCCTCTGAGGGTTTTTATTTTTTTATAATTTTTACATATAAAATATTTGCCCATATATTACGTTCTGTGGCCACGTTCCTCAATCCCCATTTATCCCATATGACCTTAATCTTGTGCAACGCAGTATTCTTTTTTTCTTTTTCGACAGCTCGAAACAACAGCATTCCTCAAAATCAAGTCTATGCATCACTCGTCGCTCATACAAATATAACCGAATCAAAATATGCCTTCAAGGTTGCTTTTGCCAAATATGTTGGAGTTCTGTTTGTTTATCCACTTTTATCACAGGTTGTCTGCAGCACTCTCGAGAATCTAGATATGTCCATGATTATAAACGATTTATCCTCGTATTAATATAGTGGAACAATTGTTGAGCAACATGGTATTTGATGTACAGTAATCAGTAATCTTTCATCATTTCCATGCACTAGCAGCATTATTGATTAGAGATATGGGGTATTAACTAGAGGATATCACATAGGATATTGTTGAAAGGTTGTTCAGTTACTTAAAGGTTGTTGGTGTGGCTTATTTTTCTTTCTTTTTCAGAGTTTAACAGGCCACACATCCCCCGTGGAGAGTGTCCGGTTCAAGGACTCAGAAGAGCTGGTAATGGCTGGTTCGCAATCAGGCTCACTCAAGATCTGGAACCTGGAGGCAGCTAAGCGTATGCACCCTTGGAATATTTGCTACTTTCAACCTTGTAGCTTTGGGTTGATGCTTGTGCAAGCTTTTGTTAATCCATTTTATTTTGCTTTTGTCTTTGAATCCATAATCTTGCATCAATTTCATGTGAACTTTGTCTCCATGAAGTTTTGTTCTAGCAAACAACAACAAAAACGCTATCTGACTGTAAAAGTTCTTCTTTAGTCCTTGAGCCCAGACCCCAATTTTCACATATTGGTACCACCCAGAGGGACCAAACCAAATTGCTATTTTCAGCTTGCTAGATGTCCCTAGTTTACATTTTGGTATGATAGCCTTTGTAGATGAGTAGCTTAATGGTGGTTATCACCTCATATGTAAACATACCCTGCGCAAAAAAGACGAAACACACGTTTTTCCTTGTGCTTTACTCTAAGAATAACAACTTTATTAAGATAGTTAGGAAAGAGTCAAAAGTACATTTTGAGTTATTTTTCAGTAGAAAACAACCTTAAAATGTGTCTTTTTATGAACTGGGATGTTTCACACACTTGAAGGTAAATTGAAATAAATGTGTTCATACACTCAATGTTGTTACTTCTGGCAATGTCATTTCAAAGAACTTTTTATATTTACATGGATTCACACCCTTATTCTGTTCAGAAAAGCCTAAATAATAAAATAAAACCAATATGTCACTTATCATGTCATCACTTAATAACCCAAGTCAAAATTGAAATTTCTGTTACCGTGATACACACTCTCATACATGACTGTACACTGCCAAGTTAATCAGTGTCATCATCAGTGTCCGAGTCTGACAACTCTACTTCCAGCTCTTTTTCTCTGGCTTGGTTGGTGCAGGTTTGTAGTTTGCACATGTCTGTGCACTTCAAGCTATATGCCAGGCAGGTACAGTCTGGTAGTTTGCATGAGCGCACACATTTGCAGGACAGCAACTGGAGCACAGCTTCTGGTGCAGGTGATCCACGCATCCACTGCACAGCAAGCTTGCCCTCTTCATCTGTGGTCCAACCACAGTCCTTGGGGTCAGGGATGAATGGGTGACTCTGCAAACATCTCCTCCAGATGGCTGCTTGATAGTTCGCACGGAGGGCATGCAGGAAGAGACAGTCCTCACAGGGAGGCAGCTGGCTAGACTCTACTTCACCACGTCTCGCACAGAACAGTTGGTAGCGAAGCTTGTTGACTGTGGCAGTCTGTGCAGAAGGCATGTAGAGATGGCAGGTGACCTTTTGGAGTTTACTGAACAGCTCCCCAGATACCTCCCATGACTGACCAAGTTCAGCAAAGGCCTCCAGATAGGTCTTGTCAGACTTCATTCGCTTGAAGGCAGCCAACTCGCCACGTCCAGCAAATGCGCTGACTGTATCACAGCCTGTGTAGCCATGCATACCAATCAGTGCCTCACACACCTCACCTCCCAGAGCATGGCTCAGCTTCTGGATGTCAAGGTATCTTGTCCTGGCCTTGGTTCCGCACTTCATGTACATGGGACATGGGATGGACTTGGCAACAGCCAGGCACAGCACGAGGACATCTGTGTCTTCTGCACTGATCACAACGGACCTGATGCCAGATTCTGCTGCATGAACACCATGTAGTAAGATGCGGGTGTCAGCTTCTTCCTGTGAGGACTTTAGCTCTGTGGCCTCCTCCCAGTGCTCTTTCGACAGTTTGTAACATTGATGTCCACAGGTCACATACAGTAACTTGTTGTCAAGCTTCTGCCTGTGTTCTGGCCCTTTCCACGTCTGCACAAGGAACTCGATCAAGCTGGTCTTGTTAAATGAACTGGAGATGAACTTTCTCCACCGTTGAATGTTGTGCCCAGGTGCTATGGTCTTGAACTGCAATGCTGTGTCTCCTCCCCTGTTGACCCTTTCCGCATTTTTGATGGATGTGTCTCTGTAGACATCGAAGACGACATCAATGCGGTGGCTCTTTCCACCTTCGTGGAGGACTTGAGACAGTGCTGATTCTGCCAGCTGTGAGAAGGTCTTTTCATTTCCTTTCAGTTTATGGACTAGGCTCATCCCATCAATGACTGTTGCTGAGGGCTCTGGGATGACTTCTGCTGGAGAAACATTCTTTTCCAACTCCCTGGCAAGGGCAGCTTTGTTGGTCTTGCGGAGAGACCCATCACCATTGGCCAGAGCCCATGGCAGGGGCCCCAGTGGATGAGCCAGCACGTCACTCATGTGTAGTTTCCTGCTTTCGGCAACAAGTATCATCTGGCCAAACAGTTTCCTGTCAGCTTTGATGACTACTTCTTTGGCAGAGTTTTTACTACATGACTTCTTTCTGATGTCTGAAAACGTCTTCAGCTTCTTCTTTGACATCTTGTCATGAAACGTTGTAGCTGGGGCAGCTGCTTCCAAGCGCTCTTGTTTGAATGTTTGATATGCCTCCTCTCCTACCTTGCGGGTGTCGAGAAGGTCCTTGGCAACTTCTGCTGGGGCCACCGCACCAGTTGACAGACTGACAAGCTCTCCATGGTCAAGGTTGAATGGATTCAACCAGCTGGTTTCCATCAGTGGAACCATGGACTGGATGTCAGCCTCATCTCTTCTGATTCTTGGCATCTGTAGGTCAGGATGACTGAAGTTGTCATGTTGGCCTACATGAACCATGTCCCTTAGCTGTCTCATATAAGTGCTTCGGTACTCAGATGCCAGGTAGTATCTAGCCACAGCTCCAGGTTTCAGGCTGAACCCTTTTGTGCCTCCAGGTGTCTGGGTGTCCTTGTTGACAGTCTCTTCGATTGTCTGGTCCACAGGTATCCGCCCAAAGGGATTCTTGCAGCCGATCTGCACAGAAAACCCACCTTGCATAAAGTGGGCATGGATGTCAGGATGTTCGATGGGTAGCCGAGACATTGTGGCATAGTAGTAGGTCAGGAACCGGGCGTAGTTCATCTTGTCATAGGCAAAGCACCAGGGAATCATCTCTCGAATAGCTGCCAGGTGAAGCATCCAGTTACCTTCTCGAGATGCTCGGATGAGGCCCAGCATAATCTCAACCATGTCTAGGTAAGACATCCAGAAGGCTGCAAGGCTGTTCTCATCTCTGAGGGAGTTCAGGTAGGTTTCGAACAGCTCCAAGATACGTGTGCATGATTCATCCTGAAGCAGGTCCTGGAAGGATGCTTTGCAAACATTGTTGTGGAACTCTCCAATGCTCTTCAGGGCTTCTTCTAGGTGTTGGCTGTCTTCAGGATGAGTGTTCTCTATCCACAGAAGGAAGCCTTTCCAAGCAAGCCTCATCAGTGCTTCATATGCAGTCTTGTGTGCTCTAACTGCCCGGTTGTACCTGCGACCTTCCATCAGCCCAGCCACAGACCCTTCTGCAATGACACCTGATTCAACAAACACATCTCTGAGTCCTGCATCTTCAAATCTCTTCCCTAGGATGGACAGGAGGTTGCAGATTGTGTGGAAGACGCCCATCCTGATGATGATGTTCTTGAATTTGTCATGTTTCCACACTATCTCAGCAGCCTTGGCAAAGAGTGCTTGGTCAAACACACAGACGATCTTGTTGAGCTGTAAGGACTGCATGATGCCAAGTGTTTGCTCCAGTACGTCATTCACAGTTGACATCTCAGTTGCAGGAGCATTGATTGTGGGAAGGTAGCTCACAGTGTCCTGGTTCACTGTCACATCATTGCGGATCTGGATGTTGAACCCTGTTCAGCTGCTTATGGTCTGGTTCTCAGGATCTGACATTCGAGTCAGGAGCCATACATGGTTCTTCTTCTTTGCATCTTGAACTTCTTTGTTTGTGTCGGAATCAAGGGTCTCAGTCTTAGGTGGCCCAGTTCGCTGTCCAACATTGTAGGTTGGTAGCATCATTGGGGCAGGACTGATGCTCCTCTTCTTGGATTTGCTGACTGCAGGCAGGACCTTCTGTGGCATGGGCCCTGCAACTTTGGGTTGGACAGCAATGCCATTGACCCTGTGAGAGGTGCCTTCTCCACTCAGTGTCTCTTCAAGACGGTCAATGTTATCCCAGGCCAGGGTGGTAAACACACCAGGATGCATGTCTTCTGGCAGTGGTATGTCCTCTGCTGAGCGTTCCAGCTTCTGGACACAAAGAGCTGTGTCAATCTCCTCCACTTGGGAGTAGGAAATAGCATGGCCAAGACGATTCAGACTTCGTATCAGTTCTGTGTTTCCTGTCAGTGACTTCACAGCAAATGGGAGGAGTATGTGCTTGGGTGGCTTAGTCTTGCCACAGGTGACAGCAAAGACTAGATCACTGCCAAAAGAAGCAGCAAGACGCTGGACTCTTTCAGAGGGATTTGCACACTCAGTATCCCCAGTCAGCAGGGTATACAGGAACTTTGTGACAGCTTCAGGGATGACACTTTTCTGTGTATCAGGTGACCATGACTGTTGGACATCTTGTTTCTTGATCTGTTTCCTCAGCTGTATGGCTGCTTTGGTGAGGATATCCATGGATTTGATAGACTGTGCTTCACGTAGATCGTGCTTCATGTTGTGGGCTTCCTTGACAAGGTCATCCATTGACGGGCTGTCTGGATAGAGAAGCACCCTTCCTTTCTCATTTGAGACAAAGTGAAGTGACCCTTCCAGCTCACTTTCAAGCTTGCGACGAACATGCTTCTTTGTCGAGGGTTTGATCTTGGTGATGCCATGGGAGTTCATGGATCTCTCAAGCCTGGCTGTGAGGTCTGTTAAAGGCAATATTTCAGGGTTTGGGAGGAATTCAGTCCTCACATGCATGAACAGTTCCTCATAGGCTTGTCTCTCTGTCTCCTCATAATCTGCTGCCTCACTCTCTTCCTGTTGTACTTCTGAAGAGCTGGTAGAAGACACTCTTCTTGTGTACTCTTTGTAGCACGTCTTGTGGTAATTCCCCTCTGCGGCAACTAGGTCTCTGCTCAGCAATGCAAGCACTCTTAGATCACATTTCTTTATTGCCGCCTTGCGGATGGTGTCGTCTGCTCGTAACTCAAGATACTGCATAAGAGGTTCCCTTGATTTTTGTCCTTTGATGTATTTCGGGTTCTGGCAGAAGATGCAGATCTTGTCATACAGTCTTGAAGTAGGCCTACTTGGTGCATCCCTGGTCCTGGATGATGATCTTCTGGAAGCAGCTTCTGTGGGTTCAGCACTGGCACCTTTGGAGAGGATCGAGTCCAAAGACTTCTTCATGGTAAACATGCTGCGGCATTTGCGATGGTACTGTACCTGAGGTACTTCCTCTTCTTTTAGTCCTTTTGCCAAGTCAAGGACTGGGGCATGCTGTCTGATCTCTGCAGCCCGGAGCAAAGCCTTCCATGAATCCAGGTCCCTCAATGTCACCAGGGAATCAGAGTCATCGTCTGAGCAATGAATAAGACAGTTTGTGCACGGCCGCTTCTTCGGCAGGGTGGTACCTTGATCCATCGACATCACTCTGATCACTGTACAACACTATCTGCAACATACAAAAAGATAATAT
Source organism: Myxine glutinosa (assembly GCF_964187855.1). Lineage (NCBI taxonomy): Eukaryota > Metazoa > Chordata > Myxini > Myxiniformes > Myxinidae > Myxine > Myxine glutinosa. Next base: position 23,537,971 of record NC_136271.1, on the reverse strand, counting down.
TGGTTAAGATATAAGTATAATTGGTGAAAAAAAAACGCTTAAATCTACCTGTAATTCAAAATGTTAAGTTTCCAGCTGAAGATAAATACAATTATTGCAGGCAGTAAACACAATACAATGTAAAAAATAGTGTGAATCACATTTATTTTGCATTTTGCTTTTTAATCAAAAGGAAATAACCTTATTTGCATTGTTTTAATCCACATTGGTGGAGATAGAAATTTGACACTGGCGTATCTTTCATTTTTTGCAAATTACACAATGGTGCTAATGACAAAAAAATGAGTTTTAAAAATTATTGACAAAGCTACCTATCTCAAAAGGCTATCATATCTTATTACACTCATATCAACCCTATAAACATTTTAGTACTACTTTGGTTTGGTCCCCCCAGGTGGTACCGATATCTGCTCTGGCCCATGGACTGTGTAGGTGCTTTTCTATTTTTCAGTGCTGCTTTGTGCAACAAAGTTGCAGATATGACTCGGGATGAAGCTTGATGTTCCAGTTGGATGTGTTGTAGCTATAAAATATGTGGAGCTATAAAACATTGGTGTGTGTGTGTGTGTGTGTGTGTGTGTGTGTGTGTGTGTGTGTGTGTGTGTGTGTGTGTGTGTGTGTGTGTGTGTGTGTGTGTGTGTGTGTGTGTGTGTGTGTGTGTGTGTGTGTGTGTGTGTGTGTGTGTGTGTGTGCGCGCACGCATGCAGTTGTGCGAACACTGACTGGTCACCAAGTTGGTGTTCGGGGGCTCGATTTTCATCCATACGGGGAGTTTGTCGCGTCAGGCTCATTGGATAAAAGCGTCAAGGTAAATGTCGCTCCTCTTCTTAAAATTGATTCCCAAACTCTGGTTCTATTGTTGTATTACTTTAGTACTGAACGGGCATAGTCAGTTAGATTTTAGAAATTCATTTCATTGTTTTCACCCCCCCCCCGCCCCCCTTCCCCTCCTTGCTCTCCCACCACATGTATTTTATACATTGTTTCAGGCTCATGGAAAATTTGTACATGCAGGACAAAGACAGACATAGACAATGAACAAATCTTTACAGCACAGCATGGAGTTTGAGCTTTGTTTTGCTCAGATGGTAATGCCAAACAAGCTAACAAAAGGTTTTGAAATACAGTAATACCCCAGTTTATGTCGCCCCTTTTTATGTCATTTTAAGAGTACGTCGTGACGTTTTTAATACCACTTCTCAGTATTAGTTGTCTCAACTCACACTTGCGTCGTTTCAAAAGCCATACCTTTTATTCCCCAGTGTTGTCAGAACTTAAAAGACTAATAAGGATGCCAGAATAAAGCGCTAAACGGGACCAAATCAGGAGATCACAAAATTTCCGAAAGAACTACTGTACTTTGCATCACACGTAAATAAATGCACTGCGCTGTAGATTGGCTAAGATGCATTGTAAAGGTTACCATTGAAGTGAAATCAGATGTTATTCGTCGAATGGATGCTGGTAAACATGCTGTTTATGTTTCCGGGCTATGAAGTTTGCCTCTGATCGATAAATATGCCCATGTTCATTGAAGGAGAAAGAAGACCTACAGCCACCTTCGACCGCTTCTGGAAGAGGTTTATTTTTAAACGATGAAGCCGCTTAGATATTTGGCCTTCATTCCATCCATCCATCAAAGTTCTTAAATAATCGTGTCAGAATTTGCTTTTTTTATTTTTTATTTTTTAGGCCATCTTATCTTGATCTCAAAGAGATGACCTTATGAAATGGGTCATGATGTCCATCTGTCAGTCTGGCCGTCTAATTTTATTTTGCTATTCTTGCTACTCCTCCCTTATCACCCGGCTGCTTTTTCTGAAACTTTATACATGAATACAATATAGTAGCCCCCACAATCGCTCAGGCTTTGATTTTTTGATTTCGGATCATCGGGGCTCCCAGGGGATCAAAAGGGCTCCCAGAGGGCCCAAATCAGCAGAGGTCTGAACTGCAACCTCAAGAGATAACCATCAGCCCATTTTGGGCTGTTGTTTTTTTTTTACAGCCCTGTATCATATAGGACATATGGGATTCATCTTTCAACACTCCATTGACACCTAACATTCATTTGACATTTAATTTTGCGATCCAGAGATCATTTGTACAGCGGTGCATTACACCCTTGTGACTTACAGTGATAGTTTTAACTTTGTCATAACACGCAGGGAATTGGGATGCCAACCCTGGGAGGTCACTGAATGTGCATTCCAAGTTTATTTGAGATTTGCCAAAAACTGTAGTAGTAGTTGGAGTTGGCAAACAAACAAATGCACAGACCATTCATACTTTATCGGATAGACGTGTAATCGTGTACAACCAATTGCCATGCACACACTCTTTGCAACTCATTGGATGAAAACGTTGTGAAGATTGAAATACAAGCTCAAATTTTCATCTTTGTTGTTTTTTCCACAGATATTATTGCATTTGCTGTCTCTACAATACTCAACTTTCAAAATGACGTATGAATGCTAAACGAGGCCTTTTGCGCATGCACTGTGTGTGTTTTCAGTGACTCGGTTTTGCTCGACCGGCACTTTTGACCTGCCATTACTAGCACAAAACCTGTTATTCAAATCGTCTTTTCAACATAATTTTCATCATTTAGATGAAAGAGTGGAAATTTCGAAATGGTTTTAAACCATAATTGTTCCGTTTCTAAATGTAAATTGGACTCATGGAAATATAGCAAATATGACAGATATCAGTGGATGTGAGGTGTCCGGTTTGTACCATTTCCTGTTAATACAAGCTAGCCTTGACTGTGGATTTAACACACACACACACACACACACACACACACACACACACACACACACACACACACACACACACACACACATCTTTTCTCAGCAATCGATGCAAAAATCTAGTATACTTTCTCTTGTGGTCCTGGAACCAAACAGACTATATTAATAACAGCTCTCGCAGCTCACATCGCTCCTCCCCTCCCAATATGATTTATAGTAAATATCATTTTAAACATACCTTGTATGTTCAAAGACCACAGATATGTCCTTTCCATTGGTGTTCAGAAGCACCTAATCCAGATACACTACATTCACTGGTGGCGATCTTGGTGGCTGACTGGTGACATTGCTTGGTTTAATGGATATGGACAATGATTTGCAGAACAGGATCTTGTGGTCAGATTAATCCAAGCTTACCTTATCTGGTTCTGTGAATCATCACAACAGCGTGATATGGGCAGTAGACAGCCCACGATTTCCTGTTGAGCACAACGTCCGGTATCAAGCTAGTGTGTTCATCTGGGCAGGCTTTTGGAGGCATTGTTGGACCAATATTTTTAGAAGAAAATGTGAATGCTGCAAATTACCTTCTAATGTTGGAGCAGCATGTATTTCCACTCAATGATTGCCAAATGTGGTTCATGCATGATGGTGCGCCTGCTCATTATGCTGCCAGTGTACGCCAGGCCCTTGATTTGAACATTACAGACAAATGGATTGGCCATCGTGGTCCGGTTGAATGACCGCCGCGGTGTTGTGATTTAACAACACACTGTGATTTCTTCCTTTGGGGTTTCCTCAAACACAAAGTGTATGCGAGGAATCCTACGACCCATAGAGACTTGAAACAATTCATCCGTAATGAGACTGCTGCCTTAACTACTGAAATATGCAGAACTGCATGTCAGAGTGCAGTTTGAACATTTGAACTGATCTGTTTCATGTATATTAGACTGATTAGACTGTTTAACGAGTAATCATGTTTTGTTTTTCAATAATAAACTTAGTTGTTTGTTGCAGGTATCGTTCTTGCAGGTAGTTCAGGTAGTTCAGTTGCAGGTTGTTCAAATTTGGGCAGTATTCCATTGAGCTATCTTCAATATGTGCCGGGGGTTTCTGGACCACTCTTGTGTATATGTGTATGTATATATATATATATATATATATATATATATATATACTGCATTTTTAAAAGGTGCATGAAAGAGTTTGATAGAGCATATTATATGCAAGACAAAAGACATATCCCCAAACCTCGAGGGCGTCCTGTCTAACAGCGTTAGTTGTTGGACGTTGATCCCATGCTGTTCTTCGAGAAGAGTTGGCAATCTATCACGGTGCATTCTCCAAATTTCTGCTCTAAACTACAGGGGGCACTGAATCAGTGGCAACAGCATTGCCCCTCAGCAAATTATGCGACCCCGCAGCCTTGTTTTTGTTTTTTTTTCTCGTGTAAATAAATGTCCGGCTTTGTCAAGTTGAATAGTCTTTGGAACAAATTAATTTATCTTAACTGGAGTCTTCTGCATTAGTTTGTCCTTTAAGATTTAATAAAACAATTCACTTTACACTTTATATGTATGCAAGATAAAAATGTGTTAAATTTTTTTTTACGTCTTTTGTTGATGCTCATCCATAATCACAGATGAACAGGAGGTGTTGGTAATATGATAAATTATATTAAGATGCATAAAGTCTAGTTTAATACTTATTTTGCCTTTTGCAGATCTGGGATCTCCGTCGGAAGGGTTGCCTCATGACTTATAAGGTTTGTATCAAATTGTGAACTTTGCACTTATGATCACTCTATGCTTTTTTTTTTTTTGGTATACAAGATCGAGGCTCGTGAAAGAGCGAACATTAATCACATAGAAAGACAAACCGACACATAAAACATATAACATCGGGAGCGGTAGACAAGATGGGGAGAGAGGAGGAAGGACACAAACACAACATTATTTTGAGAGCAGGGACCGAGAGACATGGAGACATGGAGAGATCTGTGAGAGGGAGAGGGCATTGGGGGGGGGGGCATGGGAAGGGCCCTGCCAGGACTTCGAGGAAAGAAGTTGGAATTTCAAACAAGGTGGATCTGGGGTGAATTAGCGGGGGTAGAAAAGATCAAGGTTTTGGATGGGGGAAGATAAGAGATGGTGGTGAACAGCTGTTTTAAAGACCTGGAGGGACGAGTGGCATTGAAGGGAGTGAGGGAGTTTGTTCCAGAGGCGGGAGAAAAGAGGAATGAAAGAGTGAAGGTGATACCCCCATTCCACTTATGCCGATCGACCCCGATCTGCACAACGGGAACGATCCTATTTGGAACGGGATCAATCGGCATGATCGTAAACGGAACGTCTTCGATCTTTGTCGATCGGGACAAAAAAATAGATCGGGGCGATTTTTTAAACATGTTTAAAATTTCCATCCCGATCTGAAATAGCGGGACTGATCGTGATTACAGCGTGAATGCAACGTAGTCCATCGGAATGATCGTAGTTAGAACGGCTTGATCGTAGTTAGAACGGCTTGATCGTGATTACAGCGTCGTTGCAGCGGGAGGATTATCTTGTGCCGTTTCGACGACGATCGTTACCTATCCGTCCCGCTCCAATGCCGATCAAAGCCGCTGTATATAAATCGGTCCGGATTGCATCAGCCTCACCCGATCAAGTATTTCGACACGACACTTTTTGTCAACGTTGTTAAGTGGAATTGATAACTGCATGAGCCAAATGGCATTGCCCAATAACCCCATGGTCTAAAATTAAAAGCGGTACAAGTTAAACAAATATTATTAATGATCAATTTTACCGCTTTTAATTTCATGACCTTTTAATTAAGTGAATGCAAACTTTGATTCCCTCTACCCAGCAAAAACTTGTCAAATTTTTAGCTTTTATTTTGAAGACCTTTCATTTTGCAATGCATTTTCATCCCCTCAACCCTTCTGTCAACCATGGCCGGACCCAGAACTGAGGGGCTCTTCTTCTTCTTCTCATTCTTCTTCTCACTTGAGCAGCTCTTCTTTCATTAATTGCATATTGTTGGAGAAGTAGAGCGAGCTGCAGACGGCCATGTCTCTGATGTTGATCCATGGCTGTCTTTGACGATACTGATGATCGGCAAGCAAATCAGGCCCTATTTATACGGATCGGGACCTGAAATCTGCTTTTTAGTCGGCTTAAAGACGGGAATAGAGCGTAGTTAGATCGGTTTGGTCGGGAATGACGTAGTTGAAACGGCAATAGATCGGCAGCATCGGCGTTGGATCAGTTTTAGATCGGCGGCGATCGGGAATGCATCGTGTCAGAGCGGCGGCAATCGCGAATGCAGCGTGGTTACAGCGTACGCGAGCGGGAACACAGCGGCTCTAAACGGCTTCGATCGGGTCTTCAGGGACCCGATCTACCCACGATGAGCGTGGTTACAGCGTAGTGATCGTAATCGGAGCGTACTTAGGACGTAGATACAGCGTAGATGACCAGTTTTTTCCCAAAGTGTCCCGATCACTCCCGACCTGGAGATCGGGGCTAATCGGGGCCAATCGGCATAAGTGGAATGGGGGCATGAGCAGAGAGCCGAGATTTCGGCAGTTTAACCATCAGAGGGTTGCTGGCAGATCTTGTGCGACCTGTAGGAATATTTGGGGGACAGAGCACAGAGAGAGCTGGGGGTGCAAGGCCGGAGAGGAGTCGGTAGAAGACAGAAAGACCACCTACCTGCCTGCGGTGAGTGAGTGAAAGGCCCTCAGAGATAGCTTCATCGCGGGAGATTCCAATAATTCTGAAAGCTTTGGTTTCGACAGCGTGAAGCCGAGCTAGGTGTGAGGCAGGAGCACCGGCCCATAGGGGAGAACAGTATTCCATTGAGCTGCGGATGAAAGCCTTGTATGTGGTGAGGAGCTCAGGTGTGCCGAGGAAGGACTTCGCACGACGGAGGATGCCCAGTCGGCGACTGGCTTTGGAGGCCAGCTTGGAAATGTGGTTTTCCCAAGAAAGATCATGGCAGATAGTGAGACCCAAAAGCTTGAGCGACAGAACTTCTTGGAGAGGATTGTTGAGAAAGTAGATGGGACGGTTGTCCAGTCGATCTTTTCGGAGAGACATAGTAAGAGTGTGAGATTTGTCAGGATTGAAAGACATGTTCCAATGCTTGTTTACTTCTCTGAGTATTGGTTGAAATTCATCGATGCCTACTGCTACAAACTTTGGTGATAGGATGGTGCAGAGGTGGTACATGTACATTTAAGCTGTGTAGCCTTGGTTTGATTCCCAACCTGACTTTATTATTGCTGTCTGATTGGTGCTTCACAAGGGTGTTGCATCATATAGTGTGCTGTCCCTCAGATAGATGTTAAACTTGGGACCTGTCTGCTAGCACTCGCTTTAACTGATGGACAACGACTATCGGGGATGCCTCTTCACGGTGATTGTACCCCCCCCCCCCCCCCCCAATGCGAGTCGGGGCCTAAATCTTCCCCATTCTTCCCTGCTGCCCGGATTCGTCAGGGCAGCACGGTCCACAGTCAGAGTGCTGATCGGTCCCCTGAACCGGCCCTTTCCCTCTTGTCTCTCTCTCTCTCTCTCTCTCTCTCTCTCTCTCTCTCTCCATCTCCCTCTCCCTCTCCCTCTCCTCTCCCGTCTCCCTCTCCCTCTCCCCTCCCCCTCTCTCCCTCTCCTCTCCCTCTCCCTCTCTCCCTCTCCCTCTCTCCCTCTCTCCCTCTCCCTCTCTCCCTCTCCCTCTCTCCTCTCCCTCTCTCCCTCCTCTCCCTCTCTCCCTCTCTCCTCTCTCCCTCTCCCTCTCTCCTCTCCCTCTCTCCCTCTCTCCCTCTCTCCCTCTCTCCCTCTCTCTCCCTCTCTCTCCTCTCCCTCTCCCCTCTCCCTCTCTCCCTCTCCCTCGCTCCTCTCTCCCTCTCCCTCTCTCCCTCTCCCTCTCCCTCTCTCCCTCTCCCTCTCTCCCTCTCCCTCTCTCCCTCTCCCTCTCTCCCTCTCCCTCCCCCCTCTCTCTCCCTCTCCCTCTCTCCCCTCTCCCTCTCTCCCTCTCTCCCTCTCCCTCTCTCCCTCTCTCCCTCTCCCTCTCTCCCTCTCCCTCTCCCTCTCTAACTCTGTCATGGCCCTGACTTGCTGAAGGCAGGGGTACACCATCCTGGATGTGGGGGATCTCTGGGTCGCGCTGGCAAGATCGATCGGCTGTCTCCTTGCCACGGGCTTGTTCGAGAGAACTGTCCAGGGCTATACGACAACTGATGGACAGGCCACTGTGTCTTTTGTGAAGAGTGGATGCATTATTGCGGGCCCCCTTGCCATGTTCCAAATTCCTGCCGAAATGGGTTATGGGTGACAAAAGGGATGAGGATGAAAGAGAGCTTTTGTGAGTTTGCAAATGTAATATCAGCTCTAATTTGCAAATTGATATGATATATGTAATAAATTGATATGTGAGGTGTGTGTAGCTCAGAAGAGCCCTGCTATTGGTGTTTCCCCTTTCTCCTGATGTTCCCTTTGTTACGTTTTGTCCTTATCTGTTGTGTGTCCTAGCTCTTCCATGAACCTAGACCATGTATTAAAAAGAAAAGAAAAAAATAGCAGTATCATCAATTTATATGATGGTGGCCTGCAAAAGTATTCATCCCCTACCAAGAATGCCACATTTAGATGAATTATGTAGAAGAAAAAATTCCAAATGAACTTTTTTATTCATCAATGAAGAGATCAAATGAAACACTAAAGGAGGTGTACAAATCCTGTGAACAAATTATATCAGGAATACCTGTAAAAAAACGTACAAATCAAAATTCACTGGTTGCAAAAGTATTAACCCCTTAGGTCAGTACTTGGTGAAGCACCTTTTGCAGCAATGACTGCTGTGAGTCTTTTTGGGTAGGTCTCCAACAGCTATGCACAGTGACAGTGAAATCTTTACCCATTCTTCACGTGAAAACTTCTCTAGTTCTGCAATGTTTGATGGGGATCGTCGATGGACTGCAATCTTCCAGTCTCGCCATAAATGTTCAATTGAATTTAAGTCAGGACTTTGACTGGACCGCTCAAGAACATTTATTTTCTTCTTATTCAGCCACTCCAGTGTGGTTTTAGCGTTGTGCTTCAGATCAATGGCCTGTTGAAATGTGAATGTCTTACCCAGTTTCAGATTCATGACTGACTCAAGCAGGTTTCCATCAAGGATTCTCCTGTACTTTGCACCGTCCATTGTCCTTTATATCCTGACAAGCTTGCCAGTCCCTGCTGATGAAAAGCAGCCCCATAACATGATGTTGCCACCACCATGCTTGACAGTAGGGAATGGGGTTGACTGTGTGATGTGTAGTATTAGACTTGCGCCAGACATGCCACTTTGAATTTAGACCAAAAGTTCAATTTTTGTCTTGTCTGACCACAGAATGTTTCTCCACATGCCTTCATCATTAAAAAGAAGAGTTGTTTTTTGTTGTATTTTTGGAGCGAGGAGGGGAAAATGTTTAAGTAGAGGGATCAGAAGTAGCAATACTTGGGATAAAAGGAATGAAAACGAAGCATGTGCGATCAAAAATGGAAGCAGAAGCAACAACCCGACTTGAGTATGCCAGACTTTACCAGGGACACAAACTCGACGATTCAGTGCAACAAGATACCGTTTGGCACAGAATAAAGGATGGCAAATGCGACCAGCAAGACAGGAATTAAAATAAAATGGTAAAACACAACATATCTGGTCCGGGAAACTTAGCTTTGTTGAACTGGAAAGAGGAACTGTTGGTCGACGTCCACGTACAACAAATACCGAACCGGAAGGCAAATTAGCATGCATTTATGAAAGTGTATTGTGAAATTGCCCCAATTTGTCATCCTGTTTACCTGTGGAATAACAGAAATTCATCAAACTTAATTTTGGGCTAGATTATAAGCAACACAGGTTTTTGTTGTGTGGAAACGCTGCTATTTTGACTGTTTTATATTGTTTTCATCTCTGCAGGGTCATGCAGGCTGTGTGAATTGTGTACGATTCAGCCCCGATGGTCGGTGGGTCGCATCAGCAGGTGGTGATGGCAGTGCTAGGGTATGTTAGGCACTTAGCACAGTCATCTGTGCTCTTAAATGTGACTTACCCAAACTAACTACCTACCATCTACAACATATTGATATTTTATGTGAATTTCATAGAATGTCCAACAAAACCATAACATTGGCCATGGTGGAGTAGGATGGAGTGGAATGTTTAAATGAAAAAAAAAAAAAAATTAATGGGAACTCCTTTTTCTACAGTACCGTGCATCTTTATCTCACTTTTTAGCATGCTCAGGTCTGTGTTAAACATGATAATTATTTTGTGTTGTGTTTTCCATTCACAGATCTGGTGTTGGGCTAGCGGCTAGGGTGCCGGCTTAGGATCCTAGGATCCTGGGTTCGAATCTCGGTCGATCGCCGAATTAATGCCAGGGGGGTTGACTCAGCCTGTCATCCTTCCGAGGTCGGCTAATTGAGTACCAGTTCACTGGTAATTCCCTGCTTGTCGTTAAAGGCGGCAAAAAGGGTTGGCGTCAGGAAGGGCATCCGGCCGTAAAACATTGCTTCAAAAAGGGGACCGAAAAACAACAACTACCACGGTCCCCGAAAAGGCCAACCCCCGCTTTGAGGGGGAAAATGGCCTCTAAACGGTGGTTTTTTTTCCATTCACAGATCTGGGATCTGGCTGCAGGAAAGCTTCTCCATAGCTTCACCGCACACACAGATGCAGTAAACACTGTGGAATTCCACCCCTCTGAGTACCTCCTTGCTACTGGTAGTGCTGACAGGTATTGCCTTTGTGCAGTATATTATGTTTGACTTTATTATTTATTTATTTTCCAATACCACAAGCTCATTCTATTTCAGAACTTTGGTGTGTTGATTTTTACGGCATAGCCCATAGTGCATAGCCGTTTAGAAGTGTTTGTCTGTCCGTATGTCCCCTCAATCGTATACCAATCACAGATGAGGATCTGGTCACATGACAGAGTGATGTGATTACTTCTGATGTCATTATGGCGTACAATGGCCGACTCCACACTCTGCCATATTGATTCCTATGCCGTTCAGGCCGAACATATTGTCGAACCTGTCATATATCACAATCGCCATGATCTACCTTTACGTTTTTCATTCATTGTGAAACGCAAATAACCCGATTGTTAAAATGACCATCAAATATTGAAAGCATAGACATTACGGATCTTCCAACGACACAGTACGTGTAGGCCTTAGCCTTCGTGCTTCACCTTCAGGCTACTTCGGACAAATTAGCCCAGGTTTCTTAATACAGTAGTATTGTTTTGTAATAATAATAGCGTTAGTATTAATAATATAGTAAATATAATCGTAACACTGCAATCAATCCCTTTGTCGTTATTGCAAATTTTCTAGGTTGAAGCGGTGTATGGTTGGTTTATTGTTGACTCGAAACATTGAATGAACCAGGGTCTCAATGCAATCTCTTCACTTCCATGGTGACAGACAGTTTGGAGACTGAGAGCACTTAAAAAAATAATTTAATACTGACATTATTTGCTAACTGGTATCTATCTCCACCCAGGTCATGCTACCCTCTTAAACTAAAGTATCAGACAAGCCCGGCTACGCCGCTGTTAGACTTTCGGTCTTGTTTTTTCTGATTGAATTCCATCAAAAAAAAATTTGACTCGCATCAAGGCTGATACCTTAATGGAATATTTTGTTATGAAAATAGAAGTTGTATTTGATGTCTGAAAAATAAAAACATTAAGTAACGAGTAATGAACTAGGTGGAAAGAATGGAGTATGAGAGGCAGTTTGATAAATTTCCTCGTGAGCCATTTTTATATTGTGAATGTTGATGTGTTACAAATACATCCCTGTTGACTATGACCACGCATCTCCAAATGTAATGTCTGCACTGTTTAAATTTCCCTAATTGCTTTGCCTTTGAACATTGTTTTTCACAATTTGGTTACCTTGGCGATGGGTCCAAGTTGGTGTCCAATAGTGTGTTGATAATAATGTATGTACCGTATTTTTCGGCCTATACGTCGATGTGGAGTATAAGTTGAATTTGCTAATTTTCCCATTTTCTTTTCTTCATTCATAGACAAGTTGATTTTGAGTGGAGGACTAGGCTAGATCAACTCCAAGTTAGCAAAACTGCCATTCAATCAGGCCAATAGAGGTGTTAATTCCTCCCTGACACTCACAATGCATCTCTATCTCCAGTATTTTGTTAAACCAAGCAAGCGTATTTATTATCTAAAACAAGCGATAGGATCATTATGAGCTCATAGCACATTCAATTTTGTCGCAGTTCACTACTCTTTGATAAACATGACGCTTATTGTAACATCCTGACACCTGACGCTTATTGTAATACGAGCACTAAATGTTTGTCCATATAGCTTTGCAGCCACGATTAGCCTTCTTGGTTTTCTTGGTAGTCCGCAACGTATCCTTCACTTTACCAAATGTATCCTTTAAAGGGTGCTTCGCCTCAAATTCAGGTAATTTATTTTAAAATCTTCTCAGAAACAATGGGGAAATAGCCGTCAGTCCCCAACTGAGCTATTTTCTTTTTATGATCATATATCTTCCCATATTCTACTTTACTTGTCATCTCGTCCTAAGCACTTTTTATTATGCCTCCGCTCCCGAAGGTGGCCGGAGGCATTATGTTTTCGAGTTGTCCGTCCGTCCGTATGGGCTAAACCTTGTTTCTCTCAACCACATGTCCAATTGAAATGAAACTTTCAGGGTAGGAGTGACACCCATGCAGAATGCTTTTTATGATAATTGTGACGTCATAGTTCACGTGGTATGGCAGCCACCTTTGATTAAACGCAACTAATTAAAAAATTATTTCTCGGAAACCGCTGAATGGAAAAATTTTAAACTTGGCACATTGTCAAGTACTTCTAATAGAGAACAAAAGCATGATAATGATGACATCATTGGTGAAGTGGTATACCAGTCAAAAATGTTTGAATCGAATTCCTTATCCTAAAAATCTGAAGTTCCATGCACATGATCTATGACCCATTTGTATTGAAATATTAAATTTATGACATCATAGGTCACATGGTTTGGCAGCCATATTGGATTTAACCTGAAACCTTAGAAAAGCATCTTCTCCCAAACCACCAAATCGATTGACTCGAAACTTTATGTGTGTCATTGACTAGGCATGGCGATTAAAAGATGATCACAAAAACATCATTGGTCACATGGTGTGGCAATCATATTGGATTGAAGGAAAATATTAAATAATTATATCTCTGAAACCACTTCCCCTATTCATGCGAAATTTTACAAATATCATCTAACAGCACTGTTGCATATAGTTTGAAAATGATGACGTCAAAGGTCACGTGATTTGGCAGCCATCTTGGATAGAAAAAACGAACCTTATACGATCAACACGAAACTTCACAAACGTGATCCGCCACTCATACATATGCAGAGTGTATATTTTTTAAGGTCATATGTCATGTGGTATGGCAGCCATATTAGCTTGAAAGCCGATGATATTTAAAAAATTCCCTTCTCTGAAACTGCTTCACCGATCGATGTGAAACCTGTCATGGCCGGTTGTTACGGATTCGTCACTTCCGCCTTTGTTGTTATTATATACTTGCAGGATTTTTAGTTTCAGGTAATGTTGTTGTTAAGATTTTTGTGTGAAATGGAGATGACTTTAGTAAAAGGTGAAAATAAATGTTTGTGAAGGAAAAAGGAAGACGCGGCAAAGAGGCCGGAAGAGGAGAAAGAAAAAGTCGGCAGAGAGAGGAGGAGACGGCCATGAGAGTGATACAGCCATAAAGTCGCATCGGGGCTGCGAGTGGACTTTTTTGATATTGGTCGTGAATGAGTTGAGGCTTCTCGGGGGAGGGATTGCCCGTGACATTGTCCTATATTGCAATTGCAATTAAAGCTGCGTCTCAGGTTTTATCACCAAGTGCGAGTTATTGTTGGAGAGAAATCAAGCGCCTCCATTACAGGCAGATACGTCATTTTGTCCTCAAAGAGGCTGTCCGCTTGGTGCATCTTGTTTTGTCGTTGGGATTTCCATATCGACCTCACCGTGTGGAGCACCGTTGGTTTACATAACGACTCAATTCCCGTATCGACCTCTCACCTCGTAACTCCTCGTCCGCCGTTGTGCCGATACCTGCCTGTTCTCGTCATTCTGCACGGCTTCCACCAGCGTCGGGATTAGTGCACAGACTTTGGGGAATGTTACATTCCACTCATGTTTGTCGTATTGTGAGTTTATTGCTTTGAGAGCATTGGGGGAATGATGGTACCATCACATGTATTGTTTGATTGATGCACATGACATTTTCATTGTACTTTCTTTAATCGTGTTATTATTGTGCATGTAAGAGTTCTTAATACAATTACTTGTTTTGTTTTACAATTGCATTGGTGTGGTTTTACCATGGTTTATCAGAACCCGCAAAATAACAAATCTTTCTGCCGCGTTCCCTCTCGAGACTCTGAGGTGCACCGTAACCGGGGTTCGGGGAGGAACATGTAACACTGGTGAAAATGTGATACTTGAAAACGGCTGAAGGGATTTAAATCAAACTTGTTTATTTTTAGGACAGAATGAGGGCATCTACCCGTTGTGGAACTATGCGGAGGCATATTGGCGACACAGTCGCATTGCTCTAGTTCAATACTAACACTTCTATCACAAATTCCCATTTGCCTTTCTTTTTTTTCCCCACCATTCTTTAAGTATGTGCCATGCCTAATGCAAAACATATTCTCTGTTGTAGAACGGTGCGATTCTGGGATCTTGAGAAGTTCACACAAGTGAGTTGCACCGATGGACAGGCGATGCCAGTCAGGTGAGATATGTGAATTCATTTCAATTATTTTCTACTGCTGATGTTACTTACCTTCTTCTCTATGTTGTTTGTTGTTTATTCCATGAGATTCGTATAAACAGTTAAGGGATTATAGGAATTTTCTCTTTCGTAACTATTCCAATGTTATCTTGAGTTCTGCGCAACATGCAAATGTTGAAATGTCTTTGTCAGGATCTTGGCATTTCAATCAAGCTGGATCTCTTAACATATGAAGTACGGATCCACCATTAGGTCTTGTGGAACTCTCACCGCCCTTTCCTCCCCCTAGTTTTCCATGAAATAAACAGCGAAAGTAGCCCCTCACTCTGTGTTAAATTGCTACATCGGATCTCCTCTTTCTACCTCGTCTAGAAAAGGCAAAAATCCATGCAGACATTGATTCCATTAAATGCATTGCCCGAGGCCAAATTGTCTGAAAAGGGAAGAAAACCGAAGTACGAAGTATTTGTATGAAGCTACCAAAACAGCAGTAACCAAAATGTTTCTAAGCATTTTTCAACCCGAAATTTCTTTTTCGGCTCCAATATGCAGTTTGATTCAAAATTCTGATAAATCTTTAAAATTCCAAAAACGAGCTTAGCAGGAGCAGAGTTCTTTTTCTTTGTTTGTTTGCCAATAACTCTTACCACCCCCCCCCCCCCCTCCCTCCCCCCCTCTGTTTATTTGACATGTATAGCTAGCACAAAGTAAACTGTACGAATATATATACACGTGTTCATTAACTTTTACTTCCTTATGATCTGCAATCTCTAAAAGCAGTGGGGCGGGGCTTTTAACGAAGCCCTCTTTTTATCACCAAAGGCCGTGATTACTTGCCTTAAGAGACAGAAGGCATAAGAAAATATTAAAAACCAACACAAACGAAACATCATATCAGAGGATCAAGTTACAACACTGGTTCAGAGGGCTTCCCGTCTTACAACAAGCCATCATATCAGAGGGCTTCCCGTCTCCCGACATTAGTTGGTGGACGATAAAGATCCTCAAGGTGTCCTTTGCGAAGAGTGGGCAAGCTTCCATGGGTATATTACCAAATTTCATGGTCGCATGCAATTGGGGTGTGTGTGTGTGTGTGTGTGTGTGTGTGTGTGTGTGTGTGTGTGTGTGTGTGTGTGTGTGTGTGTGTGTGTGTGTGTGTGTGTGTGTGTGTGCGTGTGTGTGTGTGTGTGTGTGTGTGTGTGTGTGTGTGTGTGTGTGTGTGTGTGTGTGTGTGAGATATATATATCCAAATCAGTGTTATTTGCACTAGCTCATCTATAAATCTGAAGTTTGGTCCCTTTTTGTCTTCTTACAACACATGCATGTTCGTCTACAAACATTAAAACCCAGGCATGTTCGTCTAATGACCTTCTATATACTTGCCAATTTTTATGACAATCAGATTTTCCATTGCTGAGATCTGAGGGGAGAGGGGCCAAACGACTCCCCAGCCATATTAACTCCACTAAATATCCGTCTGTCCATCCATCCGTCCTTCCCACATGTGGTTTTCTGCACTTTTTACCATACCCTTTAACATATTCAACTGAAACTTGGTACATGGCTTTATTATGATAAGTTACAGAACAAGTTAAAATTTCAGGGTGTTTTGTCAATTTTTCTTAGTTAATCCGTTTTTGGACTTGGTAAATATCACATCTGTATGGGACATTTATTGCAAAGCAATTTTCGCTCTTGTTTAATGTATTGTTGCGGGTATGGAATTTGGCCTCCATATCCGCTTGTAAATATGCCCCTATTTCCCCAATACTCCCCAACTCTCCCTTACCCCATTCCCTAGTCCCATTGTCTGTAAACAACACCCAGTAGAGCCGATCTTCCCCTTCATCCCCCCATTAAATGTCGTGCCCAGGTCCACCGCATCACACGTAGACAACTATAGGACATCTTGCTAGTTATTCTTAGTCTATGTCAGTTAAGGACTTGTTTCCATTAATCTTGACTCTTCGTTGCACCAGAATGTGATTATATGGCACCAGTAGTGAGTTTAGGACCTCCCCATACCTCCCCGCATCTCTTCCCCATGAAGAAGCGCCAACTACAACAACTACAACAGCAGAGGGGGGTGGCGCGGTGACGGCGCGGGGAGTGGGCGTCCTCAGTCCGGCTTGGTTAGCCGCCATTGGCCAGGTGCTCGACGGGGTTACCACGAAGGGGCTCCCTGTCGGCCCCTCGTCAAGGGCGGAGCCAGTAACCCCCGCACCCAATGAGAAGCAACGGGCCGATGCCATCTGGGGCGGAGCTAACGAGCCGTGGGCGTGTCACTCCCCGCCGGATATACGAGCGACTCACCGGAAGTGAGAGCAGATGCGCCCCCCAGCTTGGAGAGAGAAGCCACCGACACCCCCAGCGCGACGATACCTCCCCGCATCTTTGGACTGGACCGAACCGAGTCGATTCTGCCCTGAGCCCAGGTGCACCTGGAGCCAGCGACCAACCCGCCTATCCTTGCCATCAAACCCCGTGTGAGTCAGTTGTTGTCCTGTTTATCTGTCGTCTGTCGGGGCTATTAATATAAGAGTGTGATTAAGTGCCCACCTTACTGTGCCGTCTCTCTGGCCCCTGTAATCTAACCTTCCGAATATCCCGTAATAGAACCTCCTCCGGAGGCCTTTGAGAACTGAACCCTTGGTGTCGTATCCTATTTGTAATCCCAGCCGTGTGTCCTTTCGTCAATTGATCTAGCGTAGCGCGACTGGTCAACGTCGGGTATAATCGGGGTAAACTGTGCAGACGTGGTCATACCAAACCGCTCGGTAAATAACACCCAAGACCGCGTCTGTAACAATTGGTGTCAGGAGTGTCGGATTCGGACCTGGGACTAAATTTGTTAGGCCCAAATTTTGGGAGGGAGAAATTGATCCGGAGCGCGTTTACAGCGCTCGACGAAATTATAACGGCGAAATTTGATTTTGTTATACGGAAATAAAAACCCGAATTTTGAAAGTCGCGCTATGGCGGATCAAGACAGCTGGGGTCCGGTAGAGGAGAGTGAGGCAGGGTCGATCCAGGACCAAATTGAGGGACAAGAGGAGAGCGAAGCAGTGAGGGTAGCAGGTTCGCAAAATAGCGCCGTCACGCACGAAGTAGCGGGCGCGCAAAATGGCGCCTCGCAGATGGCCACGGCGTCCACGCCCGCGACCGTGGCAGCGCCCCTGGTGGATTCGAATCTTTTTCCTCCTGCAAATGAGGGCCCTTATGGAACAAATGAGTGAGCGATTAGAAAACCAAATGGGGGTAATGGGGGTAATGAGGGACGAAGCGAGGGCTCAGAGTGAGCAAATGGGACAAATGGGGAACCGGATGGATGCTCAGGGTGAGCGATTGGAGGGCCAAATGGGGGTAATGAGGGACGAAGCGAGGGGTACTGGTGAGGGATTAGACAATAATTTTAAGGGATTAGACAATAATTTTAAGGGATTAGACAATAATTTTAAGGGATTAGACAAGAAATTTGGGAAATTAGACAATAGATTAGGGGAAATACAGGAGGGGTTAATGGGGGTAGAAAACAGAATGGCCGCTCAAGAGAATCAAATGGAAGGGATGCAAAAAGGGTTAGAGGGGTTAGAAAACACCATGGAAGGCAAATTGAGGGACATGAGGGACCAAGCGGAAAGGGAAGTTAAACAAATGGGGCAGCAGATAGAGGGGGTCAGAATGGGGGTAGAAACCAAACTGGATGCTCACAGGGAGGAAATGGAGCAGATGAGGGTGGCATCTGGGCAGGAGATGCAAGTGATGGGAGAGGAGATCAGAAGAGGAGTGAGTGAGGAGGTCGGAGGAGTGCGCGAGGAGGTGAGGCACTGTAAGGAGCGCATGGAGAAGGAGGTGAGAAAGGGGACTGTAAAATTGCAAAGTGGTATAGAGGAGTTGACGCTGGGAGTAGAACAACTGACAGTGGGACAAAAGGAGTTGGGGGACCAGGTAAAGAAGAACACAGCGGTAATAGAGGGTTTAAAATCGACACAGAAGGAGATGAAAAAGGACGTAGGGGTAATTAAAAAAGAGTGTCAGACGGTACATGAGGACCTGACGAGGAAAATGGACAAGGTGGTAGAGGTGATGGAGGTTAAAGAGCGGGAGGTGCGGGAGCACATAGAAAAAAATAAAGTGGAGTTAGAGGAAGAACTTAAAGGGGCGCACGAAGAGATGAAGGAGGTGAAGCAAAAATTAGAAGAAGTGGAAGAAGGGGTGAGCGAAATTAAGAAGCGACGGAGAGAGGATAAGAAAGAGATAAAGGAGGAAGTAAAAGAATTGGTCCAAAGTCTGTGTTCGGATCGTGATGATGTGCTCATTAACCGGATGAGGGATTCGCAGGTGATGGAGGAGAAGCGAAGAGAAAGAGGACCCGGTGTAAGTGGTGACCAATATGGTCGTGCGTATGATGCGCCAGGTGATTTAATAAGCTTGGGGGTCGAGATAGACCCGGATGTTCGTGAGAGGCCACGAGTGAGGTGTATGGCTGGTCCGGAGGGTATGGAACGAGAGGTGCGAGGTGTGGGTGAGCAAGGTTGTGGTGGAATGGAATGGGTAGCGGGTTGCGGAGGTGTGACCCATGCATCGACACCAACAGGGGTAGTTGTTGGAGGGACCGGGGAGGCACGAGAGCCCCTTGGGGGTAATGTACTGTGGGGGCCCGGCCGGTTCGGCCCCGCGCTGACCCCGCAAGGGGCGACGCACGGGGTCCGGCAGGCGGGCAACGACTCGCATGCGAGGTGGTCCCACAAGGTCCCACTCGCGCCGTATGACGGCAAGAGTGATCTACGCGCGTACCTGGCGCAGTTCGACTGTGTGTGTAAGGGCAACGGTTGGGGTGAGGACGAAGGTGGAGTACACCTGGTGGCCGCACTGCGCGGCGCGGCGGCGGAGGTGCTGACGGCATTACCAGCGGGTGCTCTCACCCTGCCAGCCCTCCGCGACGCCCTAATTAATCGATTCGGCATTGAACAGCAGAGCGAGCTTGTTAAAGCTCAGCTCGCGCTGCGAAAACGCAAGCCCCAGGAAGCCATCGGGGAACTTGCCCACGACATTCGCCGCGCAGTGGGGATCGCACATGCTAGCATGGCAACGGATTCCCGGGAAAGCCTGGCGCTGGACCATTTTATCCAGGCCCTCCCGGATATTGAGCTCCGGCAACAGCTCGCCATGTGGCGCCCGCAGACTCTGAGCCAGGCGGCTGACGCTGCGGCCCGTTGGGAAGCAGCGAGGCCCCTGGCCCGGGGGGGCGAGCGTCTCGCGATGGCGGTCCGCCAGGTGGGACCCCCGATGGAGGGCGGACCCCTTAGGGGGCCCGCCCCCGACATGGGACCTGACCTGGCGGGCATGGTCCGGAGGCTGGTGGACCAGCGCCTGGCGGGAGCTGGACCATGGCAGGCGGCCCCGGAGGTGGCCCGCGGTGGACCACGAGCAGGTAATCCAATTCGGACCTACAGGGGGGGAAATTTGGAATTCCGGAGGCAAGCACCTTATCAGGTGAGGTGCTATACCTGCAACCGTCTGGGTCACCTGGCGCGGCACTGTCGAGCCGTGCGCCGGGATGATCCCCGGCGGTTGAGGTCCTCAACTCCGCCCAGGGGGGAGCGGGTTAGCCGACCCCAGACACCCCCCCGCCAGACCCCGGGAAACTAGAAGGTGTCGGGCACGTAGGGCGGTGTTCGGCAGAAGAGGATGGAGGAGAGCCCTCATTAACGCGACAGGTCATTTATTGTGGCCAAATTGGAACCGGTAGCCTGACAATTAGATGCAAAATTGCCGGCGTGGGGGTAGACGCCGTAGTGGACACAGGAGCTAGCGCCACGATCATCAGCCCTGTGGTCCTTGATTCGAGCGCAGGTGGTTGGGATAAGATCCAGCGCCTGCAAAATTATAGTTTGCAGCTAGCTACCGGGGTAACGGCCCCGATCATAGGGCGTGGTTCTGTGACCCTCAAGTTAGGGTCGGTAAGGAGGGAGATAGATGTTTGGGTGGCGGAGGTGTGCGACCCATGTTTAATAGGGTTGGATTTGTTGACTGCCAGCGGTTGTAAAATCGACTTGTGCCGGGGGATTCTGCAGGTGGGAGTAGAAGAGCTGCCGTTAGGGGGAGTGAGCACGGCCGAGAGAGCGGAGCTGGAGGCTTCCGAGGCCGTGACCATCCCCCCAAGGGCCGAGGCGATAGTGCCGGCCCGGTGGGCAGCTCGCCCAACATGGCAGGAGTCCTGCGGCCTGGTCGAACCGGTGGCAGCACAGTCCATACCGGGTTTAATCGTGGGCCGCACCCTTGTAAAAACGGACGGACCGGTAGTGGCCGTCCGAGTAATAAATATGAGTACAGAACCACGCACTATAGTAAGGGGCACGAGGGTAGCTGGCTGCACCCCAGTTGAGGAAGTCGCGACAGTGAGGGGCGAGAACGTCCAGCCGAGCCGACCCCGGGGGGAGCCTTCAATAACAAGTAGGAATTGGCCCGATCCCATTTGCGAGATGGTAAATCGTAGTAGCGTAGAGTTGGGAGGTACCCAGAGGGAGGCCTTGCACAAACTGGTTGGGTCCCATTTGGACCTCTTCTCCCTGTCCACCGAGGATATTGGACGTACGGGCCTGGTGAAACATCAGATCCACACCGGTGAGGCCCGGCCTATTCGTCAGGCCGCCCGACGGCTCCCTTGGAGCAAGAGGGCGGAAGCTGACGAGCAAGTTGAAAAAATGCTCGACGCAGGTGTGATCGAGCCCTCGGGAAGTCCTTGGATGTCACCTGTTGTGCTGGTCAAAAAGAAGGATGGGACCACGCGGTTCTGCGTGGACTATCGCCAGCTAAACAACGTGACACTCAAGGACTCATATCCCCTGCCAAGGATTGATGACACCCTCGATGCCGTTGCGGGCTCAAATTGGTTCACAACTTTGGACCTCAAGAGTGGGTATTGGCAGGTGGAGATGGATAGGGCAGGGAAGGAGAAAACGACATTTTCCACAGGTAAGGGACTGTATCAGTTTACTGTGATGCCGTTTGGTTTGTGTAACGCCCCCGCCACCTTTGAAAGATTGATGGAGCATGTACTAGGCGGCATGCCATGGCAGTCATGCCTGGTGTACCTGGATGACGTCCTGGTACATGCCCAAACGTTCCCCCAGGCCGTAGCTAATTTGGACCAGGTGTTCGGGTGCCTCAGACAGGCAGGGTTGAAGCTGAACCCGAGTAAGTGCACTTTGTTTGCAAGAGAGGTGGCCTATCTAGGTCACGTGATCGGCCGCGAGGGGGTAAAAACGGACCCAGACAAAATTAAAGCGGTAGAGGAGTGGCCCGCACCACGTACCATCAAGGAGGTGCGGGGATTTTTGGGACTCTGCTCCTACTACCGGCGCTTTGTGGCGAAATTTGCAGAGTTGGCCCGTCCCCTCCACCGGCTTACGGAGAAGGGGACGCGATTTAATTGGACACGGGAGTGCCACGAGGCCTTCCAAAAATTGAAGGGGTGTCTAACATCCGCACCCCTTCTAGCTTACCCCACTAGCGACGGGGCATTTACCCTGGACACGGATGCGAGCCAGGAAGGATTGGGCGCAGTTTTGTCTCAGACACAGGAGGGCGTGGAGAGAGTGATTGGTTATTATAGTCGGGCCTTAAGTAGGCCCGAGAGAAATTATTGCGTCACTCGCAAAGAGTTATTGGCTATGCTGGCTGCCATGAACCATTTCCACCCGTACTTGTACGGGCGGAAATTTTTGGTTAGAACTGACCATTCCTCCTTGCAATGGCTCCTTCGGTTCAAGGAACCGGAGGGCCAAATTGCAAGGTGGTTGGAAAAGTTGCAGCAGTACGATTTTGATGTGGCCCATAGGGCCGGGAAGGCCCATGGTAATGCGGACGCACTCTCTCGGCGTCCTTGTCTGGGGGAAAACTGCAAATTTTGTGCGAGACACGAGGAGAGGGAGCAATTGGGCGATTCGGACCCGACCCTCGTTGTCCGGGCAACCCGGGTGAGAGGGCCAATTTTGCCACTAACCGCGGACGAGGAATTTGGAGAGTTGGCTTGGAGCACGGCCCAGCAGGAGGATCCTGTTCTGGGGCCGGTGTTCCAATGGGTCAAATTGGGGCAAAGACCAAGGGGGGAAGAGGTCACCCCCCTCGGGGCACAAACAAAGGCATATTGGGCTCAGTGGCAGACCCTGGAATTGAAAGGCAACATCTTGTATCGCAAGTGGGTGGAGGTTCCCTCTGATAGAACTTCCTGGCTGGTGATAGTCCCTGACAAATTCAAGAACGTCATATTGCAACAGGTGCATGGTACCCGCTCCGGCGGCCATTTGGGCAGGACAAAGACAATATCTCGGGTCCGCCGGAGGTTCTATTGGGTGAATATGGGGCGCGACATACAGGACTGGTGTCGGAGATGCGACGCCTGTTCTGCCAAAAAGGGACCAGCACGGAGGATGAGGGCCCCCCTTCAATTACATCAGGTGGGGGCCCCCCTTGAGCGGGTGGCTATGGATATTCTAGGACCGCTGCCCCGCACCCGCCAAGGTAATAAGTATATCCTCGTTGTGATGGACTATTTCACCAAGTGGCCGGAGGCCTACGCCCTCCCCAACCAAGAAGCAGGGGTGGTAGCGCAGGCCTTCGTGGAAGGATTTGTGTGCCGGCATGGGATTCCACAGGAGTTGCACACCGACCAGGGACGAAATTTTGAGAGCAAATTGCTAAAAGATGTGTGCAGTCTCCTGTCAATTCGGAAAACAAGAACCACGCCCTTGCGGCCACAATCTGACGGGATGGTGGAACGGTTCAACAGAACATTGATACAACAACTGGCACTGTTCACCGCCACCCGTCAGGATGACTGGGGCGAACATCTCCCTTATTTGCTTATGGCCTACCGAACCAGCCAGCACGGGGCCACCGCATGCAGTCCAGCGTTGCTTATGTATGGGCGGGAGTTACGGGCTCCCGCCGACTTGCTATGCGGTCCCGTGCCAGACACAGTGGTTAACCCGCCGAGGGAGGGGTACGCACGTCACCTAGAGGAAGGCATGGAGCTAGTCCATGCCTTCGCCCGCCGCCAACTCCATCTGGCGGGGGAAAAGATGAAGCGCAGGTACGACGACCGGAGCCAGGGGAGTCAATACGCTCCGGGGATGAAGATTTGGTTCTTTAATCCCCGGAGGCGGAAGGGAAGGTGCCCAAAACTCACCTCCCCCTGGCAAGGCCCAGGAGTCGTCCTGTCGCAAATCTGTGACGTGGTCATTAAGATCAAAATGGGGCCACGAGCCCTCCCTCGGATCGTCCACGCCGACCGGATAAGACCTTACACCGGCGAGCAGGCGCCCCCGTGGATTGCCTCGGCTTTAGATGCCGAGGCGGGACCCAGTACCTCTGAATAAAGGGGGCTTATGAGTGCCAGAGGACTGGGGGATTGAGGAGCGATGTGCCCGGTGGGTAAGAGTGGCATCCCTGCCATCCTTCCCATGGGGGGCAAATGCGCAATAGTTTATGGGGTGTATGGCAGTGAAAACTAGCCCGGGTGGGTTAGGATATCGTGTGTAGGGATCTAGCGAAGATGACCTTAGGTGACGTTAAGGTTAGTTAGTGACTGATACCTGTAGTGGGGACGCAGGTAGTTTAGTGTGGTTGATAATGACGTGGGAGCGCAATAGTTTAAAGGGACGACTGGGAAGCGCAAGTTTCAGAGGGGAGGAGTTAGCTGAGATGATGCTGTGTGAGAGCTGGACAGGTGTGATTGCACAGGTGTGCAACTGGGCAGGTGTGTGGAGCAGTGTGGAGCAGTGTATGAGTAGTGAGTGTTGTGGATCAGCGCGAATGCGCTCGGGGAGAGAAGGGTGCAGGTGGCACCAGGTGTGAGAGCACAGGTGTGCAAGTGCCGGTGTGTGGAGAGAGTTGGAGTAAGTGGTACGGAGTGGTGCGCATGGTGCGAAGGTGTGGATGGGGGAAGAGTGGACCCCTTTCACGAGTACCCGGGGCGGGTAGTGTAAGTGTTAGGTAGAGGGTACAGGTAAATTGTGGTTGGATATTGGCATTTGTGGTGCGGTTGCAGACTGGTGTTGTGGATGGGTGCATTAGTGTCGTGGAAATGGCTGGGCGTGTAGCCTGTTAGTGTGTGTAGTTGGTTGGGCACTCCACCACTGTGAGGATGTCGGCCAGGTGAGGCCGCAGGTGGGCTCTGGGAGCCGGTAGTTGTGAGTGGGTGCCTGAGGATCCCGGGTGTGGATCGGGCAGCCCAGTGCCAGAGAGGGCACCGAGTGGGGAGAGTGCCAGAGGGCCTTCCCCAGGTAGTTAGGTTAGGGTAAGGAGCAGGTAAGCTCGGAGGCAACTGCAGTGGTGGAGGTGTGCAGGTGGGTAGACCTGCTGGGAGAGTTACACGTCGCAGCCCAGAAATTGTGCGAGGGCACCGGGAGATGAATCAGGGGAGTGAGACCCCAAATTGAAAAGCACCACAGTTTGGCCAATGGGAATTGGTTTTTAGAACCAATAGTGTAAGAGGGCCAATGGTTTGGCCGGAGAAAGACCCCGGGTAGTGTAAAGTTGTTAAAGTCATTTAGGAGATAGTTAGGATTGAGGAACCTGTCGCACCATACGCAGCCACTTACCTGTGGTGATGATGATGACTCCACACCTGTGTTTTCTTTGTTGTGTTGCAGGAAGTAAGGATTGCTGTTGGATTTGTGAGACGCATCACGACGTGGATGAGACATTGGGGTGATTCCATCTCTCCCTCCCTAGGAGGGACTGATGACGAATTGGTAATGGCAAATTATGATGTTGAGTTGGAGATGGCAAATTTTGATGAGAGTTGAGAATGGCAAATTTGATTGGTTAGGAGAAAGAGAAGACGAATTTGGTATATGGGAGGAACGGGGAAGACAGTAGGGATGTTTGTTGATTTGTAAAGTAGATGTTTATGAGTAGTGTTGTGTTTTGTGGATACAGTAAGGGGTAAGGGAGGGGCCATGTAGGTTACCTGGTGGGGGGGGGGGGGGGGAGCGTACGGTAGGAACGTACCTGTCTCACCTGGTTCCCATGTGCCCCTAGTGTGCATTACTTTGTGTTGCGTGCACTTTTGCGCCCTTACCACCTTACTCACTTGTCTTTTTCTTTGTCTCCCACCTCCGAGGATCTGGCTTTGGGGTAGAGAGAGAGGAGTGAGAGGTGCTGGCGACGCAGTTGTGGGCCTGCACTTTCGCTGCTTGCTGCTGGGATCGATACACCATATGGACCGCAATGTTTGTGGCCACCCACCATGGACCGCAGTTCTTGCGGCCAAGCACCACCCATGGATGGACCTATGGGTCAACGTGGCACCTATGCCATACAAGGTGAACCACTAACAGTTGGCCCCCTGAAGGCCACAATATAGAAATGGACGCGGTTGGCGCCTTTCTTTATTTTTGAAGGCGGAAAGAAGGCCAAGTGCACCACAGGAAGAGCAAGAGACACCTGCAGGGTTAGGGGTTGTCGTTTTTATTTTAACAAACAATGGTGGTGCACCGGATGGTGCTGACAGTACATGATGGGGTGGTGCTTTTGGTGCTGGGAAGGGGTGCTCTGCACATTATTAAAGGCCGTAGGCCACAGAGCACTCGTGGGTTGGTGTATCGATGCTAGCATGCGTGCTCTGTCTATGCATAACATCTGCATGTGTTCCTCCAAAAACAGGTCCTGGATCGTAGTGTAAATAGCAGCGTAGTCTTGTAAATAATGCTCCCTACCGGCTGTATGTTTAGTTTGAGAATTCTTTCCGGATTCGGTTATCCTGTGGGTGTGTTTCTGTGAGGAGAAGGGTGCAACGTCGCAGGGGGACATATTTACTCATTTGTGAATATCTGTAAAACTGTCGCACTCAGGGTAGAGTTAATAGTAGAGGGAACTACATCGGAGTGCCACACTAAAATAGGTAAAAATTTATCGGGTCGGGACGCCCCGAGGGTAGAGAAGGGTGCAATGTTGCGGGTATGGAATTTGGCCTCCATATCCGCTTGTAAATATGCCCCTATTTCCCCAATACTCCCCAACTCTCCCTTACCCCATTCCCTAGTCCCATTGTCTGTAAACAACACCCAGTAGAGCCGATCTTCCCCTTCATCCCCCCATTAAATGTCGTGCCCAGGTCCACCGCATCACACGTAGACAACTATAGGACATCTTGCTAGTTATTCTTAGTCTATGTCAGTTAAGGACTTGTTTCCATTAATCTTGACTCTTCGTTGCACCAGAATGTGATTATATGGCACCAGTAGTGAGTTTAGGACCTCCCCATACCTCCCCGCATCTCTTCCCCATGAAGAAGCGCCAACTACAACAACTACAACAGCAGAGGGGGGTGGCGCGGTGACGGCGCGGGGAGTGGGCGTCCTCAGTCCGGCTTGGTTAGCCGCCATTGGCCAGGTGCTCGACGGGGTTACCACGAAGGGGCTCCCTGTCGGCCCCTCGTCAAGGGCGGAGCCAGTAACCCCCGCACCCAATGAGAAGCAACGGGCCGATGCCATCTGGGGCGGAGCTAACGAGCCGTGGGCGTGTCACTCCCCGCCGGATATACGAGCGACTCACCGGAAGTGAGAGCAGATGCGCCCCCCAGCTTGGAGAGAGAAGCCACCGACACCCCCAGCGCGACGATACCTCCCCGCATCTTTGGACTGGACCGAACCGAGTCGATTCTGCCCTGAGCCCAGGTGCACCTGGAGCCAGCGACCAACCCGCCTATCCTTGCCATCAAACCCCGTGTGAGTCAGTTGTTGTCCTGTTTATCTGTCGTCTGTCGGGGCTATTAATATAAGAGTGTGATTAAGTGCCCACCTTACTGTGCCGTCTCTCTGGCCCCTGTAATCTAACCTTCCGAATATCCCGTAATAGAACCTCCTCCGGAGGCCTTTGAGAACTGAACCCTTGGTGTCGTATCCTATTTGTAATCCCAGCCGTGTGTCCTTTCGTCAATTGATCTAGCGTAGCGCGACTGGTCAACGTCGGGTATAATCGGGGTAAACTGTGCAGACGTGGTCATACCAAACCGCTCGGTAAATAACACCCAAGACCGCGTCTGTAACAGTATTTTGCCTTCATAACTCTGGAGATTTCCTCCACGTAGAACCTAAGCACAGCTGCGGGAGACTTCTTGGTGATCCTGCTGGTTAATTATTTTCATTGCACTCAATGAAGTGACACTTTGGGCACATTCCTTGATCTTTTCTTCACTCAATATAATTGTCTGAACAGTGGACAATTTAATGTTTAATGGCAATTTCACATTTTCCTGTGTAAATATAAAATATGGAGAAGGAGGGAGCACATATGGAGAAGGAGGAGCCATGCTTCCTTAAATATGGAGAAGGTGGAGCCTTGCTTAAAGCTTTGTTAAAGATACCGGTCGGTATATGCTTAGTTATAAGAATTGGTAATTTCTTTAAATTCTCAGATTTCACTCCAGATTTCAACAGTTATTTAGTCCACCAGCTCCGATCCTCAAATCGCAAGGCAGATTTCGATTATATACTTTAATTAGTCCGTGAGAGGTCATCGTGGAAAATTGCCAAGGCATTTTTGAATAGGCGAAACAAAATGGCTGCTTAGGACCCCAGCGGGATGACCAAGGGTATGCCTTTTTTTTTGTTTTTCATATGAGCACCCCGTTAATAATCTTAAAAAGCGGTGTTTAAATTTACCCAATTACCCAGTTTTCATTCATGCGCTCCTTTGGAGTTCCCTTAGTATGCATGCAAAATTTCAGCTGATGGGTTTTCTGGAATTATGGAGGAGACACACACACTGACACACACACTAACACAATGTTGTTGATTTGCACAATGTTGCACACGTTCATTGTTACCTTGCAGGAGCGTTCTTTTTGGGGTTGACGGCAGTTGCCTGTACAGTGGCTCGCAAGACTTGCTTTGCGTGCTGGGATGGGAGCCTGCACGGGGTGCTTGATTTGCAGCCCGTGGAATGGGGAAGCCCTGCAGACCTTGCCACCCTAGCGAACCAGCTGGTCAGTCCCAGAAAACATGTTTTAATGTATTTCCTCGTTGATCAGCTTGCAGTGGGTTAAACGGCACTTACATGGTATTTCGAAAGCAAAGGCGTAATCCATCTCGTGATAGTGATTGTGGTGATAGGTTGTTGAATTGATGGTGTTGCTTTTGCAGATTGGAGCTTCATTTACAAAGAATGTGGTTAGTGTTTATGTGGTGGATTTATCACGGTTGAACCGCAGTGGACTGGGCAAGCCTTATGAACTGCCTTCTCCTGTCCCAGTACAAAGCCGTGGCAACTATTCTCGGCCTTCACCTCACTGTGTAGACAAACAAGCCAGGTACTTGTTTTTTATTGACAATCCTTTCAGGCTAATGGAGGATCTTGTACGTGTATGTAATCATATGTAGAAAAGGGGAATTAAAAGATATCGATGCATTTTGAAATGAATTACTTGGATATTGGAAGATTATAAATAGCATGGACGATTGGGAACTCCAAATGCGCCATCCCAGATGAATCTATACCACAAAAGTGAAATTGTTTGTTTGTTGGTCTTGTCTGAAGGGGATGTGAGACTCTTGTAATGTGTGTGTGTGTGTGTGTGTGTGTGTGTGTGTGTGTGTGTGTGTGTGTGTGTGTGTGTGTGTGTGTGTGTGTGTGTGTGTGTGTGTGTGTGTGTGTGTGTGTGTGTCTGTCTGTGTGTCAGTGAAGTAAAGCGAGACAAGGAGGAATGTCGAGCATCAAGCACTGGTGAAGATGAGCGACCGGAGGACTCTGCTGCGGAAATCACAACCGAAGCAGACTATGAAAGAATCTTTAAATCCAGACCATTGCTCAGTGAGTCACTCGCATTCCGAATTGAACAAAATTGACATACTTGTTGGACAATAGCTTTCCAACCAAGTAAATCGATTATTAGCTACTCTACGACTATTACACTTTCATTCTAAGGGTTATACAAGTAAATTAGTGCAATAAATCGTTAACATTTGCAAATAAAGAAATAATAAATGTTTGAATTTAGGAAGATCCATATTCTAAAATAAGCGCAACACCAACTCACACTGCCCAATCGGGCAAGGCTCATATTTGACATTTGGACCACAAAGTGGTATTCATTTGGGACTGCAGTGGTAATATGCACAGTGGTATTCAGAAGTATTCTTTCAAGGCAGGAGAGGAGCCATTACATGACTGCAATATGCAGATTGTGTGAACTCGTCTCATCGATTACGTGGTGATAATTTGTGGTCACAGCTTGTGAAGGTACGCATGCACGTTCAACTTCTCATCACGATTGACGCGTGACATAAGCCCAAATCGCCGTTCTTAAGTATCTGTATATCTTATACCAAATGTCAGAAACAGCTTATTGTGCCCCATACAATGATTGTCAAGCTGATCATATGGTTTGGTATCCCATGTTTTGAGAGGGTTCCTATTTTGATACTCTCATTGTCCGGCCTCTGTTGTGTGTCTGCATTCAGTGCGATCACTGCCACAAGCATCCGAACCGTTTCCTGCACCTGCTGAGGAAGTTGCAGTAATAACTGGTAATTGCACTGTCATGGATTACCCACCATTCGTTCCAAATGACACAGGCTGTTATCTTTTTAACATTCCCTGATGTTATTTCATCTTTTTCCTTTACTCAATTTCTTCTTTGCATTTACTTTCCTCCGTGTTTTAACCCACCTTTATTTCTATTAACGAGAATGTCAATTTCTGTTCTATCTCGACCTGCACTCTCCATGGTCAGTTCATTGAATTGACGTTACCTCAACATATTTCGTTCACCATGCAAAACCAAGCTTGAAGCTTTACAAATGTGTATGTATGTGTGTGTGTGTGTATATATATATATATATATATATATATATATATATATATATATATATATATATATATATATATACACACACACACACACACACACACACACACACACACACACACACACACACACACACACACACACACACACACATACAGTCACGTGAAAAAGTAAGTACACCCCATGTAAAGTTTTGACTTTTTCAACATATTTCAACATACAGCTACAGACTTGCATTTAATATGGAATATTTTTTTGTGGGGGTGAACTTACTTTTCAAGATGTCTTAGAACCAAAAGTTCATTGGAATTATGTTGAAATTATTCTAGATTTTGTTAATGTGACCTTTAAAAGAAAGAAAAACCACTTTTGACATTTCGAAACAAATAAATTGATCCTTGAAAGTGATGTAAACTGATATCGAACTCAATTCACGGACAGTACTGTGTTAAACTTCTCTACGTTTTCCAGAAGTATCTCTTTATTTTGCACATTAGCCAAAATTTTTTTTAACAAAAACAAAAGTTAAATTACGACTGGGATTACGGACAGTAAAATTACAGTTCAGTACTTCATGTAACCCCCACGAGCATTCAGGAGAGCACGTACACGTTGAGGCATGCTGTTCATGAGATTTGCCAAGGTTTCGACAGGAATCGCTTGCCTTGCAGTGACAATAGCCTGCTGCAATTCTCGCACAGAGGTCGGCTGCTGGTCCAAGTGGTCGATTTGACGCGTTAATTCTGCCCACAAGTTCTCTATCGGATTCATATCCGGGGACATGGCAGGCCACTCCATATGCTCTACACCACGGTCAGCAAGAAAGTGTTGGATCATGTGAGCACGATGAGGCCATGCATTGTCATCATGGAAGACAAAGTTTCCTCGAAAGGCTGCACGAGCAAATGGAAGCAATGTTTCTTCCAGAATGGCCCTGTGCTTGAACTGGTTCAGGTTTCCATTCAGAACAACCAGGTCAGTTTTGCCCCCTGCATGAAAAGCAGCCCAAACGGTCACCCCACCACCTCCAGCTTGGACTCTTGGCACTATACAATCTTTGTTGTAGGCTTCATGCACTTGTCTGCGCACTCGGACGTGGCCATCTTGACGATAGACCAGAAATCCAGACTTGTCACTGAAGATCACGTGATTCCAGTGTCCTGGCTGCCATTGACGGTGCTCTCTGGCCCACTGCAATCGGCACTGCGCGGTGTTGTCTGGTCAGGCGTGGCTTTCTCAGGGGATGCCTGGCACGATAGCCTGCTTGAACCAGTCGTTGGTTGACTAGCCTTCTGGATACAGGCACATTTGTCAGTTGCTGCCACTCAGCCCTAAGCCGATTAGCTGACTTGGTACGGCCATTGCGGACTCACCGGTGCAGCTGGCGATCATCCCTCCTTGTGGTTCTGCGGGGACGTCCTGGCCTCGGTATTGGAGTAGGGACACCCCTCTGAGCATTTCGTTTCAGGATCTTTGACACCTGACCTTGAGTGATGCCATACTGCCGAGCAATAGCACGCTGTTTCATGCCGTAATTTCGTAAAGCCACCACTCCATGACAAACAGCATTGTCGAGTTGACGGACCATCTCCAGAGGAAGCGGCAATAACTTTTGGAGACGTGCAGCAGTTGTTTTCCACTAATACAGAACGCAACAACCCTTGTATACCCGACTGTGAAGCCAATCATCAAATGCATCAGTCCGTACATTTTGCCACGCCACCTGTGATATAATCCTGTTGTTGACTTCTTGCTGCGACAGACAATCAGTGACATGGTTCTTTTAACAAATAAATCACCAAAGTGTAAAAGAAACTCACTAGATTGATATACTGAGTTAAGAAAGTAAACCTAAGTCAAGAAAAAAAAATATTCCATATTAAATGCCAAGTCTGTATTTGATCTTCATTTCAACAATATTGATAGATAAAGGTGATATAATATAACAAATATCATGAAACATTTACATTTTGTAGTCCATTGTATAATTTAAATAAACATATATGCAAATTTCGCATGTGGAAAAAGTAAGTACACCCTTGGCTCTAATAGGTGGTATTGCCCCCTTTGGCAGAAACGACCTCAAGTAGGTGTTTCTTATAACTGTCTACCAGTCTCTGACATCGACTGGGAGAAATTTTTGCCCACTCCTCCATGCAGAATTCTTTCAGCTGTGCGATGTTTGAGGGGTTTCTTGCATACACAGCTCGTTTCAAATCCCCCCACAACATCTCGGTGGGATTTAGATCCGGGCTTTGACTTGGCCATTCCAGAACCCTCCATTTCTTTATTTTCAGCCATTACTTGGTGGATTTACTGGTATGTTTAGGGTCATTGTCATGTTGCAAGGTCCACCCTAGGTTGAGCTTCAACTTTCCGACAGATGGCCTCACATTATCCTCAAGCACCCTCTGGTACAATGAAGAATTCATAGTGGATTCTACCATGGTGAGCTGCCCAGGCCCTGATGCAGCAAAGCTGCCCCAAACCATAATATTTCCACCACCATGCTTTACAGTTGGTATCAGGTTCTTGTGGTCAAATGCTGTCTTTGGTTTTCGCCAAACATGTCTTCTGGTACTGTGGCCAAATAGCTCTACCATTGACTCATCTGTCCAGAGCACATTGTTGCAGAACTGCTGGTCTTTGCCTTGGTGTTCATTGGCAAATTTTTGTCTTGCCCTGATGTTCTTTCTGGACAGCAAAGGTTTCCTCCTGGCACACCTCCCATGTAGATCAAATTTGTGCAGCCTCTTTCTTATGGTGGACTCGTGCACTTTGACATCAACAGTGGCAAGATCTACCTGTAGGTCCCGTGATGACATTCTGGGGTTCTTAGAGACTTCTTTCAGCATCTTGCGGTCTCCTATCGGGCTGAACTTGCTGGGGCGGCCTGGCCTGAACAAGTTGGCAGTTGTTTGGAATCTTCTCCACTTGTAGATGATCTTCCGGACAGTCGAATGATTGATTTCAAATTGTTTGGGGATCTTTTTAAATCCCTTCCCAGACTCGTAGGCATCTATAACCTTCTTTCTGAAGTCCTCAGAGATCTCTTTTGTTCTAGGCATGGTGACGCCGCACATTTCAACAACAAAAAGCAAACCAAACTAAATGTCTGAGGTTTAAATAAGACAGGTTCCTCCAAGATCCTCTCTCACGATGTTCTAATCATTTGCACCTGAGCTGGTGCACCTGATTCTAATTTTACGTATTTGAAGTAGTGATAAATGTAGGGGTGTACTGACTTTTTCCACATGCAAAATTTGCATTTATGTTTATTTAAATTATACAATGGACTACAAAATGTAAATGTTTCATGATATTTGTGATATTATATCACCTTTATCTATCAATATTGTTGAAATGAAGATCAAATAGCTGTATGTTGAAATATGTTGAAAAAGTCAAAACTTTACTTGGGGTGTACTTACTTTTTCACTTGACTGTATATATATGTATAATATATACATATACAATATACATGCATAATGCACATGCATTTATGTATTTGTGAAGGCTGTCCTTTTCATCTTGCACATTTCACATCCTTATTCTCGCTTTATTGGTTTGTCTGCAGTGGCACAAGGTCATACCAAGCATGAGAATTCCAACTTGCTCAACAGGAAGCCTGTGCAACATGCAAAGCACAAGGTCGGTCTTGGGGAATCCAGGCAAACTTTAGAGACCAATGATGATGAATGCGCAATTAGGCAGCAGTGTTGAGGACTAAGATGGAAAAACCAAGTTGGTGCTTTCTCCTTGTATTTCTTATCCCCATCGTTTGTGTCACTTATCCTCCTCCTTCCTTTTATTTTTCTTAATACGAGTAATCTTTTGGTTTGTGTGCAGCCTGTGCCTGCTGGTTGCATCATTTTCTGGAGTTGTGGCTGTATCACTGATGCAATGCCCACTATTATCCTTCCACTGGTACTCATTTTGCCAACCTCGGAGGGATGACAGGCTGAATCAACACACCTGGTGTTAATTCAACGCCATGACAGGGGCTCAAACTCGGGAACCTAACATCTTTAAATGCTGAATTTCAAGAAAGGAAGCAGCATGTACCATTTTAAAGTCTTTGGTGTTACTAGGCTTGGGTTTGACCCGCTGACCTACCAGACTCAGAGGGAGTTCTCTATTAACCCATTAAGCTACAAAGTCTGGTTTAAATAAGCTATACTAACAAGTTGCCCATGCCTGCAGGGGATTATAAATGGGGTAGGGACAGAGGGGGCAAAAATGCAAATGGCATCTTCTGTCATCGAGCTGGCAAGCTGGGAGCAGCAATTCACATTTATTGCCACATCTGTTGCAATTCATATGCTCTAATGGCAGCAAGGTGCTCCATTTGGAACTGTTCGTTCAATATATGTAACTTTTTTATGCCTAGGGTCTGCATTAAAATTTTGTATTGTTCCCAAAGCCAGTAACCAATTACAAATTAATTTAAATATATTACCTTGTGGGCTTTTTTATTTTGTATTTTTCCTCTAATGATGCAATGATGCAATGCCCACTATTATCCGTCCACTGGTACTCATTTTGCCAACCTCGGACGGATGACAGGCTGAGTCAACCCACCTGGTGTTCATTCAATGCCATGACAGGGGCCTTCTCCCAACAACGCGCTTCACTCTCTTTGAACTTTGTTTTGAAAATCATTGTGAGGAAAGGAACATTTACTTGCGTATTATTTTCAGGGAAATGAAACTTGTCCAAAACAGCACCCATCTAATCGCGTTGAAAAGAGTGAAGTATCAAACAAGAACATTCCACGAGGCCTTCAAGCAAGTGACTTCATGCAGGTTAGTTTTTCTACCAGTCGAAGTGAACAAGGCAAAATGAACCAAAACGTTGAAATGGGTATAACAATCGATTTTTTTCAAATATTTGTTCACAAGTATGTCCTGAATGAAATTACATAGGATTCCACCTTTTCATATTTGGGCAATTTATTTTAAACGTAAAAAAACAAAATGGCCACAGACGCCTTGGTGAAATCCTAAATTCCCTATAACTGTTAATAATGCACCAATTTGAATGATATAAATGTGTTTTTACATGCTTTCTGACATAACAAATGCATTGGAAACAACAATTTTGAGTTTCAAGGACGTCTGATTGTATATTTTTGCAGAAAATATGCATATCAATCATTTTGACATTCACCATCCATATTTTATTATATACAGTCGTGGCTAAAAATATTGGCACCCTTGCACTTTTTTCAAATAACTCACAATTTTCTCTAAAGATAAGTTGCAATTGACAAAAGTATTTGGTCTCCACTATTAATTATTTCACTGTTAATATTACAGAACCTTTGTTTTTGATTCAGAACTTAATATATCCTTTTAAATCAGAAAATAAAAAGAAATGGCATTGACAAAATTATTGACACCCTAGACTTGATATTTGGTAGCACAGCCTTTGCGCAAAATAACTGCAATCAAGCGCCTCCTATAGCCATGAACGAACTTCCTACACCTCTCTACTGGCAGTTTGGCCCACTCTTCTTGTGCAAACTGCTCCAGTTCTCCCAGATTTAAAGGGTGCCTTCTCCCAACTGCTGTTTTCAAATCTCCCCACAGGTGTTCAATGGGATTTAGATCTGGACTCATTGCTGGCCACTTAAGAACAGTCCAGCGTTTTGTCTTGAACCATTCCTGGGTGTTTTTTGAAGTGTGTTTGGGGTCATTGTCCTACTGCAAGACCCATGAACGTCGACGTAGACACAGCTTTCTGACACTGGGTTGAACATTGCGCTCCAAAATGCCTTGGTAATCTCCTGATTTGATGATGCCATGCACACATTCAAGGCACCCAGTGCCAGAGGTAGCACAGCAACCCCAAAACATCACTGAACCTCCTCCATGTTTGACTGTTGGGAAGGTGTTCTTTTCTTTGAAGGCTTCGTTTTGTTTTCTGTAAACATAGAGATGATGTGCTTTACCAAAAAGCTCTAAATTGGTCTCATCTGTCCACAGGACATTCTCCCAGAAGGATTTCGGCTTGTTCAGGTGTGTTTTGGCAAACTTCAGTCAGGCTTTCTCAGCAGTGGCGTCCTCCTGGGTCTCCTACCATAGAACCCCCTTTCATTGAGTTGGCGACAGATGGTGCGAGTTGAAACTGTCATAGCTTGTGTCTGAAGGTCAGCTTGAATCTGTTTGGCAGTTGATTGAGGTTCTTTATCCACCATTCAAACAATCCTTCGCTGCAATCTTCAATCAAGTTTTCTCTTGCGGCCTCGTCCATGGCGACAGTGCCATGGGCCTTAAACTTCCTGATAACATTGCGTACGGTGGACACAGGAACATCAAGGTCTCTGGAGATGGACTTGTAGCCTTGAGATTGTCCATGCTTGGCTACAATCTCATGTCTGACCTCCTCAGACAATTCTCTGGTTTTCTTTTTTTCCTCGATGCTCATTGCGGTACACACAGTGACACAAAACAGCAAAATGACTCCTTTTCTCCATTCAAACTGGTTGAATGAGTAATTTTTATATTGCAGGCACCTGCAACTCACCACAAGTGATTACAAAGTAAAGGAGAATCACTTGCTTGAAATATAATTATTTTGTAACAACTTCTAACATGTGCCAATACTATTGTCTGGGCCATTTTAGGATTTCTGTGTGGAATAAGCTAAGACTTTGTAATTTTGTTTAGCTTTTTTTGTTTTGTTTCACTGTAAACCAAAGAAATACACATGTGGATACCAAAATATTTGTTTATTTCACCAATTTTCTGGAAGAAATGGTGCATTATTTGAAAAAAGTGCAAGGGTGCCAATATTTTTGGCCACGACTGTATATCAAGGTCAGGTGGATCTTGCTCCCCGGCAGATTTCCACAAACAGCATTGGAAATGAGCATGTAGGATATGTTGTGCTGCAGCTGGTTCGGTTGGTGGCAACATCTTAATCTTTGGGCTGTTCTTTTTCTGGCCAAATATTTGGTGCCAAAGTTAATCAAGAATAATGTCACTTTTTGTGCAGCCGTAGAGCGTGCTTAGCAAATGACGGCCAGCATCATTGACGTGCTCCTTGTCTGCATCTGGGTTTCCAATGCAGTCTAAATTTAGATCATGTTTAATCATCATCTTGATGGGGAATTGATCTTGAAATGATCTTGATCTTGAATCATCATCCCTGGACATGTTGCTGTTGCTCTACCAACAATTGATGAAGGCCCTGAATCTCAGACAACAGAGCAGTGCCTCTCAACAGGATAATCTTGTATTGGATCCCTGTCAAGTCTAGAGTGCCCCAAGGCAGTCTTCGGCCCAGTCCTGTTCCTCATATTCATCAATGGTCTTTCTGATTCTCTGAAAGACCCCTGTCTTTTCGCTGAGGATTTCACCCTCTGTCGTATTTGCACCCCGCATCCTTCAGATATGCAGGCAGCAGCTTCTTCCCTTGCAGACTTTGATAGAATTGGAAGCTGGCTTGAAAATGTCTTTAAACGCTGACAAATCTCACACTCTTTCTGTTTCTCCAAAAAAAAAAACCCCGCCTGTCAAATCCTCCCACCTGACAATCTTCACGACGGTCTTCTTCGCGATTCAGTCCCTCAAACCTTTTGGGCTTCACCATTGGCCACGTTCTCTCTTAGGCAAACCAGAAATCAAAGTTGGCCTCCAAAGCCCACTGCCAACTTGGCATCCTCCATCATGCGAAGTTGTTCCTTGGCAAACTAACTTCTAACAACCTAGAAGGCCTTCATCCACAGCCAGATGGAGTACTACTATTCCCTTTGGACTGGTGTCCCTGACTCAAACCTTTGAAACCATGATGCAGAGACCAAGGCCCTCGACATCATTGGAATCTCCCATGATGAAGCTGAATATCAAGGCCTGTTGCTCCGTCCTTAATGATAGGTTGGTATCCTGTCTTCTACCACCTCTTTTCTTGTTTTGCTCCCACCCCTTTTCTGTATTCTGTCCCCCCCATCTCCCACTAGTCTACGTTTAACATGGTGCACGCATTCTGCTATTATCCCACCCACCACTGGTGAAGCTTTCAAAATCCGGCCTCACTGTCCACCTTTCCGTTTATTTGTGCCATTGCTCTTTCGTCCCTGGTTTTCTCCTTTTATTCCTTTAGCCCTCTTTTTGTGTTTGCGCTTGTATCCAACTTACTCACTCCCTTTATCTTCCTCACTCTCCCCTTACTCCCTCATTGTTCACCTTGCCCATTCTTTTTTTTGTCCCTCTGTTGCCTTCCTCTGCTGTTGGTGTTTCCTTGCTTTCCACTGTATTCTAGCTGTTATCCTCTTTTCTGTTTTCTAGCTCTTCTACATGCCTTGACCGTGTATACAAAAGCGGGTGTCAGTGCCTTCACGTTGCAAACCACTAATCTCTCTTTGTCTCTTCCTGTCGCGGTAATGACATTTCAAGCACCACACCGTTACCGAGGAAGACGTGGTCGCACGAGCACGACGAGGACACAAAAAAGTATGCAGCGTGCTTGCCTCACGGCACAAAAAGCTGGAGCTTGTTCGCTCCATTTGGTCCACAGGTGACATAAAGGTGAGACGTCATTACTCTGGGAACCGATGGGCTCTGCTTTTTCATTAATTTTCAAATTAAAATGAAGCCAGTCATTAATTTTGGGCTAATATATACATTCATGTGAAGGCAGATACAATATTGACAATGATAAGTAGAATTCGCATAAGACTACTTCTACCAGCTGCATAAATGACATTAAATTTTGTCGTACAATAGACAAAAAGCCAGCATTAAAATAAATGTGGTCTCCTTCCTCCTTTTATTTAATTTCATTTACTACCTTCAGGTTGGCCTGCTATTGTTCCCATTTGAACTCCTGGCTCATGATTGAGGAAACAGGTTCAGATCCCATATCCTATGTTGTCCATTGTTTACCGAGGGGAAAGGGGGAGGGGGAAGGGGTGTCCCCAAAATGACCGTCCGTGCACAGGAATCCCTACCACCCCCCTCAGATAAACACCAGCTATTTGTGATTAACTGTAATCATATAATGTTAGTTTTAGAGAGATTTATGACATCTGTACAAGATGACGCACATTTGTGCTTGCCTGGGGAATCATTGTGCATACGGATGACTGTGGCCACAAATACAAATGGAGGTGTATTTTCAAAATGGTGACTCGACCAAAAAATTTGACATTGTGTGCCATGGTGTGTCTGTGCTTCTGATCAGACAGCGATGGAAACAGCAGTTGGAATGAAGGATCCCTGCCTTTTTGTGGATGCTTTGAACGTGCTCAATCACAATCCGTGAGTACATTTCTTTAGAATATGCTTTCAGTTACTTCATTGATCATTACAAACTATTTACCAACTTGGTTTTATCAGGGGGCATTCAAGGTTGTAAACTTTTTATTAAAAAATAAAGAAGTAGAGGAAAGTTGATGGAACTTCACCTATTCTCAATGTATTCCCTTGCTATGCATACACAGTTGTACAATCGATGTAGTATCGTCTTGATGCCATCTGCGTAGATTTCTCTCAGACACGCACGTACCCATTTTACGATGGGTTTTCGTATACTTTTCCTAAACGTCTTCATTATCCATAAACTTGATGCAACCCAGATATTCCTTGAGTGGTCGGAAGAGATTTAAATCACAAGGTGACAAATTTTGACTCTGTATGGGGAAATGATTAAGAACTTTCCATCCATCTCCACTGGAGTAGTAGAGGTCACGTTTGCTGTGCAAGACAAAACTCTGGACAGTTCTGAAGTGGCCAGCAATGAGTCCAGATCTAAATCCCATTGAACACCTGTGGGGAGATCTGGAAACAGCAGTTGGGAGAAGGCACCCTTCAAATCTGGGAGGACTGGAGGAGTCTGCACAAGAAGAGTGGGCCACACTGCCAGTAGAGAGGTGTAGGAAGCTCATTCATGGCTATCGGAAGCGCTTGACTGCAGTTATTTTGTCCAAATTCTGTGCTACCAAATATTAAGTCTCGGGTGTCAATAATTTTGTCAATGCCATTTCCTTTTATTCTCTGATTTAAAAGGATATATTAAGTTCTAAATCAAAAACAAAGGTTTGGTAATATTAACAGTGAAATAAAGAATTGTGGAGATCTTTTGTCAATTTGACTTTTGTCAATTTCAACTTATTTTTGAGAAAATTGTGAGTTATTTGAAAAAAGTGCAAGGGTGCCAATATTTTTGGCCACGACTGTATGAACTGTCCTCCTGGAGTTTTGCAGGCAGGGTGATTCGTAAGTGTGTGTGCTGTCCTTCAAATGGACGTTAAACTGGGTGACCAGTCTGCCGGCACCCTGAACAAATTCCAAATTCCTGACCTAACTTCCTGTGTAGGGAGTAGCGATCCATCCAGGATTGTAACCCCAGCCATATAAACTGTTTCGGCAGAACCAATGCTCTGCATACGCCATGGTATATGATGATGAGGTCCTTTGGTACACACCTTGCACTAATCATATTAAATTGGAAGTGAGAATGAATGATTGTTGGCACACTTCCATCACTCACCTCCAATCCTGCAATTTAATGCATATTAAGTATGTGTTCAACATGTACAAAATCATCTGTTCAACATGTTTAATGCTCTCTTGAGTAACAGAAATAGGTTATGCATGAGTGCTCAAGATCACTCACCACATGACAATCACTTTAAAAGATGTGCATCACCAAGTTGTACACACAGTCTCCTCTGACTTTCAGCTGCTTCGGTGATCTTAGTTTTTCCTTTTTTATTTGTACCACAAAGTCGAGGCTCGTGGAAGAGCTATAACATAAAACGTGTCAGAATGGAAAATAGTGGAAATAGCAGGGAATCGCCGAGAGCAGGGTAGGACACTTGGAGGAGGAATGGGTGAAGGAACAAATGAGAGCAAATGCGGGGATGGGGGGTGGGGGGGGGACATGGGAAGGGGGTGAAGAAATGGGAAGTAAGCTCAAGTACAGTGAGGAGGGGCTGAGAGAAGATTAAGGGAAAACCAGGGAGGACAATCAAACAAAAAGCACAAATGTAGGTGAATAGAGAAGAGAGAAAACACAGTAACCTGGAAAGGAAAGGGTGAGTTTGGTGAGGTTGAATGAATGAATGCTCGTTTTAAGGCCATTTTTCCCCACTCGAGTGGGGGTTAGCCTGGTGGGCCCCATGACAATCATTTGTTTTCCCTGTTTGAATTCCCTGTTTCCGTCATTTCATTCCATGTTTGAGGCAATGTTTTTATGTCCGGATGCCCTTCCTGATGCCAACCCTTAGTCGCCTCTTACGACGACTGTGCTTGCCTGGGGAATTGCGCAGGGATACGGTGTACCTATTCTAAATCGGGGTATACACCGTGATCATTCATCCCCAGCTGGTACTCAATTTGCCGAGCTCGGAAGGATGACAGGCTGAGTCAACCCCCCTGGCATTAATTCAGCAATCGACCGAGATTCTAACTCAGGATCCTAGGATCCCAAGCCTGCGCCCTCACCGCTAAGCCAACACCAGGCTGGTGAGGGTTAATGAGGGTAAAAAAGATAATGAGGAGGAGGAGGTGAACTACCATTTTGAAGCCCTGGAGGAAAGAATAGGATTGAACAGATTCAGGAAGTTCATTCTACAGGTGGGAGAAAAGAGGAACAAATGAGTGGAATCAGCATAGAACCTTGATTTTAGGATTTTCAAACGAAATCTATTATTGGCTGACCACATGCACTCTGTAGATACCTTGCGGTGGAGGTGGAGCACGGAAAGGGCAGAGTGTTCAAGACCAGAAAGGAGGCGGTGTAAACAGACGCCACTGATCTGTCTGTGATGCGGGAGTAACAGGTCCATCGGTTTGGCTTCATTTCGGAAGATTTGTTTATTTTGAGGGCATTAGGTCTCCACGGCATCAAGACGTGAAAGGTGTGAGCAGGGGTGCCAGACCAAAGCGGAGAGCAATCAATACTACATTGAGCTGTAGATGATCTTGGGTTTACCTATAATGCTTTCACCAATGTTAATGTAACTTCCTGCGTAACTTCCTCAGCATGGATAATATCAGAAGCACCAAATTTCAGCAATTAACTTATTTTTCCATGTTGTACACTAAAAAGTCCCAATCAACCTCAAATCACATTCGTAGATAAGGTCTTCAATCATACAGTGGGAGGAAGTGAACTGTCATTTTGAAGCCCTGGGGGAAGAATTTGTTACTCATGCCCAATTGCAGCTCAATGTGAAATTTGTCCCTGTGCACAGGACCCTCTGGAAGTTGGACATCTGTTTGCTGATCCTTCCCCACCAGGAGATTCTTTTATGTAGCAAGCATGAAAGGTGGGTTGGAATAAGTATAACATCAGACTTCTGAAATGGTAACATTCTCAATACATTAACAATGCTCTTTTCAAGGTTGCTTGTCCGCTCGCTCTTGCTTTGTCTTTCTCCTTTCTTTCTCTCAATATTGTATCATATGTTGAGCAGAATTTATTTTTAAGTATTCCTGGTGTGTGTCGTCTTGTACTTTTAATCAAAGCATATCATTCTGCACGTGTTGGGATATTTTTAGTTTTTACGTTTTAGATTAGAACGGATTTGTTTTTCCCCCATGCGCTTCCTCTCTTGCTTCAACACTGTACACGTACAGTGTACACGCTTCATCGCTGTACAGCAGGCCAAAATATGGATTTACAATGTTGGAGTTTGGAGTATACCTTGGAGAATGTTGCAGTATACCTTGAGCAGATTGTGGGTGGAGTGGGTAAAATGTTGTTGCATTGCCTTCACTGTTGTGGGTTTCATTGTGGTGGAGTGGTGACCTGTCCAGGGTTAATTGTAGTCGCAAAGCATTTAAGACTTCTCACCCTGACGCACTGTAAAGAGTATGGGCATGTGTTATGTTGGATTTGCATGTGCTATTGATATGAGAAATGGTGGGCTGACAGGATGGCCTAGAGCAGTGGTGTTTCCCTCCTCTCTCTCTCTACTGTACCTTTTGCGGCTTTTGTGTCATTTTTTGTCTGTTACGTCCTGATCCGTTCAGTGTAGTAGCTTTTCCATGAGCCTCAAATATGTATACAAAAGAAAACTAGAACGGTACTCGGTAGAGCGTATACCTCCGTCAGGCTGAACAGTTTCTGTTTTGTATCCCACTGATAGGCCGGATCTGGATTCGGACATGAACCAAAATCTAATCGGCTTGTTCTTATCACCTAACCAACTCATCCACCTAGTTTTGTCATAACTCATCCATAACTTTTTAAAATATCGTGTTATATGTCAGTTTTAGCCTGATCTCTCAATGGTGAAGAATCACTTGAAGATTAAATAACTCTTGTATCCAAATCCATATTCAGATCTTCACCAAAATCGAATCTATTTGTCCTTGTCACACACCCAACCTCTCCATCGAGTTTTGTCCAAATCCGTCCACAACTTTTTTAGATATCCTGTTATATATCGTTTTGGGCCCTATCTTGCAATGGTGAAGAATAACTTTAAATTTTTTACTAGCCGGATCCGAATCCGGATCTTCACCAAAATCTAATCATTTCGTCCTTGTCACATACACTACCTCATTGCCAAATTTCGTCCGAATCCGTCGACAACTTTTTGAAATATCTTGTTCACAGACAGACAGACAGACAAACAGACAGGGGTGAAAACGTAACCTCCATCCACCTTCAGTGGAAGAGGTAATAAAGACCTATCAGTCATTGTTCTATTATTTATTTATTTGCAACTAACGTGCTTGTGTGCCACTGGGGGGAATCTATACAGAATACAGGAATTTATGATACCGCCACCCTGCTTCCCCTCTACAATTCCCCTACCCCCACCCAACCCCCCCAACCCCCCCCCCCCCCCTCACTTCCTTTCCCTTTTTTTTCTCCCTTCCTTGACTTTCATTTTCCCAATTTTCTTTTTCTTGGTTTACTCTGCGAATGGCTGTTGATGAAAAACTACCTTTTTTTTTTACAGCTACATGCAGACTGGTTGTGCTACCCTGAAGTTGATCTTACAAAACTTTGGTGACATAATAAAGACAAACATGAAGGCATCACC
This sequence comes from Myxine glutinosa, assembly GCF_964187855.1. Classification (NCBI taxonomy): domain Eukaryota; kingdom Metazoa; phylum Chordata; class Myxini; order Myxiniformes; family Myxinidae; genus Myxine; species Myxine glutinosa. The sequence continues at coordinate 23,493,545 of NC_136271.1, read as the reverse complement.
TTCAGTTGGAGTGGACATTACACGTGAGGAGCGGTAAGACAGTGGGAGGGAGGGAGATTGTTTAATTTTTTTTTTTTTTAACAAAAGAAAGGAGGAGCAAGTGGGAGTGAGGTTGGGGGAAGGGGAAGGACAAAGGTTTTGGATAAAATAATTTGCATTATATGTATGTGAAAGGGGGGAGGTCCATACATGTTATGTTATGTGTAAGGGGGGATGTCCATACATAGTGAATAGCTAGATTGTGGTAAGACTTTCGTGTAGAGTGTGATCGAGTAGCTCAGGTTTCTGCCCTGTAGGAGCTATTTGTCTAGAAGTAACAACAAACAACAACAGGAATTTTAAGGCCATTTTCCCTGCAAGAGCGGGGGTTAGCCTTGCGGTCCCCATGACAATCTTCTCCATTTTGCGCTATTTTCTGCATCTCCCCTTGTTAACCCCCTTGCTCGCATTTCTTCTTCCACCATCTTTAGCCAAGTCTTTCTCGGTCTTCCCCGTCCTCTACTTCCTTCTACATTCATTTCCATCTCTCTTCTCAACCAGTCACTTTCATCCTTCCTCAACACATGACCAAACCATCTTAACCTGTTTCTCTTCACAGCAGCCATCACAGGCTCTATTCCCATCATCTTTCGCAATTCATCATTTGTCTTCCTCTCTCTCAACGATACTCCACACATCCACCGAACCATTCGCATTTCCACCCTTTCCAGCCTTCGTTGCTGCTCTACGTTCATTACCCATGTCTCGCTCCCATAAATCATAACACTTCTCACACATGCAGCATACACCTTTCCCTTCAGCTTCAACGACACTCCCCTCGTCGTCAGCACGCCACTCAGTTCCCGAAACCTCTTCCATGCACATCTCACTCGAGTAACCGTTGCCGAGTCTGATCCACCTTCTCCATTCAGCATGTCTCCGAGGTAGCAAAATGTTTTCACACCTTCCAGCTTCACGCCGTCTCCAAGATCCAACTCAACATTTCCTCCATCTGCAGCTCCCTCTGTGCACACCCTACACTTGAATGTAGCTGCCACATTGGTTAATGACCCTCTCAAACCACTACATTTTTGATGAACCCACTCAGCACACATTGTACATTGAATGGAGTTCACTCGGACACCCTTCCTGCACACAGCACAGGGCTACTTCCCAGTTCTTTCCACCTCACCACATACTTTACCACTTGCCATCACCTTCGTTTTTCCGATATTCACCTTCAGACCTTTTGTCTCCATACATTCCTTCCACTTGTTCATCATTTCCTTCAGTCCATCCATACTTTCTGCAATCAACACCAGATCATCTGCATACAACAACTCCCACGGTAAACCCTCCTTTACGTTCCGAGCCAGCACCTCCCTCACAGCTACAAATAGTAGTGGACTTCGTACCGACCCCTGATGCACTCCCACCTTCACCTCAAACTCACCACTGTTCCCGTCCTTCGTCCTTACAGCTGTGTGTGCTCTTTTGTACAATGCCATCACTACTCTGATCAACCATTCCTCCACTCCTAACTTCCTCAATGCCCATGTCACTATTGTCTAGAAGTAAGTTGTATTGTAAACCATGGACTGAGAAGGCAGCAAGCATCCATTGTAAAGCAGATAGAGTAAGGTTGTATTGTGTAAAACCTGTTCTTTGGCAAAGCCAGGTGAGGACTTGTGGGCACAAAAGGCACAAAGCTCTTCTATGCGCTTTAAAGGAACCACCATCCCAATCCGTTGGCCAGATCACCACGAGCCATGGTGGCAAAGTCTGCTGCAGAGTCCTGGAGAGGGGTGAAAGACGTTTTATTGGGGCCGCCATGGGGCGTGACGGATGGCACGGGCGGCCAATGAAAGGGACCCATCATGCATGAGGGCGTTTCTAGAGTTTACGAGGGCCGTGGCCATGCTTGCGCATGCCAGTTGGAGTTGGACCCTGCCAGAGTTAATATCTCCCTCTGTTTTGGTCACTGCTTGAGAAGTATGTGCTGGAGACATCGGACAGGCCGCCATCTTCTTGTCTCCTGTCCTCATCATGATCACTCTGCATCACCATTCTTCGCACTCCAAGCCGCACTTCACCTTGTACCACGCCAGCTTTGTGCTACATCAAACTGCAGCCACAACCAGCTCGTGCCTGCACAAGTCCTCTCCTGTTCCCCCTTCGTTGTGTGATTCTGCTATGTGTCGGTGCCATTAGTGGGTTTGGCTATAGTTTCCATTGTGCGTAGGTTTGCATGTTCCATCATCACTATTTGTTTGTCGACTGCCTGATCTGTACTGTTTATTGAGCATCTTGTCTTCCCCTTTACTTTGTAAATAAACCCCCTTTTAATTATAAGAAGCGTTTACCTGCCTTCCCGTGCGAACACCGCCAGGTTAGGCTTCATTTTGGGTGATCCTTGGGGAAACGTTGCACTGGATTGGTAATATTCTGAATGCAGTGGAGTAAAAATAAACACCCTTTCAGTCATACGCGGGATCTTGGATCCCAGTCACAGACAGACTGCATTAGCGGAACCGTCTGAAGCAACAATTATCTATACTAGAAGAAAGATGTTTGTCTGTCTGTGTGTCACCATTTTTCTCAGATGGCCAGACAGATCTTCGTCAAACTTTCAGAGGTTCATCATCATCAACAGTTGGATTTTTTTTAAATCACTCTTCCACATTTTTGGTGATGGCATGGGGCCACCGAGTACTTTTGTTTTGTGCATAACATGGCACCGTGTCAATCGTGTCATGTCATGCCTAAACCGAGGAATGGTTCAGAAATATGTTAACCAGTAATGGCTATGTATGGCTATGTTAACCAGTAATGATGATGAAAGGTGACAAAGTTTCATGTTTTGAGGGATGTTGTGCTGTTTGTTCTCATCTGAGCATATAGCTTATGATGCTGCGGTCCCAGATTTAAACACCACGTCCCATCTTTATTTGTTTCTTGTCTGCTAAAGTTGTAATTTGTATTCTAGTGCAAGCTCCATATAATGAGCTTGGGTGAGGGAGTGAATAGAGGGGGTGCAGGGTGGGGAGGGGGGTTGTTGCTGTTAAAAAGAAAAACAGCATTAGTCATAGTCTAATTAGTGATACTTCTGTGCAATTGTACCTGGAGATTTTCACTATACCACTGGAAAGAAGTAATGAAAAGGCCACCAGAGGTTGTGTACTACAGGAACAAGCAAACCTGACTGTCGGTCACGTTGATGTGTTATCCACGTCGTCCCATACCCTCCACCTAGATACAAGAAGTGCTTTGAGTGCATGGGCCTGCTGCAGAGGCTACGACCTCTGCTGGACAGACAGGCTCAACTTGCTGGGCGCATAGGTGTCACCTTCCGTGAACTCCTTTTGCTCATGATGACGTTGGACTAAGTGTCCGTTAGCACTTCTGGACCTGCTTGAACATAGTCAAGAAGCTGTGCGTCTCTTCTGAGTAGGTTTCAATGGATGCCTGTTTTTTAAAGCTTTCCTGAAACTGACATATTTATCATTTGACATCAGTAAAGTAATGATGGAACATCGAAGCTGCGATCTTGAGTGGTGCCTTTCTGGAACTTGTAACCTCGGAGGACCTACTGCACCACACATCCCGTAGCAATGACAAGGTGGTACATGGAGGCCTGGTTTTCTTTTTTTTCAATGCCTTTTTTGAAATGTAAAAATAAAAAAACAAGGATTCGTTTTACCAAATAAACTTGTGATCATTTCTGATTTTTATTTATTTTAATAAAGATAGTGCTTTGTCAAAGGTGTTTAAAATTGGTAAGTGTGCTGTTATGGTGGTTCCTCATCAGAATACAGCACTGCATGCAGTGGTTCCAATAGGTCACCAAATTGTACAGTTAACAGCATTTTTTTTTAGGTCTGTTGGTTTTGTTAACGTAATGGCCTGTTAGGCTGTAATACTTGTGGGTTTGTTTGTAGTACGTAATAGGTTTTAACATTTTGTCTGTCACTGGACACGACTAAGCTTTTCCTTGGCTTGTTAATAAAATGGCTCCGAAGGGAAGATGGCGTGGTTCAACTGATGAGTACATTGTGCTTTTTCCTCCATTCATGTCATGCACCTCTACATGATGGTCAAGCCTTCTTGCTGAATCTCCTGATGCTGTGTTTAAAAAGAAAAAAAGTTTTTGATTTAATAAATAATTTAATAAACAATATAATTTAATAAACATATACTTTGATATGTACGGTGATGGCAAAGCAGAACACAATTCGTTTCATTTGACAAAATGTCAGTGCTACTGGTGAACATAGTAACCATCCTTCCTGGGACGTTTCTGGTCGCTTTTGATGTATACTTTTTTTTTGATTAGACACTTGCCATAACCTTTTTGCATCATTGACAAGTCTTCACCTTGGAACTGATGCTTCTTCACATTGCCTTATCCCCTCCATGATGATGCCTCGATGCATCTCATATCAAGTTGAATGTATCAAAGAATGCTTAGAATAAAGCTCTTCTAGTTTACATTGTCAAATTTGTCATGCAATTGTCCCAGCTAATTTTCACAAATATCCTATATAAATTGTATGGTGTCTATCTGGTTTCCTATCTCCATTCTTACCATAGGATACCAAGCCTTAGAGGCCTGGTACTCTATTGTGTTTTATGTTTCTTATTATTATTACCTCCACTTTCTGTGATAATAGGGTATTATCATCATTATATAATAAGGTATTATTATTTTCACCATCATTATTCAACCTTGTTTGCTTGTTTGCGTACAGGATATCTCAAAAGGCTGTGGACGGATTTGTATGAAATTTGGTGGGCAGGTTGGGTGTGTGACAAGGGCGAATTGATTCGATTTTGGAGAAGATCTGGATCCGAGAATTTTTTTTAATTTTTAAAGTGATTCTTCACCATGGAGAAGAAGAAGAAGAAGAATGATCGTTTTAAGGCCATTTTCCCCAATAGAGTGGGGGTTAGCCTTGCGGGCCCCATGACAATCATGGTTACCTGTTTGAGGCGATGTTTTTATGGCCGGATGCCCTTCCTGACGCCAACCCTTGGTCGCCTCTTACGATGCGCAGGGATACGGTGTACCTATTCTAAACCGGGGTACACACCGGGATCATTCATCCCAGCAAGCTGTTTGAGAGATGGGGCCAAAAACGATACACATGTATAGCATAATATTGTATTTCAAAAATAGGACCACTGGACCTGAAGCTTATGTGGGCCCTGGCCTAATGTAACCTAAATGTGGTAGCATTCTGAAGGGAGGGTCAGGAGGACTTTAAGGAATTGATGTGATTTTTCCAATAACTTGACGAAGTCGGCCATTTCGCCACACTTCCGGTCACGTGATCGGCGTGCCCTCTGCAGTTTAACATCCCTACCCACCCTGGTCTAATGTTTTGTTTTTTGGTGGGGTTTTTTGTATACAAGATCGAGGCTTGTGAAAAAGCAAACATTAATCACACAAAAACTCAAACCCACACACAAAACACAAAATATGGGGAGAGAGGGGGAAGGACACAAACACAACATTTGAGAGCAGGGACATCGAGAGATCTGTGGGAGGGAGAGGGCTTGGGGGGAGGTGGGAGAGGTATAAAACATATGAACACTGCAAGGACTTCCAGGAAAGAAGTTGGAATTTCAAAAAAGTGTATCTGAGGTGAATTAGCGGGGGTAGAAAAGATCAAGGTTTTGGATGGGGGAAGATAAGAGATGGTGGTGAACAGCTGTTTTAAAGACCTGGAGGGACGAGTGGGATTGAAGGGAGTGAGGGAGTTTGTTCCAGAGGCGGGAGAAAAGAGGAGTGAAGGTGAGCAGAGAGTCTTGATTTCGGCAGTTTAACCATAAGAGGGTTGCAGGCAGATCTTGTGCGACCTGTAGGAATATTTGGGGGACAGAGCACAGACAGGGCTGGGGGAGCAAGGCCGGAGAGGAGTCGGTAGAAGACGGAAAGACCACCAACCTGCTTGCGGTGAGTGAGTGAAAGGCCCTCGGCGTTAGCTTCATCGCGGGAGATTCCAATGATTCTGAAAGCTTTGCTTTCAACAGCATGAAGACGAGCTCGGTGTGAGGCAGGAGCACCGGCCCAGAGGGGGGAACAGTATTCCATTGAGCTGCGGATGAAAGCCTTGTATGTGGTGAGGAGCTCAGGTGTGCCAAGGAAGGACTTCGCACGACGGAGGATGCCCAGTCGGCGACTGGCTAAACTTGTAACCCAAATTTCGTAGCACTAGTGCACCCGTTTACGACCGGAGCGCCAGAGGAAGTCATGTTATTCGTCCCCAACCAGTGTACACCGGAGGGGACTCGGTTTGCACTCCGTCTGTCCGTCCGTCATGCAAAGAACAGTTTTCCGGACTTTGTTTTCTAAACTCTTAATGCTAATGATGTCAAACTTGTTATCCTTATTATTGCCAATTATTATTAACTCAACTGGAATACCGTCCAGTTGAATTCATCACATACTGAACCCTCCGGCATCCGTCGTCTGTCGTCTGTTAACTTTTCGACGTTAACACTCCAGCATCCACAAATATCAACCGATTCTGATCAAACTTGACATGCAGCATCCTTACCCCAAGGACCAGGTTGGTATTACATTTCAGCCCGATCCGTTGAAAAATGGCGGACTTAGGCGACCATTTTCTTTTTGGTCATGAAAACGACGTTAACACTCTAGCGTCCACAAATATTAATAGATTTTGATCAAACTTAGAATGTTTAACCCTTACCACACAAGGTAGGTTGCTATTGCATTCCAACCCGGTCCGTCACAAAATGGCCGCCATAGGCCGCCATATTGTTTTCAGCTCCGAAACGACGTTAAGACTTTAACGTCCACAAATATTTATGGATTTTGATAAAACTTGGTGTGTGAGACTCGTACCACACAAGGTAGGTTTCTATCGCATGTCAACCCGATCTGTCACAAAATGGCCGCCATAGGCCTGCATATTTTTTTCAGCTCTTAAGAAAAGCACAAGAATTTAGGATGCTGAAACTTGGCTTTTCATTTAAGTCAAATCTAGTACAGACAACTGACTTACTTGAAAGTTGTCCAGTCACTTCAGTTGAGTTCTGCTTCCCTGGAAGCTCTAGTTAAATATTACTTATGTTGTAGCGGCTGCCGCTGGGTTTTCACAATCGCCTTGCACCTATCAAGGACGCGGAGCGATCACCATGCCGGGCTCGTCCAGGACGCCCGGGCAGGCTCGCCCTCAACTTGCCAGGCCGCAGCCAGGACGCTGGGCCACGCCCCCTGGCGCCGGGCCTGGGCAAACCCCCCGGGATAATAGATATATATATTGCTGCCCGATAAAAGGGTTTTCAGAGTGCCTGAGTGTTTGATTTGATTAAAGCAACTCGGATGAATTCCAGCTTTTTGTCGCGTCCATTCTTCCGATCGACGTGGGAGCCCCAGCTCCTTCATTGGTGACCTACCGACATGGACACGGCAGTCGCCCTTAAACTGCCTACCTTCTGGGAGGCTCACGCGGCGGTTTGGTTCGCACAGGCGGAGTCCCTGTTCGCCCTGCGAGGCATCACGGCCGACGACACCCGCTTCCACCATGTGGTAGCTGCGCTCGGTTCAGCTACCGCGGCCCGCGCCCTGAGCCTCCTCGAGAGCCCGCCAGCCGCTCACAAATACGGCGCGATTAAGAAGCTTCTCCTCGATGCTTTCGCCCTCCCATCGGCGGAACGCGCACGGCGCCTGCTCGAACTGCCTGAGCTCGGCGACACGCGCCCTTCCGAGCGAATGGACTACATGCTTTCACTGCTCGGCGAGCACTCTCCGGCATTCCTGTTCCGGGAGCTGTTCCTCCGTCAGCTGCCTAACCCGGTACGCCTCGCCCTGGCAAGCACGACGATCACAGATCCCCGGGCCCTTGCCAGAGAAGCCGACAAGATCTCCGCCGCAGGACAGCGCATCGCAGCGGCGACATGGGACCCACCGCCGTCCGACGCAACACCCATGGCGCCCGAGCACCCGGCACGGTCGACGGCCGAACTGCCGATGCAATTGGCGGCCGCTACACCGAGCCGACCACCTCCAGCACGACGACCGGGGCCTCCACCTGACCAAGCGTGGTGTTACTATCATGCCAGGTTCGGACAGAAGGCCCGGACATGCCGACCCCCGTGCACCTTCGGCAGGCCGGGAAACGGCCGGGCCGGCGTTCATTACCAGCCATGAGCGCCGGCCACACGGGCAACTTACTGTTCATCACGGATAAAGCGTCCGGACGGCGCTTCCTGTGCGACACCGGCGCCCAACTGAGCGTCATACCCGCCTCTGACCAGGACAGGCAATCCGCGGTTTGCGGCCCCTCCTTGGTTGCGGCCAACGGATCGACCATCCGCACCTTCGGCCCGCGCAACGTCACCCTCTGCTTCGGCGGCCAACGCTTTGCTTGGACGTTTGTAACCGCAAACGTGCCCATGGCTCTGCTAGGCGCCGACTTCCTCTGCGCACACGGACTGCTGGTGGACGTCCAACGGCGTCGTTTAATCAACGCCGAAACCTTCAGCTCCCTGGTATGCACATTGAGCAGCTCCGCGCCGACCGAGCTGGCATGCACCGTCCCGGCGGCGAACGAGTTTGCTCGCCTGCTCACGGAGTTCCCGGCCCTCACGCGGCCGACGTTTTCGGCCGTCGCAGTACGGCATGGGATCGAGCACCACATACCAACCACGGGCCCGCCGGTCTACGCCAGGGCCCGCCGCCTCGACCCAGCCAAGCTTGCCGGAGCGAAGGCCGAATTTGACGCGTTGGAGCACCTCGGCATCGTGCGGCGCTCCGATAGCGCGTGGGCCTCGCCACTGCACATCGTGCCAAAGCCGGGGGGTGGATGGCGCCCGTGTGGCGACTACCGCCGTCTCAATGACGCTACCACCCCCGACAGGTACCCGATCCCGCATATCCAAGACTTCTCCGCCCGTCTGGTGGGACGGGTCATTTTTTCGAAAATTGATCTCATACGGGGATATCACCAGGTACCTGTCAGGGCGGCCGACGTCCCTAAAACGGCAGTCATCACGCCGTTCGGCTTATTCGAATTCTTGCGGATGCCGTTTGGTCTCAAGAACGCGGCTCAGGCGTTCCAGCGCTTGATGGACGGCGTGCTGCGTGACCTGCCGTTCCTTTTCGTTTACCTGGACGACATCCTCGTCGCCAGCACGTCCCGGGCCGAGCACCTCCTCCACCTCCGAACACTGTTCGGGCGCCTCAGCGAGCACGGCCTCATCGTCAACCCGGCCAAATGCCACTTCGGCACGACGGCCGTTGATTTTTTGGGCCACCACATCACCAAGAACGGGGCCGTGCCGCTGCCAACCAAGGTCGAGGCCATCACCACGTTCCCGCGTCCCTGCACCATAAAGGCCCTGCAGGAATTCCTGGGAATGGTGAATTTTTATCACCGCTTCGTGCCCCGCGCTGCTCAACTCATGCGGCCCCTCTACGAAGCCCTCCGGGGCAAGCCGGCCAAGCACGACATCGCCTGGTCCGCAGCAATGGATGCGGCCTTCCAACGCTCAAAGCGGGCCCTCGCCGACGCAACACTGCTCGCTCACCCGGTGCTCAACGCTCCCATCGCCCTCACCACGGATGCCTCCGACTACGCGGTGGGCGCCGTACATGAGCAATGGGTGAACGGGGTTTGGCAGCCACTCGCTTTTTTCAGCCGGCAGCTCCGGCCGAACGAGCTCAAATACAGCACGTTTGACCGGGAGCTCCTCGGTCTACACCTGGCCGTCCGCCATTTCCGCCACCTCCTGGAGGGCCGACCTTTCACGGCGTTCGTCGACCACAAGCCGTTGGTTTACGCCATGGCCAAGGTCACGGAGCCATGGTCGGCCCGCTAACAGCGCCACCTCTCCGCCGTGTCGGAGTTTACCACGGACATCCGGCACGTCGCCGGCAAAAACAACGCCGTGGCCGACTGTCTTTCCCGGGCCAGCGCGAACGCGGTCCACCTGGGCGTGGATTTTGCGCTTATGGCGGCGGACCAAACCACCGACTCCACGGTGCAAGCCCTCCGGGCGGCGGACACGGGCCTCCGCCTGGCCGACATCCCCTGCGCGGACACTGTCCTGCTCTGCGACGTCTCCCAAGGCCAGCCTCGCCCCATCGTGCCCGTCACCTGGCAACGCCGCATCTTCGCCTCCCTCCACGGCCTTTCCCACCCGGGCCGGAAAGCTTCCCAGAAGCTGGTGTCGGCGCGTTTCGTCTGGCACGGCCTTCGTCGGGACGTCCGCGATTGGACCAGCACCTGCACGGCCTGCCAACGGGCCAAGGGCCACCGACACACCCAGGCCCCGCTGGCACCTTTCACCGTGCCCGAACGACGTTTCGACCACGTCAACGTGGATCTGGTGGGCCCCCTCCCCCCGTCACGGGGGTTCACACACCTGCTCACCATGGTGGACAGGACCACCAGGTGGCCGGAGGCCGTTCCCCTCGTCTCCACCACCACCGCCGACGTGGCGCAGGCTTTCATCGCCACCTGGGTCGCCCGCTTCGGCGCACCGGCGGACATCTCGTCAGACCGCGGACCACAGTTCACCTCCGAGCTGTGGGGCGCGGTCGCCCGCAACCTGGGGGTCAAGCTCCACCGTACTACGGCCTACCACCCCCAAGCAAACGGGTTGTGCGAGCGATTCCACCGCTCCATGAAGGCCGCGCTCATGGCCGGCCTTCAAGACGGCGGTTGGGCCGACCGGCTGCCGTGGGTCCTTTTGGGCCTTCGCACAGCCCCCAAGGAGGACCTCCAGGCATCCACCGCCGAGCTTGTCTATGGCCAGGCGCTACGCGTCCCGGGCGAATTTGTGCCCGGCGCTACCAGTCCCTGGTCCGCAGCTCACCAGCGCTCGGACCTCCAGGAGGCCGCCCGACGGTTTGCCCCCGTGCCAACATCCCACCACGGTGACCCCCAGTCCTACGTCCCCCCAGCACTCCGCACAGCGGAGTATGTTTTTGTGCGTCACGACGCACATCGGTGGCCACTCCAGCCGCCATACGACGGGCCCTTCCGGGTGCTGCGACGGGACGACAAGTCGTTCGTCATCGACATCGGCGGCAGGTCGGACCGGATTGCGGTGGACCGTCTCAAGCCGGCGCACGTGGACGTCGACCACCCACCACGGGTGGCCCTTCCGCCGCGGCGAGGCCGCCCCCCGTCCACGGTGCCCCCCACTCGACCGCCCACCACCTCACCGGACCCCCTCCCACGACCCGCCAGGGGTCGCTTCGGCCGGGTCATCAGGACCCCCCTCAAATTGACCCTGCCGGTGCAAGTCGATTCTGGGGGGACGTGTGTAGCGGCTGCCGCTGGGTTTTCACAATCGCCTTGCACCTATCAAGGACGCGGAGCGATCACCATGCCGGGCTCGTCCAGGACGCCCGGGCAGGCCCGCGCTCAACTTGCCAGGCCTCGGTCGGGACGCCCGGGCATGCCCGGGCAGGCTCGCCCTCAACTTGCCAGGCCGCAGCCAGGACGCTGGGCCACACCCCCTGGCGCCGGGCCTGGGCAAACCTCCCGGGATAATAGATATATATTGCTGCCCGATAAAAGGGTTTTCAGAGTGCCTGAGTGTTTGATTTGATTAAAGCAACTCGGATGAATTCCAGCTTTTTGTCGCGTCCATTCTTCCGATCGACGTGGGAGCCCCAGCTCCTTCAATGTTAGATTAGGTCATTGAAAGGATCAGAACGTGCATATTATGACATGTTAGATTAGGACATTGAAAATACATCATTAATATGATGCCATTATCATAAGTATTGTTATTACCTTCGCAAAAGCGGAAGGTTATGTTTTGATCGCTGTGTATTTATTTGTATGTCTGTGTGTGTGTATGTTAATCGCATAACTCAAAAAGTATTCAACCGAATTGCATGAAATTTGGTGGGATGATTGGTTATTATACGGGACACATTTGATTAGATTTTGGGAAACAGATTTGCTCAAATTCTGACTATTTTTAACTCGATCGTATTTCACTCAAAGTTATGAGCGACTGAAGAAGAAGATGTCCATCCAGGACGTCATCACTATAACGCGATCTCCCGCGATCATTTCAACCTCAAAAAAAATTATAATTGCAGATTTGACAATAGATGAGGCATATTAACAAACGAATGAAACAGATTTGCTCAAATTCTGACTATTTTTAACTCGATCGTATTTCACTCAAAGTTATGCGCGACTGAAGAAGAAGATGTCCATCCAGGACGTCATCACTATAACGCAATCTCCCGCGATCATTTCAACCTCAAAAAAAATTATAATTGCAGATTTGTCAAGAGATGAGGCATATTAACAAACGAATGAAACAGATTTGCTCAAATTCTGACTATTTTTAACTCGATCGTATTTCACTCAAAGTTATGAGCGACTGAAGAAGAGGATGTCCATCCAAGACGTCATCACTATAACGCGATCTCCCGCAATCATTTCAACCTCAAATGAAATTCAAATTGCAGATTTGTCAATCGGGGAGGCATATTAACAGACGAATGAAATAGATTTGCTCAAATTCTGATTTTTAAAAATCGATCGCATTTCACATAAAGTTTCACATCGCATACACTCCCATGCCAAGTACAGAACAGTAGCTGCGGCGAAGGTATGCGCTCTACCGAGTGCCCGGATTCTAGTTACTTTTGTAATGAGAAGCGACTTTGGAAAAGCACCACAAAAAACGCCTTGGAAGAAGTCCACGTTCGCGGCAGGATGGATCATGTTATTATTCCTTGGGTATATAGACTACAGTAGATCTACGATCGGGTGTGTTCGGCGACGTGATAAGTGATGTCCGGATTCCTCCAAATTTCTTTGTTTATTGTTATAAAAAACATTAGCGACTGTTTAAAAAGCTAATCAAACGTGCTTATGGTTTATAGCCGGCGAAGCCGGTGTTGTGAAATGTGAATAAACGCGTATGATGTTGAAAAGCCAGATTTTGCTGGATCCTTTGAGAATTTCGAAGTTTTGACGCACCAAATCGCTCCATGGAGGCCGCCATCTTGCGGATGCGGAAGTATGCATAAACAATTGCGAAAAAGTTCAATAGGAGTTTGTTTCACCCGTCTTTGTTTGATTCACATTCTTATGCACCTCTAATTTGTAATTAAAATACTTTAAGACCAACCTCGTTCCCCGGGCCCACATGGGCCCTGGTTATCTTCAACGAAAATCGTCACCAAACACCGGAACCAATGAGATTCGAGCATTTGAAAAAACATTTCAAAAAAGCTTATTACGCGTTTCGGACGCTGAAAACGGCGTCAAATATTCTAAAATTGACGAAGAATTTTTTTTTAGAAATCGCGGCCATAGGGAATAGTTTTTCACGGCCGGAAATATCCGAAGTTGAGACGGAATTTTCCGAATTAATCAAGAAGGAAATTTTATAAATTTTAATCTCATCCGGAATGCAAATGGTGTCATTTTGAACTAGGTACGGTACCGACTACACCTACCTACTACCTAACCTACTGATGCATTAGTGATGGGTAAAATAGTGGCAAGAGGCTTTGGCTTCGCCGGCTCATTGCGGCTTTGCAGTCGGGTCATATTATTTTTTACTTCTGGTTGAGGTCGTTGGGCTGTTGCTCACACGGAAACGCCATGATAGTCAGATTCACTATGTTTTTTCGTTCAAAATCATGGTAGATTAGCAAACCTATACATTTTTGGAAACGTTATTACATGGAAAATCTGAAAATCAATGTTTACATTTACCAATTCCGACCAATTCGATTCGACCAATTCGACCAATTCGACCAATTCCATTCGACCAATTCGACCATTCGACCAATCGCTTCGATCGACCATTCGACCAATTCGATTCGATTCGATTCATCGAATTCGATTCGATCGACCATTCGACCAATTCGATTTGCCAATCAATTTGACCGACCTTTGCTTGTGTAGAACGGACTGTGAAAACGATGCGGACTATATTGTCGGATACGACACACAGGACAGTGATGACGAACTCTAAATGGCATATTCTGTAATCGTGTATGTTTGATGCCGTTGACTGCCTGTGTATATTTTGTCATTGACTGCCTGTGTAGATGTGAAGTTATACTGACTGCATGTGTATATATGATTTTGCTAACTGCCTGTGTATGTTTGGTGATATGAATTATTGTGACACATTTTGATGTTATTAACTGCCTGTACAAAATGATAACATGTATTTGATTATGCAACTTATCGCGAATATAAAGACAGTATTTTGCAATTCAAAACCTTTGATTCGTGTCTTACCATTCCCCATAACACTAATTTGATACTTTCATTGGATTCCTTGTCCCTGAAAATATAGGTTTAGTATATTTTAAAGTTTTTAGGGTAATTAGAGGCAGAAATAGAACAAAATATGTATTTTACAGTGGCCATTTTGAAAATCCAAAATGGCCGCCATACAGGTATCTCTCCAAATGTAAACATTGATTTTTAGTTTCCTTATGCTATAACCTTTCCAAAAATGTATAGGTTTGCTAATCTACCATGATTTTGAACGAAATATAATTTATTGATAGTGAACCTGACTATGATAAGCTATTTATAAACATTGACTCGTTTGTTCAAATAGGGGAAAAAACCCTTGTGGGGGTGGGATGTTATTAGTATTAGTTTTGTAATATCATTAATATTATGCTATTTACTATTATCATTCGTTTTGTTATGTAAAGCAGTCTTTGGGAAAACGCCACGATAAAGCTAACTTAACATGGATATACACCTCAACATGCAACCTCATTAGCAGAAATGATGGGGAACACCCCCTTGGGGAGGAGGGGCAAATGAATGCGCTACAACCTTCATTGTGTGACCCTCAGTCATCCTGTCAAGTTTGGTTGGGATTGGATAAATAACGATCGAATGTGTCGCGGTGAAAGAATCATCAGACAGGCGCCAAACTGCGTATTTTAGTGTGATTCTGATTCTGACTGGTGGGACGGGAGAAAAAAATGGTTGAAGGACTAAGTCCGCCATTTTTACATTTCCAGTCACATGATCGGGGTAGCCCCCGCAATTTAACATCAGGACCCTGTCCTAATGTAATCAATTTGGTAGAATTTAACTGGTGGTTGTGGAGAAAAAGATTTCTGAAAACAATTTACCAAGTCCGTCATGTTGACACACTTCCAATCATGTGACCGGAAGGAGCGTTGCAATCCCTGTTGCCAGTCAGGAGCGGAACCTGCTGCCGAATTTCAGCCGGATCAGCCCAGCGGTTTGGCCCGGAAAGGTCCAAATCGGCGACGGACGGATGTTGCACAATGATATAAATACCTTATCTGAAATTCTAATTAAAGATAATCTGGAATGAATTGGGCCTGATATATTCTACTGGATCAGGCATTGCATGGCGGAAGTGTGAGCTCCACCGACTGCCCTTCTGGTTCTTTACCCGTTTGGAGTCCGTTATTTGGCAAAAAAGAACATTTTCACAAGTATGTCGATCACCGATTTGTTTGTGTGTTTGTCTGTCCGCTCACTTATACTTGCCTACACGTCACAATTTTAAAACCGATCTTCACGAAACTTCACCAAATGGTAGAGTTCGTGGTCCGACAAAACCCTATATATCTGAGGTCAAAAGGTCAACATAGGCCAAAGGTCAACAACAATTTCAAATTTATAAAATCCTCAATTTTCATCCGATTGACTTCAAATTTGAAAAGGATTTTCATATCTGCGAACTGAATTCAACCACCAACTATGTTTGAGGTCAACATAGGCCAAATTTATAAAATTGTCAATTTTCATCCCATTAACGTAAAATTTGAAGGCGATTTGCATATCAGGACATATTATTAAACCACCAATTATATATTTGTGAGGTCAAAAGGATGCTCCACCGAGTGCCATTCTACTTTGTTCTCTTTTGCCAAGTGTCGCTCCAATCAGTGATTTTTCATCTGTTTGTCTGTCTGTCTGTCTATTTGGCTGCACAGAATAAATATGATTTTCTCTGCAACCGTTGGTCTGTTTGATAGGATATTTTCACCATAGGTGCAACTCCACCTGTATAACTTTTTAATGATAATTATGATGTCATAGGTCAAGTGGTATGGCCGCCATCTTGGAAAAACAGAAAAACGTTGCACCTCTATATCTCCGAAAGCACTAAATAGAAAATATTGAGACATGGCTCATTGTAAAGAACTCTCCATGTGGAATAACTTATGTTAATGATGATGTCATAGGTGCCTCCTTTATGACGTCATAATTCGACAAGTAAAAAACTTCATCCGATCAAGATGAAATTTCTTGAGCATCATCTAGGGATAAATTGGTGGAGGAAAAAAATAATGACGTCATCGGTCACGTGGTTCGGTCGCCATTTTTTCCCCAAGCACAAAAGCCTTAAAAAAAAACCACTGAAAACAGGTCCTGGCGAGGGTCTGCAATCTCTGAATGCTCTTTCTAGTTTTATACTGTTCTGGAACCGGGGTTCTTCATGATGGGAAACCCCTCGAACTTCCCCTGACCGGCCAAAGTCCCACAGGTGACTCCGCAGAATGTCAGGTCAGACCAACGACAAATGTCAATCAGATGGCCAAATCTCCCAGGGTCCCCTGTCTGACACCATTTACTCGGGTGCAACATGGCCCAACTAACCTAGGATCGCGCACTCGGATCAGCCATTACATTACTTAGTTAACCATAACCCTAACCCTAACAACCCTAACTCTAACCCCAAGCGGAATACAAGTGCAGCACTGGAAAACCACTACCGAAGTGAAACAGTGGGGTACTGGGGTAGAACTTCCGGTTATTCACTACGTACACACTGGCGGATCAATGAAGGACGAGAGAGGAGATGGAAAATGCACAACTGTTACTTATAACAAAACAGTGGTGAAAAGCACATTATTTATAGCTCTTTATTCACCAAGAGAAATCAAAAGCAAAAGGCAGGTATGTACAGCAAACAAACAAAGTAAAAAGGTACAAAAGAGCAGACTTAACCAAAGCAAGTATTCCTCCAGTCTTACCAATCCACACAGGACAAGGTACTCATTCTGCAAGGAAGATAGGAAGGAATAAGAGAATGAAAGAGGCAATTTGGAGTATGGGAACGACTCCAGTCCTACCTCATGCCACCAGAGGGATGGATCGGGCCAAATAATATAGGTGGGAGGAGGGATTTTTAATGAGGACAGTGATGGAGTGTTAATGTAGGAGTGGCGTCACAGCGCCTCACCTCACCTCACTCTGGACCCAGTGCAGCTTATCCTGGACCCAACACGACCCAGTGTGGTTCGTTCCGGCAGGCGAACCTTCGAGCATACACTACCATACCCGTACCGAGGTTTCCACACACGACCCAGCTTTTTCTGAGGCGCCACACCAGTTCGTCACAGGTCATCGTAGCTGCACTCCACTGCCAGTTGTTCACCACAGATCACCACCTCCCTGAACCAGGTCGTGCCCTGTGCTTTATAATTGCCAGGCAGGGCGTGGCTTTCCAAGACGTGAAAGTCCGTGCGCAATCATCTTCCAATCCCAGCTGGTTTTCCCATTGGTGTGTATCCAAAAAGGGGTGGCTCCCACTATCATGGTCCTTGCATTTGGTGTGTTTGAGAAGACATTCTGGGTGACAAAGGTATAGAGGTACAAGAAGGTTAGACAGCTGATCCGGAGGATTATTGCTAATTACTTGTTACTCATCGAGGAGTCGGTTGCCGGTTTGAGTTTGGATGGAGGTTATGGTTGGTAATGAAAGAGTGAAGGGCCGAACGAGCAGAGGGACCGGAGATCGAACCGAATGTAGATTGAAAGAAAGAGAGTTTAGACAAATGGCAAAGTTCTAACTTTACATCAACTAAGAAAGAACTATCTCGGGATTCCTATAGTGTAAATAGATATGCTCCCTAGGGGGTGACTTTTCCAAAACCACAACATTATACTTCTGCTGTTTTTGCATGTTTATTTTCTTTTAAAATAATTTTCTCTGCAGCTGCTTTCTCGATCTAATCCAATTGTCCGATTAATTATGATGTCATAGGTCACGTGGTGTGAGTTGGAAGTGCCATGTTGGGGGAAAAAAGAAAAAACTTTGGACATCTTTTTCTCTGAATCCGCTGCATGGAAAAATTTGAAACTTGGCATATGTCAAGTACTTCCCATGGGGAATAAGTAATGCAGTATTAATGATGTAACATCATCAGTGCCTGCATTATGTCATAATTCGATACATAGAACGCTTTATCAGATTATGAAAATTATTGAGGGTGATCTACAGAAAAATTGTATTGGCGAATTAAATTAATGAGGTTATCGGTCACGTGTTTTGGCAGCCATATTGGATATCAAAGAACATCAGCAGTGACACAGATAGCCACCAGAAGAGAAAAGAAAACGTTTTAACGTTTATAGGATTGAAAAGAAAAACCTTTAAAAAACCTCTTCTCCAGATGGCTTACTCGACCGATGCGAAACTCCAAGCACATGATCTACTAGCCTTGTGGAATAAAGTTTTAAAATGATGATGTCATAGGTCACATGATCTGGCAGCCATATTGGATTTTAACCAAAAATGTTTAAAAAAAATTTTTTTGAAAGCGCTGAACGGATCAATGCGGAATTATAAACATATGTTCGACTACCCATGGGAGTATAAGCTTGAAAAAAAATGTCACTGGTCACATGGTGTGGCAGCCATATTAGATTGAAGGAAAATATAAAAAAAAATATATCTCTGAAACCATTTAACCTATCGATGCGAAACTTTACAAGTATCATCCAATACCTTTGCTGCATATAGTGTGAAAACGATGACATCACAAGTCATGTGATTTGGCAGCCATATTGGATCAAAAAAACGAACCATATCCAATCGACACGAAACTTCACAATCATGATCACCTATGCAAGAAGAGGAGAACGAAGAGGAAGATGAAACGGTCTTGGAAGGAATTGTGTCAGAAATCAACGATATGAATTCACCGGGTCAGGATCTGATGACACCACTGAAGAAGTTAATGAAGATGTCGAAGGCACTCCTTCAAATGCTGAAATGCGGGATTGTCTTCACAGTCTGCAAATCGGTCTTGAGAGGCACGGATTTGACAACATGGAAGGGTTTGAAAAATTTCAAGGTGACGTCAGGTATCTTTTGAGGGCATAGCTCATTGTTCAGACAGACATTTGGCGATTCATTAATAATTAGGCCATGTGTACTGTATTGTACAATATTGTACAATCTGTTTGGTTTGATATGTGCAGAAATACCGAAAATGTTACAAATTTTTTTTAAAAACTGTCGGCTAATCTGCAAGTCTCGGTTTATAAAACCATTGGTTCATAAGACCACATAAACCCCGGTCCCAAGGTAGTTTTATTAAGCGGAGGCACTGTATTATAAAAATAGGGGCAATGCCTCTGGGTTCACCTGGTAGAACAAGGTAACCACTGGTAGGCGTGGATGGTGCACAAAATATATAACGGATAGTAAAGTAAATACCTATTTTGGGGGGCAAACCCCCTTTTTTTTTTCATGCCGTGAACAGCCTTTAGTACATCACAGGTGATGAAGGTTGTGGTCAAGTTTCATCAAAACCGTGTGCGTAGTTTTGGAGAAGAAGTTCCGAGTGTTTACACCCAGCCCGACTCATGGACACTGTGCGATGCTAATACCTCACCTGAACAATGCTTGTTCCAGGTGAGCTAAAAGCGGTTCAAGTACTGATCATTAGAGTACTCTACCACTCCCAACATCCATATCAGTGTCAAGACAAGGTGGGAGAGTGAGAGAAAGGAAACTGATGACAAGAAAACAAAACATAAAAATTATGAAGGAAAGTATTTGAAATACATGAACAACTTGGAGATGATTTTCAAGTCAAGCAAGAAAAGCAAAAACCAACTAATGCCGGCAGATGAGATGCCAGTTTAATGGCTGTCCGCTGGACACATTGATGAATCAACCTGCCTGTGAAACACCAGGATGACGGTTTATAGCTGGGTTGGGATTCGAACCCAGGCTGGACAGCTTAGACGAAAGTGTGCGCACCTCTCGGCCATCCTGTGTGCCTGCTCATAGAAATAAGATTTAGAAACACCAAGTATATATTTGGTCTCTCATCAAGTGTGTGTGTCTTGTGTTCTATGGCAGCAAGATGTGCACTTAGTGGGATTGGAATGTGGGGAAAGAAGATGAAGTTGCAGGTTGAGAATGAGGGTGGTGGGAAAAGGTAGGGGAGAGTATGTGCAACTGGTCGTTGATATTGTAAAGTAACAGAGGATTAAATCGAAGGGAATTCCTTGGTGGCCGGATGGACGCGTGGTGCAGGTTTTCTTGAGTGTTTCTCTTGAACTCGTCAGCGAGATCGCAGGTCACTCAAATTTTATCACGAGTCCTTCCTGATCTATTGCAACTTTGTACAGCTGTAGATTTTCTGCACCCTGTGCAGGTAGACAGACACATACAGGAAGTCACATGACACCGGAACAACAACAAAAAGGCTCAAAACACTAAGAAAATTATATTTTAAGGGGAATGCGTTGCATGTATTCCAAGGAGTTTCCCTTTTGTGATTTAAGAAGGTAACCCTTCCTTTCTCCAACAGTGCCAATTATTCCAACCGACTTACACTACCGGTCAAAAGTTTTAGAACACCTCAATTTTTCCAGTTTTTATTGAAATTTACGCAGTTTAATGTCCAGTGAATAACCTGAAATGGTACAAAGGTAAGCAGTAAACTGCTCGAGGTGAAAAAAAAAAGCTTATGTTAGCAAAAACGGGAAAATAATGTAAATTGCACAGTTATATTGTAAGAAAAGGCCTTCTTCAGGGAACAAGTAATGGGTTAACAACTTACAGCTGTTCTGCAGCAATGGAAGTAAATTAAGCCTTGAAAGATGATGCAAACAATTCCGACAGGTGTCCCAACCTCTGCTGATTACTTGATTACAAACCCCCTGTCTGTATAAAAGCAGTATTGGAACAGACTGTTATTACACCCTCTGAAGCATTATTTAAACAATATTGCACTGCAGAATGAATGAATGAATGATCGTTTTAAGGCCATTTTTCACCGCTAGAGCAGGGGTTAGCTTTGCAGGCCCCATGACCTCATGGGGCCCTGTTTGAGGCAATGTTTTTATGGCCGGATGCCCTTCCTGACACCAACCCTTGGTCATGCTCTTACGATGCGCAGGGATATGGTGTACCTATTCTAAATTGGGGTACACACCGGATCATTCATCCCAGCAAGCTGGTACTCAATTTGCCGACCTCGGAAGGATGACAGGCTGAGTCAGTGAGTCAACCACCCTGGTGTTAATTCAGCGATCGACCGGGATTTAAACTCAGGATCCTAGGATCCCAAGCTAGCACCCTAACCGCGAAGCCAACACCAGGCTAATATTGCACTGCAGGAAGTAGTATATTGGAAACTGGAGGAAACTCTGACAGGAAGAGGTCTGGCAGACCCAAAGCCACAACAGAATCAGAAGACAAGTTTCTGAGAGTCAACAGCTTCCGTGATAGGCGGCTCACAGGACAACAGCATCAAGCACAGCTTAACACTGGTCGAAGTAAGCAAGTCTCAGTTTCAACTGTGAAGAGAAGACTTTGGGCTGCAGGTTTGACAGGTCGAGTGGCAGTAAGAAAGCCATTGCTAAGATGGCAAAATAAGAAAAAGAGGCTTGCCTGGGCCATGAAGCACCGCTAGTGGACTACTGAAGACTGGAAGAAGGTCTTATGGACCGATGAATCAAAATTTGAAATCTTTGGTTCATCGCGCAGGGTTTTTGTACGCCGTCGAGTAGGCAAAAGCATGGTTCCTCAGTGTGTGACACCAAATGTCAAACATGGAGGAGGAAGCGTGATGGTCTGGGGCTCTTTTGCTGGATCCAGAGTTGGCGACTTGCACAGAGTGATTGGCACCCTGAACCAAAAGGGCTACCACAGCATTTTGCAGCACCATGCAATACCCTCTGGTATATGCCGAGCTGGTCAGGGGTTCATCCTATAGCAAGATAATGACCCTAAACACACCTCCAGGCTATGTCAAAACTAACTTCGAGGAAAAGAACAAGACGGTAGGCTTCATATCATGGAATGGCCAGCACAGTGTCCAGACTTAAACCCCATCGAGCTGGTTTGGGATGAACTGGACAGAAGGGTGAAACCAAAGCAACCTACAAGTGAAACACATTTGTGAGAACTTCTGCAACAGTGTTGGGAAGAACTTCCTGAACAATATTTGATTTCCATTGTAGAAAGAATGCCACGAGTGTGTTCGGCGGTTATATATGCAAAAGGTGGCCACTTTGCTGAGTCAAAAATTAAAATTAAAATTTCTTAAACAAAATGATTCTATGATTTCTTTTTCATCTCCAATTGTTTATTTGTTCTATGCTTAATTTCAAAGTGCATTGAGACATTAAACTGCGTAAATTTCAATTTAAAAAACTGGAAAAATTGAGGTGTTCTAAATCTTTTGACCAGTAGCGTATGAGGTCGGCCGGAAGATACAATACTGGCCAACTCTTTATAGAACCTGGCCAGGCCTGACATTTGACTGAAGGTGGGAAGAAGTTGGAATTTAGCCAGGGCACTGGCAATAACTTGCCCATCTTCGCAAAATACATCATGGGATATTTAACGTCCACCAGAGCCTCCATTGCTGGCATATACAGGTCCTCTGGGCTTAACGGGCCTCCGATGGCCGGCTCGTTGATGCGACGCCCTGCACGTGAAACGCCAGGGTGGCAGTTTATACCTGTGCTGAGAATTAATGGACGGGTTCTTTGCTAATACATGTATAATCAAAATCGGTGGGTGAAACTATTCCAATGAATATCTTCATTTGCACGTCTTTTGATATATCCCTCCTTTTCCACAAAAATGACTAACGTTATCGGATGACACAGAACCTGCCTTGGTGTTATGTCTTTTGTTACGTTTCATCAGATGTTACACTGAACCCAAGATATTTAAACTCATTTACTCTTATTTTAAATTATGCCTTTTATTTGCATGTGGAGCATTTGTTATTGTTGCCCGTTCACCTCCAGTCCTTGTTTCCCCTATAGGTGATGTTCATATGTCCCCCTTTGTACAACTTATTCAGTATACTCTTACCATATGTAATGAAATTTCATAGAAAGCATCATGGAGAAAATTATTAATGCTGCGATTTACTAATTACACAATATGAATAAATAATGTTTTCATCCTAAGTAAACCGTTTGTAAATCTCTTATGTGAGCCTGTCTTTGTATTGAAACAGACATGCTCAAAACCTTGAAGATAACAGAATTAAAAAAGACAAGACTTTTACAATAGAGGAAAGACCTTCACTTGAATAGATGAAGCCTCACCAAGTCGGTGGTGATGTATTAATTAACGGTTTAATATTTTGGCTTCTACCTGCTCGCTTCCTCCACCTTTTGAGACTCTGTCTCTCTCTCTCTCTCTCTCTCTCTCTCTCTCTGTCTCTGTGTGTGTCTCTCTCTGTGTCTCTGTCTCTGTGTGTGTCTCTGTCTCTGTCTCTGTCTGTGTCTGTCTGTCTCTCCACAGAGCATCGGTGTGGCTGAAGGAGCTTCCTGAGCATGGGTTAAACAAGGTGGTTTGCCCTTGCTTTCCCAGCAGTCGTTAGGGCAGGAATTTGTAATTAGTTCAGGGTGCCAGCGATAGCTTGCCCACTCTTCGAGAAGGACACCGTCCGTCCACCAACTAATACTGGTACCAGATGAACTAATTTCCTCAGTAAACACCAAATAATCCCCCTCCCCAACCCCTCCGATGTCACAACTTTATGGGACAGCAACACCAAAATTTGTGTCCCCTTGCATTTTCAAGAAGAGCACTTTATGCCATAAAAACAAATTGTTGCTTCTTGCAGCAAGTGCATTCTTTTGCATTTGAAATCACCTTTTGTACCTACACATAAGCTGGGGATGAAGGTGTGCGTGTGTGTGTGTGCGTGCGTGCGTGTGTGCACGCACATCTGCAGTGACATACAGGCAGTGCAGAAAGTGCAGATCGCACAGCGTCTGCTGGCCACGGCTGCTTGCCAAGCATGAAAAGGAAGCCACCACCACCAGCGCCTGCAAGACTTTGGCCGAGTGCGAGGGGAGAGAGCACCGCCATGATGTGCTGCACTGCCAAAGGGCTTGTACCAGGGGTTAGAGCCACCTTCTGCTTCCAGTAAGCTTGCAGGCAAACTCCCATGGTCTCCACATCACCTACCAGGAAGGAATACACAAATCAGAAAAGATTTATCAAAGTGAAAATAAGTCAACACATGGTATAAATTGTCATAAGAAACTAACTCGACTCACAACCCAAACAAGCTTTTTTGACCTGGAATGCAGAATGAATATTGCCAGGTGAGAAGAAAACGCCAAGGCTAGTTATAGAAAACGTCCGCGTCTCTGCTCCATCTCCCTGCCCCTCACAAATTATTTTCCAAATCTTCAGATATCCCACATTGTAACTGAGGCAAGCTATCCTTTGAACAGATAGCATGCAACACATTGAACACGCACCAATGGCTAAGTGAGTTCTGACAATGGAAGTGAAAGACATAGCAGGACTTGAGAAAAGACACGGATCATGACATTTTACTTTATCATGTACACACTTTATCGTGTGCACACACTTTATCGTGCACACACTTTATCGTGCACGCACTTTATCGTGCACGCACTTTATCGTGCACGCACTTTATCGTGCACGCACTTTATCGTGCACGCACTTTATCGTGCACGCACTTTATCATGCACGCACTTTATCATGCACGCACTTTATCATGCACGCACTTTATCATGCACGCACTTTATCATGCACGCACTTTATCATGCACGCACTTTATCATGCACGCACTTTATCATGCACGCACTTTATCATGCACACACTTTATCATGCACACACTTTATCATGCACACACTTTATCATGCACACACTTTATCATGCACACACTTTATCATGCACACACTTTATCATGCACACACTTTATCATGCACACACTTTATCATGCACACACTTTATCATGCACACACTTTATCATGCACACACTTTATCATGCACACACTTTATCATGTACACACTTTATCATGTACACACTTTATCATGTACACACTTTATCATGTACACACTTTATCATGTACACACTCCATTGAAAAAGAGGGCGTGGCTCAGGAATGCTCTAATCATAGTAATGCCTCGTACCTTGCTCGAAGGCCTTTGCACATTTCATTGCAGTGTCTTCCAACTCGTCCACAGCTGCCACCAATTCTGGTTGTCGAGCATACCAACGACGTATGACATCCTGTGACAAACGCATGATCAGCTATCTATTGAATAAATCACTCGGTTTACCAAAGGCCAAATGGCTTCGGCCTATAATACGTAGTCACATGGTAAAGTCAGCCATCCAGAGGTGATTCGCCAATGTGATAGCGGGGACAAACATTGGTGTGATATTCGCCGGCAAAACAAACGTGTACCGCTGCAAATCCCAGGAGAATTTTAGGATTCGTGAAAATCTTTCAGGATTCAATGCAAACAACCAATCATGGGCGACTGACTCGGTATGTTCTACCCAATGGCAATTTGGGGGCGAAACTCATGCAAAACAATTATTTTGATGTCTATTTTTTTTTACATCTTACTATAATTCACCAAATGTCTGTCTGTCTGTTCCCAGGTACCGCAGAAACGGCTGAACCGATCGCAACGAAATTTTGGGTGGGTAATCCTGGGACCCCCTGGAGTAAAATAGGCTATATTGTTTTTCCATTTTTTCCCCAATTTTCCAATTTTTCCAATTTTCCAGTTTTTCCAAATACGATGGAATAATATTTACCGATATGAACAGTGATGTGGCTTTTATTGAAATTCTACAAATACTGTTTAGATTTTGAAGATTTGCGTGTGATATGATTTAACGGATGTTTATATAAATCGTTTAAAATAAAATAAAACCTTCAATTTCTGATATTTTGCCTTTTCATTTGGGCCTCCCAATTGAAGCCCCGCCCCTAGGGCAGGTACCGTTGCTCGTTAAATTAATGCATCAATCGTAAGTCTCTCATGGGTTGAAGCTAAATGGTGATCCTACTATTAATTAGCAATTGGTCACTGGCTTTGACACCAAAACAAATGTTTTATTACGGACCCTAGGTATCAAAAAGCCACGTGTCGAATAAACGGTTTAAAATGGCACCTCGCCACCATTAGAGCATTTAAACTGTCAGCCGAGCCTGGTGTTGGCTTGAGATCATTTATTCAGCTAAAGGAAGGCCTCCATCATCATGAAACATCAGGCGATACCTTCCTAATGATGTAAACATATGGCATGGGGATACACCGAGAATGAGGTGCGATAGCATACCTGTTCACAGAAGCGAAGATTGCCTATGAGGGTGTTGAGAAGTGAGGGTCATTTGCATTAAAAAGGTGTCTATTAGCCTCGGCCTAACTCAAAGTAGTTTTACATGTCTATCCCGTTCTGCCCGTCTCATGTAGGGGTATAGAGATAGTGTTGTGTCTCTGTGTTGTTGGGAATGTGGAGATGACACGAGCTCGATGGGCTGAGTGGCCTCCTTCCGTGTTTGCGTTTCCTTGTGTGTCGTCCATTCAATGTCTACATGACGATTAGAAAAGCCATATAAGCCACATTTAATGCTTGTTCAATAGATTAAGTGGTGGTTCGTGTGCAGCCACCCGGCTGCTGGTTGCATCATTTTTATGTGGGCGCGTCTGCCGCTGATGCAATGCCTCTCTATAACCAGTAATCTGGTACTCATTTTGCCGACCTCGGAAGGATGACAGGCCGAGTCAACCCCACCTGGCGTTAAGTCAACGGGATTCGAACTCAGGACCTTAGGATTCCAAGCCCGCCACCCTAACCATTAGGCCAACACCAAATAGATTAAGTGATGGAATTTTAAACTGCTTTTCAAACACCTGTCCTATAGTCATACAAATAAGAAGCATGCCCGAGGAATAAATAGCGGTATTGCAAAAAAAAGGTAAATAGAGGAGAAACCTGCAGCAAGTTGCGAGCAAGTCGAGTGCGCCCAGTGTAGACAAGTACCAGACGTTCCTCCAAAATACGAGTGTGTTGTGGATTCAATGTCTGCACCTCCACGTGAAGAGGTAACGTGGACTTAGAACGCCCGAGCTTCACCCCAGGATACAGACCTCCCAATTGGTCTTGCCAACCACCCCCTGCACAAAGGCATCCCCCATGCATACACAACATTTTAAACAATTATCTGTACCATGTACAAAATATAACGCAGAAAAGTGTTATGAAGACTGAAGTGAGAAAGTGACAAGATATTGCAAGAAATGATCAAAGGAATTAACAATCGATTCATTCCAGGCAATCCATAATGGAGAACGACATGGCCCAAAACAGTGAGAGCATCTGCAGCTTGCATCATATGTGCAGGAAATGGTACAAACTAGTAGCAATCCAAACCAGTAGTGAGTGCCTGTTCCAGAAGCAACACAGCATGCAGCAATGAATGCCGATCGTAAGGTGTGCCTCGGATTTCTCCCAGCACAGCCAGCACTGCACCGGCAAGGATGCTGCTCGTACCTGTGCATCACAATGACACACCATACCGGAAAACTAAATGTGTTACAAATCACACTCACGCGTTCTTTACATTCATTTGATTACCCAAACCATGAAAAAAAAGTACATGAAGACCGAATGTGGCGACTAATTATATTTGAGATTATTGTGGCAGGATTATCATATTATGATCTATTCTAAAGGTTATTCTGGATTGTGAAACATGTTCAAACTGGAAAGCGAGACTGGTTCACATCAATAGGACAATACTTTAACACAAATTGCAAGAATATATATATGTATATATCCATACACACAATTAACAAAAACATGCAAAGGCTTTTCTGCAGGCCCGGGCTTTAACCTTTAACCTCAGGTTGGTGGAGGTCAGGAGGAACTACATTGTTACAGATCGCGGTTAGATGTTATAGACCGAGCGGTGGTGTAAGACCGCGACCTAACAAAACTCACCCGATTCACCCAGACTTTGGCCGTATCGCACCCCAGCTGCTCAATGAGGGAAAAGACGAAAACGACGCAATGCAAAGAGGAAAACGAAGACAAAAAGGTTGGAAATACTACTAAATTTATTTACTATTTACACACATAAGCAAAAAGAAAGCAGTCACGTTTATTTACAAGCACATAAGACGCAGGTGACACAGGGAAAATACTAGCTTATCGTTATACAGACTTAATTAACCCCAGGACAGAACAAACAAAGACGACTCACACGGGGAATTGCAGAGTGGATTGGCTGGAAGGAGGTTCGTGGCTGGAGGGGGAGGACGGCACGGAGCTGGCTGGAGCTTGATCCTGCACGGGACGTCGGGCTGGACCTCGACGGCCGCTGATGTCACCGATCCTGTCGTGTGCGTGGGATCACGGGTCGGATCACGGGTCGGATCACGGGTCGGATCACGGTCAGAGCCGACGCGCTGGTGGGGGGTCTGGCGTGACGGGTTCTCTCCTCTCTTCTTTTGTTTGGTCCAACCACTCCGTCTCCAACGCAACCCCTCAACGCAATCACTGAACGCAACCACTGAACGCAACCACTGATGACCAACTCAGCTCTTTGTGACCCTCCTTGTCTCGGCTCAAAAGTGCATCTCCGTTTCTGCTTCCAAGCTCGACTCTCAAGTGCATCTCCGTTTCTGCTTCCAAGCTCGACTCGACTCAAAAGTGCATCTCCGTTTCTGCTTCCAAGCTCGACTCGACTCCCTGGGGGAGCGTCGCGCCGTGGGTTATATAGGCCCCGCCCCTCAACCTTGGCGAACCTCCCCCAAAAGTTCTTCCTCCGCCCTCTCCAGCCAAACCCCTGGCTCATGGTTGGTCGAGTGGGGCTGGCTCACTCCTCCCCTCTCTGACGAGGTGGGGAAACGCCTTCCTTCCCCCAACCCTGCCTCGTGGTCAATGGCGGATGAAGGGAAAAACCGACCAAAATGCGGAAGGCGCTTCGAATTGCAATTGACGGAAAGGGGGGAATGGCAGGGAATCTATCTCTTTCACTGGTGCAATGGAGTATTTCAATTAATGGAAGACACAGCCTTACGCTAATACACATAATAAGGATATAACTGTCAAAAGAAAAGATATATCGTGTCCTGCATGTATGTTTTTATGGACTAACTACGGGAACGCCCTTTGACCTTTATACAACCACCACGGAGGGAGGAGGGGTGATATTTTACAAGCTTTGTTGCGAATATGGAATTTGGCCTCCATATCCGCTTGTAAATATTCCCCTATTTCCCCAATACTCCCCAACTATCCCCAATCCCCCATTCCCTAGTCCCATTGTCTGTAAACAACACTCTGTAGAACCGACCTTCCCCTTTTTCCCCCATTAAATGTCGTGCCCAGGTCCACCGCATCTCACGTAGACAACTTTCGGACATCTTGCTAGTTATTCTTAGTCTATGTCAGTTAAGGACTCGTTTCCATTAATTCTGACTCTTCGTTGCACCAGAATGTGATTATATGGCACCAGTAGTGAGTTTAGGACCTTCCCTTACCTCCTCCCATCTTCCCCATGAAACAACAACAACAACTACAACAACGGCGCGCGGGGGGAGTGTGCGTCCTCACACCGGCTCGGTTAGCCGCCATGACCATGCGCTCCGACGGGGTTACCACGAAGGGGCTCCTTGTCAGCCCCTCGTCAAGGGCGGAGCCGGTAACCCCCCCGCACGCACCCAATGAGAAGCAACGTGCCGATTCCATCTGGGGCGGAGCTAACGAGCCGAGGGCGTGTCACTCCCCGCCGGATATACGCGGCGACTTACCGGATGTGAGGTCAGATGCGCCTGAACTACGGAGAGCAGAGGAAGCCACCGCCACCCCCAGCGCGACGATACCTCCCCGCATCTTTGGACCGGACCGAACCGGGTCGATTCTGCCCTGAGCCCAGGTGCACCTGGAGCCATCGATCCTGCCTTTCCTTGCCATCAATCCCCGTGTGAGTCAGTTTTGTCCCGTTTATCTGTCGTCTGTTGGGGTTAATATAAGAGTGTGTCTAAGTGCTTGTCTTTCTATGATGTCCCTCTTGTAGTTGTAATCTAACCTTCCGCCCTAATATAACCTCCTCCGGAGGTCTTGAGAACTGAACCCTTGGTGTCGTGTCATTTGAATCCCAGCCGTGTGTCCTTTTCCTTCATTGACCTAGCGTAGCGCGACTCGGCAACGTTCGAGTATAATCGGGTAACTTGTGCAGGCGCGGTCATACCAAATCGCTCGGTGAACCAACATCCACCACCGCGTCTGTAACAATTGGTGTCGAGGAGTGGAATTCGGACCCGGGACTAAATTTGTTAGGCCCAAACTTTGGGAGGTAGAATCGATCCGGAGCGCGTTTACTGCGCTCGACGAAATTATAACGGCGAAATTTGATTTTGTTATACGGAAATAAAAACCCGAATTTTGAAAGTCGCGCTATGGCAGACCAAGTCGGC
The DNA here is from genome assembly GCF_964187855.1 of Myxine glutinosa. Lineage (NCBI taxonomy): Eukaryota > Metazoa > Chordata > Myxini > Myxiniformes > Myxinidae > Myxine > Myxine glutinosa. The sequence continues at coordinate 23,463,062 of NC_136271.1, read as the reverse complement.
TGGGGTCCGGTAGTGGAGAGTGAGGCAGGGTCGGTCCAGGACCAAATTGAGGGACGTGAGGAGAGCGAAGCAGCGAGGGTAGCAGACGCACAAAATGGCGCCTCGCTGGTCACCGCGCCCGCGACCGTGGCAGCGCCCCTGGTGGATTCGAACCTTTTCCTCCTGCAAATGAGGGCCCTTATGGAACAAATGGTGGGAATGAGGGCTGATAGTGAGCGGTTGGGAAACCAAATGGGGGTAATGGGGAACCGGATGGAGGCTCAGAATGAGCAATTGGGGGTAATGGGAAACGAAATGGGGGTAATGGGGAACCGGATGGAGGCTCAGAATGAGCAATTGGGGGTAATGGGAAACGAAATGGGGGTAATGAGGGACGAAGCGAGGGGTACCGGAGAGGGGTTAGACAATAATTTTAAGGGTTTAGACAAGAAATTTGGGAAGTTAGACGACAAATTTGAGGGGTTAGACAACGGGATAAAAGAGGTGAAGAAGGGGTTAGAGGGGGTAGAAAATAGAATGGCTGCCCAGGCGAATCAGATAGAGGGAGTGAAAAATGGGTTAGAGGGGTTAGAAAACAGGATGGAAGGCAAATTGAGGGACATGAGGGACCAAGCGGAAAGGGAAGTTAACCAAATGGGGCAGCAGATAGAGGGGGTCAGAATGGGGGTAGAAACCAAACTGGATGCTCACAGGGAGGAAATGGAGCAGATGAGGGTGGCATCTGGGCAGGAGATGCAAGTGATGGGAGAGGAGATCAGAAGAGGGGTGAGTGAGGAGGTCGGAGGAGTGCGCGAGGAGGTGAGGCACTGTAAGGAGCGCATGGAGAAGGAGGTGAGAAAGGGGACTGTAAAACTGCAAGGGGGTATAGAGGAGTTGACGCTGGGAGTAGAACAACTGACAGTGGGACAAAAGGAGTTGGGGGAACAGGTAAAGAAGAACACAGCGGTAATAGAGGGGTTAAAATCGACGCAGAAGGAGATGAAAAAGGACGTAGGGGTAATTAAAAAAGAGTGTCAGACGGTACATGAGGACTTGACGAAAAAAATGAACAAAGTGGTAGAGGTGATGGAGGTTAAAGAGCGGGAGGTGCGGGAGCACATAGAAAAAAATAAAGTGGAGTTAGAGGAAGAACTTAAAGGGGCGCACGAGGAGATGAAGGAGGTGAAGCAGAAATTAGAAGAAGTGGAAGAAGGGGTGAGCGAAATTAAAAAGCGACGGAGAGAGGATAAGAAAGAGATAAAGGAGGAAGTAAAAGAATTGGTCCAAAGTCTGTGTTCGGATCGTGATGATGTGCTCATTAACCGGATGAGGGATTCGCAGGTGATGGAGGAGAAGCGAAGAGAAAGAGGACCCGGTGTAAGTGGTGACCAATATGGTCGTGCGTATGATGCGCCAGGTGATTTAATAAGCTTGGGGGTCGAGATAGACCCGGATGTTCGTGAGAGGCCACGAGTGAGGTGTATGGCTGGTCCGGAGGGTATGGAACGAGAGGTGCGAGGTGTGGGTGAGCAAGGTTGTGGTGGTATGGAATGGGTAGCGGGTTGCGGAGGTGTGACCCATGCATCGACACCAACAGGGGTAGTTGTTGGAGGGACCGGGGAGGCACGAGAGCCCCTTGGGGGTAATGTACTGTGGGGGCCCGGCCGGTTCGGCCCCGCGCTGACCCCGCAAGGGGCGACGCACGGGGTCCGGCAGGCGGGCAACGACTCGCATACGAGGTGGTCCCACAAGGTCCCACTCGCGCCGTATGACGGCAAGAGTGATCTACGCGCGTACCTGGCGCAGTTTGACTGTGTGTGTAAGGGCAACGGTTGGGGTGAGGACGAAGGTGGAGTACACCTGGTGGCCGCATTGCGCGGCGCGGCGGCGGAGGTGCTGACGGCATTACCAGCGGGTGCTCTCACCCTGCCAGCCCTCCGCGACGCCCTAATTAATCGATTCGGCATTGAACAGCAGAGCGAGCTTGTTAAAGCTCAGCTCGCGCTGCGAAAGCGCAAGCCCCAGGAAGCCATCGGGGAACTTGCCCACGACATTCGCCGCGCTGTGGGGATCGCACATGCTAGCATGGCAGCGGATTCCCGGGAAAGCCTGGCGCTGGACCATTTTATCCAGGCCCTCCCGGATATTGAGCTCCGGCAACAGCTCGCCATGTGGCGCCCGCAGACTCTCAGCCAGGCGGCTGACGCTGCGGCCCGTTGGGAAGCAGCGAGGCCCCTGGCCCGGGGGGGCGAGCGTCTCGCAATGGCGGTCCGCCAGGTAGGACCCCCGATGGAGGGCGGACCCCTTAGGGGGCCCGCTCCCGACGTGGGTCCTGACCTGGCGGGCATGGTCCGGAGGCTGGTGGACCAGCGCCTGGCGGGACCTGGACCATGGCAGGCGGCCCCGGAGGTGGCCCGCGGTGGACCACGAGCGGGTAATCCAATTCGGACCTACAGGGGGGGAAATTTGGAATTCCGGAGGCAAGCACCTTATCAGGTGAGGTGCTATACCTGCAACCGTCTGGGTCACCTGGCGCGGCACTGTCGAGCCGCGCGCCGGGATGATCCCCGGCGGTTGAGGTCCTCAACTCCGCCAAGGGGGGAGCGGGTTAGCCGACCCCAGACACCCCCCCGCCAGACCCCGGGAAACTAGAAGGTGTCGGGCACGTAGGGCGGTGTTCGGCAGAAGAGGATGGAGGAGAGCCCTCATTGACGCGACAGGTCATTTATTGTGGCCAAATTGGAACCGGTAGCCTGACAATTCGATGCAAAATTGCCGGCGTGGGGGTAGACGCCGTAGTGGACACAGGAGCTAGCGCCACGATCATCAGCCCTGTGGTCCTTGATTCGAGCGCAGGTGGCTGGGATAAGATCCAGCGCCTGCAAAATTATAGTTTGCAGCTTGCTACCGGGGTAACGGCCCCGATCATAGGGCGTGGTTCTGTGACCCTCAAGTTAGGGTCGGTAAGGAGGGAGATAGATGTTTGGGTGGCGGAGGTGTGCGACCCATGTTTAATAGGGTTGGACCTGTTGACTGCCAGCGGTTGTAAAATCGACTTGTGCCGGGGGATCCTGCAGGTGGGAGTAGAAGAGCTACCGTTAGGGGGAGTGAGCACGGCCGAGAGAGCGGAGCTGGAGGCTTCCGAGGCCGTGACCATCCCCCCAAGGGCCGAGGCGATAGTGCCGGCCCGGTGGGCAGCTCGCCCAACATGGCAGGAGTCCTGCGGCCTGGTCGAACCGGTGGCAGCGCAGTCCATACCGGGTTTAATCGTGGGCCGCACCCTTGTAAAAACGGACGGACCGGTAGTGGCCGTCCGAGTAATAAATATGAGTACAGAACCACGCACTATAGTAAGGGGCACGAGGGTAGCTGGCTGCACCCCAGTTGAGGAAGTCGCGACAGTGAGGGGCGAGAACGTCCAGCCGAGCCGACCCCGGGGGGAGCCTTCAATAACAAGTAGGAATTGGCCCGATCCCATTTGCGAGATGGTAAATCGTAGTAGCGTAGAGTTGGGAGGTACCCAGAGGGAGGCCTTACACAAACTGGTTGGGTCCCATTTGGACCTCTTCTCCCTGTCCACCGAGGATATTGGACGTACGGGCCTGGTGAAACATCAGATCCACACCGGTGAGGCCCGGCCTATTCGTCAGGCCGCCCGACGGCTCCCTTGGAGCAAGAGGGCGGAAGCTGACGAGCAGGTTGAAAAAATGCTCGACGCAGGTGTGATCGAGCCCTCGGGAAGTCCTTGGATGTCACCTGTTGTGCTGGTCAAAAAGAAGGATGGGACCACGCGGTTCTGCGTGGACTATCGCCAGCTAAACAACGTGACACTCAAGGACTCATATCCCCTGCCAAGGATTGATGACACCCTCGATGCCGTTGCGGGCTCAAATTGGTTCACAACTTTGGACCTCAAGAGTGGGTATTGGCAGGTGGAGATGGATAGGGCAGGGAAGGAGAAAACGGCATTTTCCACAGGTAAGGGGCTGTATCAGTTTACTGTGATGCCGTTTGGTTTGTGTAACGCCCCCGCCACCTTTGAAAGATTGATGGAGCATGTACTAGGCGGCATGCCATGGCAATCATGCCTGGTGTACCTGGATGACGTCCTGGTACATGCCCAAACGTTCCCCCAGGCAGTAGCTAATTTGGACCAGGTGTTCGGGTGCCTCAGACAGGCAGGGTTGAAGCTGAACCCGAGTAAGTGCACTTTGTTTGCAAGAGAGGTGGCCTATCTAGGTCACGTGATCGGCCGCGAGGGGGTAAAAACGGACCCAGACAAAATTAAAGCGGTAGAGGAGTGGCCCGCACCACGTACCATCAAAGAGGTGCGGGGATTTTTGGGACTCTGCTCCTACTACCGGCGCTTTGTGGCGAAATTTGCGGAGTTGGCCCGTCCCCTCCACCGGCTTACGGAGAAGGGGACGCGATTTAATTGGACACGGGAGTGCCACGAGGCCTTCCAAAAATTGAAGGGGTGTCTAACATCCGCACCCCTTCTAGCTTACCCCACTAGTGACGGGACATTTACCCTGGACACGGATGCGAGCCAGGAAGGATTGGGCGCAGTTTTGTCTCAGACACAGGAGGGCGTGGAGAGAGTGATTGGTTATTATAGTCGGGCCTTAAGTAGGCCCGAGAGAAATTATTGCGTCACTCGCAAAGAGTTATTGGCTATGCTGGCTGCCATGAACCATTTCCACCCGTACTTGTACGGGCGGAAATTTTTGGTTAGAACTGACCATTCCTCCTTGCAATGGCACCTTCGGTTCAAGGAACCGGAGGGCCAAATTGCAAGGTGGTTGGAAAAGTTGCAGCAGTACGATTTTGATGTGGCCCATAGGGCCGGGAAGGCCCATGGTAATGCGGACGCACTCTCTCGGCGTCCTTGTCTGGGGGAAAACTGCAAATTTTGTGCGAGACACGAGGAGAGGGAACAATTGGGCGATTCGGACCCGACCCTCGTTGTCCGGGCAACCCGGGTGAGAGGGCCAATTTTGCCACTAACCGCGGACGAAGAATTTGGAGAGTTGGCTTGGAGCACGGCCCAGCAGGAGGATCCTGTTCTGGGGCCGGTGTTCCAATGGGTCAAATTGGGGCAAAGACCAAAGGGGGAAGAGGTCACCCCCCTCGGGGCACAAACAAAGGCATATTGGGCTCAGTGGCAGACCCTGGAATTGAAAGGCAACATCTTGTATCGCAAGTGGGTGGAGGTTCCCTCTGATAGAACTTCCTGGCTGGTGATAGTCCCTGACAAATTCAAGAACGTCATATTGCAACAGGTGCATGGTACCCGCTCCGGCGGCCATTTGGGCAGGACAAAGACAATATCTCGGGTCCGCCGGAGGTTCTATTGGGTGAATATGGGGCGCGACATACAGGACTGGTGTCGGAGATGCGACGCCTGTTCTGCCAAAAAGGGACCAGCACGGAGGATGAGGGCCCCCCTTCAATTACATCAGGTGGGGGCCCCCCTTGAGCGGGTGGCTATGGATATTCTAGGACCGCTGCCCCGCACCCGCCAAGGTAATAAGTATATCCTCGTTGTAATGGACTATTTCACCAAGTGGCCGGAGGCCTACGCCCTCCCCAACCAAGAAGCAGGGGTGGTAGCGCAGGCCTTCGTGGAAGGATTTGTGTGCCGGCATGGGATTCCACAGGAGTTGCACACCGACCAGGGACGAAATTTTGAGAGCAAATTGCTAAAAGATGTGTGCAGTCTCCTGTCAATTCGGAAAACCAGAACAACGCCTTTAAGACCTCAATCTGACGGGATGGTGGAAAGATTTAACCGAACTCTAATCCAACAACTGGCACTGTTCACCGCCACCCGTCAGGATGACTGGGACGAACATCTCCCTTATTTGCTTATGGCCTACCGAACCAGCCAGCACGGGGCCACCGCATGCAGTCCAGCGTTGGTTATGTATGGGCGGGAGTTACGGGCTCCCGCCGACTTGCTCTGCGGTCCCGTGCCAGACACGGTGGTTAACCCGCCGAGGGAGGGGTACGCACGTCACCTAGAGGAAGGCATGGAGCTAGTCCATGCCTTCGCCCGCCGCCAACTCCATCTGGCGGGGGAAAAGATGAAGCGCAGGTACGACGACCGGAGCCAGGGGAGTCAATACGCTCCGGGGATGAAGATTTGGTTCTTTAATCCCCGGAGGCGGAAGGGAAGGTGCCCAAAGCTCACCTCCCCCTGGCAAGGCCCAGGAGTCGTCCTGTCGCAAATCTGTGACGTGGTCATTAAGATCAAAATGGGGCCACGAGCCCTCCCTCGGATCGTCCACGCCGACTGGATAAGACCTTACACCGGCGAGCAGGCGCCCCCGTGGATTGCCTCGGCTTTAGATGCCGAGGCGGGACCCAGTACCTCTGAATAAGGGGGGCTTATTAGTGCCAGAGGACTGGGGGATTGAGGAGCGATAGGCCCGGTGGGTAAGGGTGGCATCCCTGCCACCCTTCCCATGGTGGGGGCAAAGGAGCAATAGCTTATGGGGTGTATGGCAGTGAAAACTAGCCCGGGTGGGTTAGGTTATATTGATAGGGCCCTAGCGAAGATGACATTAGGTGACGTTAAGGTTAGTTAGTGACTGATACCTGTAGTGGGGACGCAGGTAGATTAGTGTGGATTATAATGACGTGGGAGCGCAATAGTTTAAAGGGACGACTGGGAAGCGCAAGTTTCAGAAGGGAGTAGTTAGATGAGATGATCCTGTGTGAGAATTGAACAGGTGTGATTGCACAGGTGTGCAACTGGACAGGTGTGTGGAGCAGTGTGTGAGTAGTGAGTGTTGTGGATCAGCGCGAATGCGCTTGGGGAGAGAAGGGTGCAGGTGGCACCAGGTGTGAGAGCACAGGTGTGCAAGTACAGGTGTGTGGAGAGAGTTGGAGTAAGTGGTACGGAGTGGTGTGCATGGTGCGAAGGTGTGAATGGGGGAAGAGTGGACCCCCATCACGGATACCCGGGGCGGGTAGTGTAAGTGCTAGGTAGAGGGTACAGGTAAATTGTGGTTGGATATTGGCATCTGTGGTGCGGTTGCAGAATGGTGTTGTGAATGGGTGCATTTGTGTTGTGGAAATGGCTGGGCGTGTAGCCTGTTAGTGTGTGTAGTTGGTTGGGCACTCCACCACTGTGAGGATGTCGGCCAGGTGAGGCCGCAGGTGGGCTCTGGGAGCCGGTAGTTGTGAGTGGGTGCCTGAGGATCCCGGGTGTGGATCGGGCAGCCCAGTGCCAGAGAGGGCACCGAGTGGGGAGAGCACCAGAGGGCCTTCCCCAGGTAGTTAGGTTAGGGTAAGGAGCAGGTAAGCTCGGAGGCAACTGCAGTGGTGGAGGTGTGCAGGTGGGTAGACCCGCTGGGAGAGGTACACGCCACAGTCCAGAAATTGTGCGAGGGCACCGGGAGATGAATCGGGGGAGTGAGACCCCAAATTGAAAAGCACCACAGTTTGGCCAATGGGAATTGGTTTTTAGAACCCATAGTGTAAGAGGGCCAATGGTTTGGCCGGAGAAAGACCCCGGGTAGTGTAAAGTTGTTAAAGTCATTTAGGAAATAGTTAGGATTGATGAACCTGTCGCACCATACGCAGCCACTTACCTGTGGTGATGATGATGACTCCACACCTGTGTTTTCTTTGTTTTGTGTTGCAGGAAGTAAGGATTGCTGCTGGATTTGTGAGACGCATCACGACGTGGATGAGACATTGGGGTGATTCCATCTCTCCCTCCCTAGGAGGGACTGATGATGAATTGGTAATGGCAAATTATGATGTTGAGTTGGAGATGGCAAATTTTGATGAGAGTTGAAAATGGCAAATTTGATTGGTTAGGAGGGAGAGAAGACGAATTTGGTATATGGGAGGAACGGGGAAGACAGTAGGAACGTTTGTTGATTTGTAAAGTAGATGTTTATGGGTAGTGTTGTGTTTTGTGGATACAGTAAGGGGTAAGGGAGGGGCCATGTAGGTTACCTGGTGGGGGGGGGGGGGGGGGGCGTACGGTAGGAACGTACCTGTCTCACCTGGTTCCCATGTGCCCCCAGTGTGCATCATCTTATATTGCGTGCACTTTTGCGCCCTTACCACCTTACTCACTTGTCTTTTCTTTTGTCTCCCACCTCCGAGGATCTGGCTTTGGGGTAGAGAGAGAGGAGAGAGAGGTGCTGGCTACGCAGTTGTGGGCCTGCACTTTCGCTGCTTGCTGCCGGGATCGATACACCATATGGACCGCAATGTTTGTGGCCACCCACAATGGACCGCAGTTCTTATGCGGCCGAGCACCACCCGTGGATGGACCTATGGGTCAACGTGGCACCTATGCCATACAGGTGAACCACTTATAGTTGACACCACTGAAGGCCAAAATACAGAAATGGACGCGGTTGGTGCCTTTCGTTATTTTTTTGAAGGAAGTAAGAAGGCCAAGTGCACCACACGAAGGCAAGACCAGCGGCAGAACCTCGGCCGGCTGCGACACCACACAATGATCACTAAACATTTTATTGGTGCACCGGATGGTGCTGACTGTGTGATGGGGTGGTGCTTTTCGTGCTGGGAAAGGGTGCTCTGCACGTTATTAAAGGCCGTAGGCCACAGAGCACTCGTGGGTTGGTGTATCGATGCTGGCATGCGTGCTCTCTCTATGCATAACATCTGCATGTGTCCCTCCAAAAACAGGTCCTGGATCGTAGTGTAAATATCAGCGTAGTCTTGTGTAAATAATGCTCCCTACCGGCTGTATGTTTAGTTTGCGAATTCTTTCCGCAATTCGGTTATCCTGTGGGTGTGTTTCTGAGAGGAGAAGGGTGCAACGTCGCAGGGGGACATATTTACTCATTTGTGAATATCTGTAAAACTGTCGCACTCAGGGTAGAGTTAATAGTAGAGGGAACTACATCTGAGTGCCACACTAAAATAGGTAAAAATTTATCGGGTCGGGACGCCCCGAGGGTAGAGAAGGGTGCAATGTTGCGAATATGGAATTTGGCCTCCATATCCGCTTGTAAATATTCCCCTATTTCCCCAATACTCCCCAACTATCCCCAATCCCCCATTCCCTAGTCCCATTGTCTGTAAACAACACTCTGTAGAACCGACCTTCCCCTTTTTCCCCCATTAAATGTCGTGCCCAGGTCCACCGCATCTCACGTAGACAACTTTCGGACATCTTGCTAGTTATTCTTAGTCTATGTCAGTTAAGGACTCGTTTCCATTAATTCTGACTCTTCGTTGCACCAGAATGTGATTATATGGCACCAGTAGTGAGTTTAGGACCTTCCCTTACCTCCTCCCATCTTCCCCATGAAACAACAACAACTACAACAACGGCGCGCGGGGGGAGTGTGCGTCCTCACACCGGCTCGGTTAGCCGCCATGACCATGCGCTCCGACGGGGTTACCACGAAGGGGCTCCTTGTCAGCCCCTCGTCAAGGGCGGAGCCGGTAACCCCCCCGCACGCACCCAATGAGAAGCAACGTGCCGATTCCATCTGGGGCGGAGCTAACGAGCCGAGGGCGTGTCACTCCCCGCCGGATATACGCGGCGACTTACCGGATGTGAGGTCAGATGCGCCTGAACTACGGAGAACAGAGGAAGCCACCGCCACCCCCAGCGCGACGATACCTCCCCGCATCTTTGGACTGGACCGAACCGGGTCGATTCTGCCCTGAGCCCAGGTGCACCTGGAGCCATCGATCCTGCCTTTCCTTGCCATCAATCCCCGTGTGAGTCAGTTTTGTCCCGTTTATCTGTTGTCTGTTGGGGTTAATATAAGAGTGTGTCTAAGTGCTTGTCTTTCTATGATGTCCCTCTTGTAGTTGTAATCTAACCTTCCGCCCTAATATAACCTCCTCCGGAGGTCTTGAGAACTGAACCCTTGGTGTCGTGTCATTTGAATCCCAGCCGTGTGTCCTTTTCCTTCATTGACCTAGCGTAGCGCGACTCGGCAACGTTCGAGTATAATCGGGTAACTTGTGCAGGCGCGGTCATACCAAACCGCTCGGTGAACCAACATCCACCACCGCGTCTGTAACAATATGTATATATCCATACACACAATGAACAAAAACATGCAAAGGCTTTTCTGCAGGCCCGGGCTTTAACCTTTAACCTCAGGTTGGGCGTTGTTTTTAAGTAGCAGGCTGCTCACAGCCGCCCGGGGCGGTACCAACACCTGTCACTTAGGAGTCTTGAGTGGAACATTTCTGTTGGGTTTTTCTTGAGTGCGTCTCCACAATCAGATCAGGTTTTTCTACCACAAGCTCTTGAGGCAAGTTGTCAGATGGGGGATTTATAGGTTTTTGGGAGTTCTTTCTGCCTTACGGGTTGCATTCCTGGTTCTGCAGTGACTGCTGGAGGGTACGTTGCACGTTGAAGTTGGTGTTCCCACAGGTTTGCCGCTAGAAAGCTAGAGGCCCAAACCTTGGGTGTAGCACCCTGTGAGGCTGCCTCGTAATCTGGTGCATAATACTGGGTCCCCTTCCCTGCCAGGTAGAGACAGGTGCTGCACCGAGCACAGGATTCTGGGAGACCCTTCTTAGGCCACTACTTTGCACTGATGGTGGCATTTGGAACATTCGTTGTTTTTTCTGCAAAGTTCCCTGAAGACCTTTCACCTCTTTAATTTTAGTGTGGGATAATCATCTGTGGCATCCCCATCCAACGTTTTCCCCGTATTCTTTATTTGTTTTTTTTCACCCGTTGGGAGGCGCACGCTCTTGGTTTTTCGGCTCAACCCCACCTGCTATGGTATTAATTAAAATAAAAAACCTGGGCTCCCAACATCATGAGATGGGAACATTGTTCAGACTAGTGGGGTCACCCGTGGGAATCCCACGGGCATGGAGGTGTATCGTTGCGATCGGTGCAGCCATTTTTGCAGTACCCGGGACAATAACGTTAGGCGGGAGTCCAAACCTGAAAATGCTGGAGACCAAAGCTGAAATTGGAAAAACAATATAGCCTATTTTACTCCAGGGGGTCCCAGGATTACCCACCCAAAATTTCGTTGTGATCGGTTCAGCCGTTTTTGTGGTACCTGGGAACGGACGGATGGACAGACGGACGGACATTTGGTGAATTATAGTAAGATGGGAACATTGAATCGGCCAAACGTAGTAAATATCAAAATTCACATGTAAAAATCAAGTTGCCTATATCGTCAGTGTTCACATAAAAGTCCCAAAAAAAAAGTGATGCTATTAATAATAACTTATGTGGAAATACTAAGACACGATTAATTGGTGTGCACAAAGCTTTAGTAACGGCGTGATAATGGTTTTGAATGTAGTATGATTGTGTGCAATACTGGACAGCGCATACCTAGGCCGGAGCCGTGAGGAAGTATAGACCACGCGTGAAGCTCGAGACCTGTGGTTGCGACTAGCTGCTCCTGCAGGCTGGTTGTGGAATGTGGATCAACCAGGCCACTGACCACGCACGCCGCTTTGAGCAGTGCCGCTAAGTGAAAGGACAAAGAAAGTGATGAAATCAGGAAAAAGGTTATTATCACCTGTGCTGTTAATGAAGTGATAAAAAAATTTCCTGGTGTAAATAATAGGTTTTACTACAAAGCTAATTCATAAAAATGAAGTGCACTAACTTTTGTGTTTAAAATACAACTACCATCTTGTATCACCTTGATAATTTATAGCCTTGGATGAAATGGAGATTTTAATATTATTTTATTAGTGTTACGGGGATGTAAGTACTGTCGTGTAAAATAGATTTAAATAATATAAAATGTAAAATAGTCATAACAGGTGTAAAATAGATTAGTTATACTATTAATACATGTTTAGCATAAGTCTGTGCTTCCTGTGTAAAATGATAGAGCACAGGTTGAAGTTTGTTCAGGAGATGCTAATCATGACCCCTCTTCACCATAATGTGTCTACAAGCTTCCCCAGCATTCCCCTCGTTAAGTCTTTAAATTGTTCCCTATGCAATATGGGCATTTGTTTTCTTTAAAGTGAACTGATTATAAACACCTCCGCAAGCCCAGCCCTCCCTCCCCCCCATGGTACCAAGGATGACCAGAGTATGCCTCGTGCACCAAGTTAAGAACTGCAGCCTGTGCTGCAAACCATCAGAACTGCTCACAACTGTGGGCGTGTTGAGAGGCTCGAGATACCGGGCAGAGAACCAATTGGCGCATGGTTGCGAGGTAAGGGAAGCCAAGGGGCAGTTTTTGCGGCAGCTCGGGATGGGCAGTTTGGTTAGAGGAGTTCAAGACGATCAGTGAGGTGAGAGGAGCTTGAGTAAGTTTGGAGAGTCGGCAACAGAGTAGGGAGTTGGGTGGGTGAGAGACATCCTGTGGAGTCCAGTGGGTGGGCACGACAGCCAAAAGACAATATTCAGCAGAGCTGAACAGCCAAGGACAGCCGAGGAAAGGCTACGGGCCTGGGACACGCCACCGGCAGACACATCCCTTCCCACCAAGAGCTCCTCAATCCAAGCTCCCCCTTGAACCAACCAACCCCACACAGGCATCACATAAGGAGCAGGTTTTTCTTTTGCTGACTTGTGACTTCTCCCTGTCTGAATATACGTGGTGTAAGTGTTTTCAGTTATTGTGGAAGCTGTCAAAATTTGTGGGTGCATGGGTTTATCGTGTGAATTGTGATATGTGTGTCTTCTTCCTGTTCTCCCTATCCCTCATTAATTGCCTTATCAATTAAACATGTTATCACAAATGGAGTTTCAGCCTGGTGTGTGGTTGGTGAATTGGAATAATAACCATGGCGTGGGTTAAACTTTGTGGCCGTTGAAAATTTGGCGCGAAATCCTCGTAAGGAGGCTGTAACATCACGGTAATTTTCCCCGGGATTCACCCGGACCCAAATCCTAAGTAAAAGGGGAAGTTACCATTGGCGACAGATGTCGTTGTAGGTTCTATACATCGGAAACCTAAGCAAATATCTGTTCGTCTTTCCTGGCGGATGACTTGCGGTCTCCGAAGACAATTCATCGCTAAATGGGCGTGGAATTGCCAAAGCAGACTCACCTGCTTTTGAGGAAAGCTCTGATCTCCGTCAATTATCATGCATAAATAGGAGTGGTCTCAGCCAAGGCCACGGCAAAACAACAAAAAAGGAAAAATGAATCTGGCTAATCGAGGCCTAAAGCTGCAGAAACAAAACCTTAAACTGGCCGTACAATGTGGCGTTGATTCTTGCGAACACCAGGTCATTAGTAAAAGGGTTGGCTTAGGTAGGACATGCGCCTTGGCATTATTTCATAACCAAAAATACTTGCAGTTTCCCACCCACTTGTTACCACAACAGTCTCCCTCCTATTACTTTATCTCAACCACACAAATTATCAATTTTTGTTTCGATTTGCCAACCTAATTTGCCCGACTCATGTCACACCTGGAGCATGAGGATGTCGGTAATCTTCTAAGTGCTGCAGTTTGGTGCACTCAGCATCCCAAGATCCAACTTGCCAACGAGGCCAGCACTTCATACCTCCCTCTCCAGTTACGGGTAGAGAGTCATGGCTGGCAAGTAGCAATACCGGCTGCTCCAGGCGTCTCGCAGCGGCACCGATAGGTCGCACCCCGTTGAGGCGTACAGCGGCAGTGAGCACAGTGCCACCGTGCTCATAAGCTAATGGTGGCGTATCACTCCAGCCACCTGAAAAAGCATGCTCACCATGATTTTCTGTATCATACACCAGTTACAGCCACCATCTGCTTGTCAAATTCACCGTACCTGCAAGATCAATTCGCGCAGGACAACTGGCGCAGATCCAGCGACCAGGAGCTGGTGCTGCACCAGGTAAAGGTCGTATCCAGCGCCTCACCGTTCCCACTGATAGCTCAACAATCCGCTGCACTGCTCCTTCATAATGTCGTGCGGCTCGCACAAGCAGCTCAGGCCTACCATGCGGCATTATCAAGCACAGTGACGTCTCCATATTAGAAGATGTTCTGCATGTGAACAAAACTGATCAGAGTTTTTGGCTCTGTCAAAGTTGTCAAAACTGATCAAGATCACCTTTGATAATCAGGATGCCACCAAATCAGGTGAAAAGCCCAAACCGTTGTACAAAAATACATAAAGACAATCATTCAATTATGAACACATACTGCATGAAAATTGGTTTTTTTATTATAGATTAATACTTAAAAATTGGTAAATACATGACATGTAATCACTTGACATTTACTATAAACACTTGAAAAGAGATAATGCAGCTAGACATCGCGTCCCCCAAGCAGCTCAACAGTCATCTCGGCCTTGCCCTGCTATGCACGCACGCACGCACACACACACACACACACACACACACACACACACACACACACACACACACACACACACACACACACACACACACACACACACACACACACACACACACACACACCTGAAAGTGCTGATAGCACCCCACTTTCTGCCTTTGACATACAAAGCTGCCTTCATTCCTGACTTGACAACTTCTTCCACTCACGGTCAGTGTGTCGCCTTTGTTGGGATCCTGTCTTCGCCTCTCCTATGTAGCTGGAATTCCCACGGCAGTGTCTTGTTCCTCATATGTAGCTGCCACCTGCACTCTTGACCCCATCCCCTCCAGCTTTGTCAAAGCCTCCCTCCCTGCTCTCTCTCCACTTATCATTGCAACAATAAACTCCTCCCTGTCTACAGGCATCGTCCCACCTTCCCTCAAAATTGCTGCTGTTACCCCCATTCTAAAAAAACCTGGTCTAAACCCTGACACCCTAAACAACTTCAGACCCATCTCCAACCTACCCTTTCTGTCAAAAGTTTTGGAACGCGCTGTAGCCACTCAACTCAAACATCATCTCTCTGCCAATAACTTGTATGAAACATTCCAATCCGGATTCCGCTCCAACCACAGTACTGAAACTGCTCTCCTCAAAATCACCAACGACCTTCTCCTCTCCTCTGACGCTGGCAACCTCAACATTCTCGTCCTCCTCGACCTCAGCGCTGCCTTTGACACCATCGATCACACTATCCTCCTCACCCGACTTGAATCCACCTTTAACGTCACCGGCACTGCCCTCTCTTGGATTAAATCATACCTCTCTGACAGATGCCAGTTCATCTCCATCAATAACTGCAAATCCCCCACTGCTCCCCTCCCCCAAGGTGTCCCCCAAGGTTCAGTTCTTGGCCCCCTCCTCTTCATCCTTTACCTGTCCCCGCTCGGTCACTTAATCCGCCGTCATGGTCTCCAATTCCACTGCTTCGCCGATGACATCCAGCTTTTCATCTCCACCAAGTCCGTCTCCACCGACACCCACTCTATCCTGACAAACTGCATCACTGAAATAAAATCCTGGCTTCAAATCAACTTCCTCAAGCTTAACTGTGATAAATCTGAAATAATCATCATTGGCCCAAAAACGCTCACAAAATCCACCCATAACTTTGCCCTCAACATCGACGGTATCCCAGTATCCACCTCCCCTCACATCCGGAATCTTGGCGTCATCTTTGACCAAACCCTTTCCTTCGACAAATACACTAAACAGATCACAAAGTCAGCCTTCTTTCACCTGAAAAACATTGCCCGTCTCCGCTCATCCCTCTCCTCCACGGCTGCAGAAACCCTCATCCACGCCTTCATCACCTCCCGTCTGGACTACTGCAATAGCCTCCTCTATGGTTCACCCTCAAAAATCACCAATAAACTCCAATACATTCAGAACTCCGCTGCCCGTCTACTCACTCATTCCCGGACCCGTGACCACATCACCCCCGTCCTTTACAAGCTTCACTGGCTCCCCATCCCCCAGAGAATCCAGTACAAAATCCTCCTCTTGACATACAAAGCCCTCCATAACCTGGCCCCATCCTACCTGGCTGACCTCCTCTCCAGACACACTCCCACCCGCAACCTCCGCTCTGCTGGTACCAACCTCCTGACCCCCTCCATCCGGACCAAATTCAGAGCCTGGGGGGACAGGGCCTTCTCCATCGCTGCTCCCACCCTCTGGAACTCACTACCTCACACCATCAGAGACTCCTCCTCACTCACCACATTCAAAACATCACTAAAGACCCACCTGTTCAACGCTGCATTCAACATTCAACCCACAGCATTTAACCCCTGACTATCTCTTCTCCTTCTCCCTCCTTTTGCTTTAAATATTTCCCTATTGATTCTTGTCTTGTCTTTTTGATTCTTGTCTTATATATATGCCGTATATCGCTGCTGTTTGTTTTCTTGATTCTTGTCTTTTTGCAATTGTTGTTTTCATGTATTGTTATGCATTATGTTTTCCACTCTGTCAAAGCGCCTTTGGGCTTCTGGAAAAGCGCTATACAAAATAAATGAATTATTATTATTATTATTATTATTACTAGGGCATTGCCCGTACTATATCTATATCTAAAATTATATCCCCCCCCCTCTATTTACATGAAATGGTTTGGTCCAAAGCGAACGGCTTGCGAGTACGGTGACAATCCCCCCCCTCTATTTACATGCAATGGTTTGGTCCAAAGCGAACGGCTTCCGGAGTTTGGTAAAGAAATCGCCATCGCGTGCACAAACGCGCAGGAAAGCGAATGAATCGCAAATTCGGTTTTATTAGTTTTAAAACATAGTTTAACGCCAACATAGTTTGCAAACGTGAAATAAATGAATACGCTGTCAAATGTGCCATCCGAGGCAGAGTGTGTCCTCCACGTTCGGCACACGCGATCGTTCGCTGCTCTCTGATTGGTTGAATCGTTTTTTGGACATAGCTCGGTAAGTAATTGTCCGATTAATATGAAACCTTGAAAAGGCACATCCTCGGGTCCCCAGCAATATACCTGGCAAGTTAAAAGTATATCGGACCCGTGGTTGTCGAGAAACAGCGGTCACAGACAAACAAACGTACAGACGTACAGACAGAGATTACTGGAATTATAGATAGATTATATATTTCAGTTACTTAACAGATGCCATGGATAACTCCGTTTTATGCCATTTAGGCATAAAGTGGAGACTGGACCAAAGACTCTACCTTGGGGGAATTCTAGCTTTCATTAGGAGAAGAGAGGACAGGATTTTGATCTGCCGACTGCACCATATCCCAATGACGGGGCTGGAATGGCAACAGCAGCAGCTTCCTTCTCTGCTGAGCTGGAAAGGGTCAGATGATGGTCCAACATGTGGAATATTCCATTTTATCCAGGAAAATCTCATTCTCTCACACTGTCTCTCCAGAAGCGTCACCTCACAGACCAACCAAAACATTTCCACAATGAACCACTGGAAGAGAGAGGTTTAGTCTCTTTACCTTCTGGGCTTCAAAATCAGCTACGACCTTTCCTGGACAGACTATGTATCCAACGTGACCTCCAAGGCCGGCCGCAGAATGAGCATCCTCTGTTTTGCCAAGTCTTTGCTTGGAAAATCTTAACTTTTTCACAATTCACAACCTAGAATGTCCTTGTCCACAGCACAATGGAATATTGCTCTGCACTATGGGCAAGTGCCATGGGTTTTCACCCCTCTCTCTCCTGGATGTTGTGGAATCCACAGCTGAGTATCATTATCATCTCGTACCAAGAAGCTCAAGCACAAGGCCTGCTGCTCTCCCAAAACAGACAGGTGTGTCGCTTCTTTTTTTTAACACCTCTATTTTGGTCCTGCTCTCTGTGCTCTATTAACCCTCCAACCCTCCTTAGTTCTCCAAGGATGCATACATTCTTCCAGTAACCACTCTTCGTTAAACTACCAAAATCTAGATTTACTGTCGATTTCCACTCATTTGTATCTCTTTTCTCCCGCTTGTGTAACCACATTGCTGATGCGGTGCAATCCCACTCCCCTCCAGGGATTCAAGGTGGCAGTACACGACCATCTCATGTCAACCTTCGTCTCTCCACCCGCAATGTTTGTTCAACATTTGCCCTGCCTCACCAAAGCTCTCTTACTCACAGATCACAATGTTCCTCCCTTCTCTTCTCTCCTCCTTTCTTTCATCATTACCCTGCACTCGCGAAGCGAAAAGCGGGGTTAAGCATTCAGTTGCGTATGTGTGCCGTGTCTGCATTTTAAAAATTAATTTTCTCGGCAACCATTGGTCTGATTGACACGAAATTTTCACCATAGGAGCACCTCCTCCTGTAGAATATTTTAATGATTATTATGACGTCATAGGTCACGTGGTACAGGCGCCATCTTGGAAAAAACGAAAAATGTTGCACCTCTATATCTCCAAAACCGCTGCATGGAAAAAATTGAAACATGGCTCATTGTAAAGAACTCCATATGGGGAATAGGTGTTGCTAATGATGACGTCATTGGTGCCATAATTATGACATCATAATTCGACAGGGACAATGTTTAGTCTGATTAGTTTGAAATGTATTGAGCGTGATCTATGCAACAATTATATTAGAGAATATAAATTTATGATGTCATTGCTCACGTGGTCGGGCAGCCATATTGGATCAAAGAAAAAAAAATGTTCAAAAACAGAAGAGTTGGCTCGCAACAAGTTGACTGTGCAGGGTAAGTATTCTATGAATACCATCCAGTTAATTTATGAATTCCTTTGCTTGGTACATCCACATGTTGTTCCCCTAGGTTACATTCTTCCCTGAGTCACATTACTTTCCTGCTCTTCCATGACCATAGACTTTGTACACAAAACAAAAATCTGTTTACAACCTGAGAAGACAGCATGCTGGACACCTTACATATCTGGCAATGTACTAAACAACGATCCGACAATCGACCACAAGGTGGGCATGCAAATCAAGAAGGTCAGAGCTGCAGGTTGCCATCTCTATGTCTATATGTTTTCACCCCTGTCTGTTTATTTATCTGTGAGCAGGATATCTCAAGAAGTCGTGGACAGATTCGGATGCATTTGGTGGACATGTTGGGTGTGTGACAAAAACAAAATGATTAGACTTTGGTGAAGATCGTAATACGGATCCAGATACTTTAATTTTTTAAAGTGATTCTTCACCATTGAGAGGTAGATCTAATGACTATATATAGCACAATATCTCAAAAAGTTGTGGACGGATTCAGACTAAACTTGGTGGATGAGTTGCGTAGGTGACAAGAACAAGCCGATTGAAATTTGAAGATACAGATGCAGCCTATCAGTGGGATACAAAACATAAACTGTTCAGCCTAGCGGAGGTATGCGCTCTACCAAGTGCCGTTCTAGTTCTGTGATGTCAAGGAATCACCAATTATTGAATTACAAAAATGCAGCCTTCCAAATATAAAGCATCCATGACTTTTAAAAACCGTTCGGAATGTCACCCACCTTGCCAACCAATGCTGACGTTCTATTGCTAGCTGTCGCACACCCTCAGCCTGCTGTCCAGCCTCCAGTGCTCGCAAAGCCGTGCGCCACGCAGGATTGCTGGCCGGACCACACCGCAGGCCACCCCTCCCACCAGCCGCAGCTGCCAGAAGATCTGCTTGGCAGGCGAGCGCACGAGCTAGCACACCTGGTGCCACTGTTTTGCTTGCCACTGTCAGCAAGAGAAGAAAACAGTGAGTAGCATATGCATAAGAAAACCAATCAGCATTCCAATGGAAGGTGACTTGCTTTTCAAAAGTTATGTTATCATTAACCAAAAAGTCATCTCATCAAATGATGTCATTTTTATTGAATTTATCGTATATTTATGACACTGATACCTGCAAACAATAATCCAATCTGTTAGAGAACTATCAACTGTGGCCACATGATGAATATAAAGAAAAGCTAGAGCGAAGTCGATGGTGTGTCATCACAAATCCTCACGCTTCCCACTGAAAGCAAAGTTAAAAGATGGAAAACAGTTCCACCAAGAATGACCCAATATAAAATTTTGAGATTAACATTTTTCAGGTTTTGATCCCTATAACCCCAATTCCCTACCCCATGGGGCATGAACCGGGGGTCAAATCCAAAAAATCGTTACATATTTCACACATCCCCAATGTTGATTGCATATGCAAGTTTCATATTCAAATGTTAAACAATGTGCCTGTAAAAATTGCATTTTTTAGTATTCGACCTTTTTACCTCACCCAAGCGGACGGGGCCAAAAGTGGTACTGCTCTCGCACCTTCTTGCCATGTGGTGATTATAACTACCAACTTTGGTTAATTTCTGCATAACTGTTTAGAAAGAGATCGTTCGTCCATCCATCATGCTTACTGACAGACAGACAACAAACAGACAGGCAGGCAGACAGAGCCAATTACAATACCTCTCCGTTTTTTTTCAAAAAGTGTGAGGATAATAACCATCATACACCAGCAGCTGTGGATTCATCATTTAAGTGGTGATTGAAGGTTTATTTAAACCTGAAAAATTGTTACAACCCCCATAAGTTGTTGCACAACTCCTTTTAACAATGTGGATGCTGATTTATAGATCACTTTACTGATGGAGTTTCAGTGACAAGATCATCAGAAAAGTATTTTTCATTAAGTGAGATAACATTCACCTCAAATAGCTTTAGAACTGTTGTATTTACGCAGCGCAAGTATATTAAGGACTTAAAGCATATCAATGTGTCTATTTTCATGACATCACACCATCGCCATCATAATGATGTCAAACTCAGAGCATAATGCAGAAATCAAAATAAAAAAATAAAACAGTAGGATCCTGTCATTTTACCAGCAAATGTTACATCCACAGCAAATACGAGGAAAAATCACAATATCCGTGATCTAACATACAAGTTAACACCATATACAAATGTGCATCGTTTACTATACATTGTAAATGAAGCAAATTCATGATGTCGATTTGTGTTGGTAAGGTATTTTTGGATTGAGCCTTTGAAAAGTCATGTATGTTCAACAAAATCAACAACGTTAAAACACAAATCACAAAGAGGTACAGAGTGGAGGTTGTGGGATTATGAAGGGTTAAAGAATAAATAAAACAAGAAATAGCAATCAGATTGCAGACCGCCGCCAGGACATTTTTAGTGGTTTTTAAGGCTTTTAATGTTAAAACGGACATGGCGACCGAACCATGTGACCAATGACGTCATCTTTTTTTTTTCTCCACCAATTTATTCCTCGATGACGCTCAAGATATTTCGTCTTGATCGGATGAAGTTTTGTACTTGTCAAATTATGACGTCATAATGGAGGCACCTATGACATCATCATTAACATTTGTTATTCCCCATGGAGAGTTCTTTACAATGAGCCATGTCTCAATTTTTTTCTCTGCAGTGCTTTCGGAGATATAGAGATGCAAAGATTTTCGGTTTTTCCAAGATTGCGCCCATACCACGTGACGTATGACATAATAATTATCATTAAAAAATATACAGGAAAGAATCATGAAAACATGCACCTATGGTGAAAATTTCCTGTCAATCGGACCAATTGTTGCAGAGAAAATCATATTTATTCTGTGCGGACAAACAAACAGACAAACAAACAAACGCTAACTAACAACGCTAAGAAAGATTCTGACCAAGCATCCAATTTTCCCACACATATAATTGCCACTCTCTTTCCGTCAATGCTTTGGGGCACTCACTACCAACCATAGGAACACCAACGGCCTGAACACGAGAGGGTCTTCGTCTTCCTCCAATGGGGAGACAAATCCGTGCCCGCTATTACAAACACCACTGGGGGTGTAAAAACACAATTATATAAATGAACAGGATTATAAGTAATTAATTGACATATTTTTTTTTTTTTTTTTTTTTTTTTTTTTTTTTTTTTTTTTTTTTTTTTTTTTTTTTTTTTTTTTTTTTTTTTTTTTTTTTTTTTTTTTTTGTATACAATATCGAGGCTCGTGAAAGAGCGAACATTAATCACACAGAAAGACAAACCGACACATAAAACATATAACATAGGGAGCGGTGGACAAGATGGGGAGAGAGGGGGAAGGACACAAACACAACATTTGAGAGCAGGGACCGAGAGACATGGAGACATCGAGAGATCTGAGAGAGGGCGAGGGCTTTGGGGGGGGGGGGGCGTGGGAAGGGGGCAGTGGGAGAGGTATAAAACATATGGACACTGCCAGGACTTCCAGGAAAGAAGTTGGAATTTCAAACAAGGTGGATCTGGGGTGAATTAGCGGGGGTAGAAAAGATCAAGGTTTTGGATGGGGGAAGATAAGAGATGGTGGTGAACAGCTGTTTTAAAGACCTGGAGGGAGGAGTGGGATTGAAGGGAGTGAGGGAGTTTGTTCCAGAGGCGGGAGAAAAGAGGAATGAAAGAGTGAAGGTGAGCGGAGAGCCGAGATTTCGGCAGTTTAACCATCAGAGGGTTGCTGGCAGATCTTGTGCGACCTGTAGGAATATTTGGGGGACAGAGCACAGAGAGAGCTGGGGGTGCAAGGCCGGAGAGGAGTCGGTAGAAGACAGAAAGACCACCTACCTGCCTGCGGTGAGTGAGTGAAAGGCCCTCAGAGATAGCTTCATCGCGGGAGATTCCAATAATTCTGAAAGCTTTGGTTTCAACAGCGTGAAGCCGAGCTAGGTGTGAGGCAGGAGCACCGGCCCATAGGGGAGAACAGTATTCCATTGAGCTGCGGATGAAAGCCTTGTATGTGGTGAGGAGCTCAGGTGTGCCGAGGAAGGACTTCGCACGACGGAGGATGCCCAGTCGGCGACTGGCTTTGGAGGCCAGCTTGGAAATGTGGTTTTCCCAAGAAAGATCATGGCAGATAGTGAGACCCAAAATCTTGAGCGACAGAACTTCTTGGAGAGGATTGTTGAGAAAGTAGATGGGAGGGTTGTCCAGTCGATCTTTTCGGAGAGACATAGTAAGAGTGTGAGATTTGTCAGGATTGAAAGACATGTTCCACTTGTTTGACCAGTCTGTGATTTTGTCCAGGTCTTCAGAGAGTGAGGAGGCAGCAGACTGCCGATCTGAGGGAAGAGGAATGGAGCGGCAGAGAGTGGAGTCATCAGCAAAGAGATAGAGAGGATTTTCGAGAGAGTCAGAGAGATCATTGATGAAGACCAGAAAAAGCACGGGGCCCAGAACACTGCCTTGGGGAACTCCAGCCTGAACAGGAAGAGGAGATGAGAGAAACCCATTCAGGGCCACACGTTGACGACGACTAGAGAGGAAGTCCGCCAGCCATGCGTGGAGATTTCCATGGATACCAAAGGAGGAGAGTTTGGTGAGCAAAGCGGGGTGCCAGACCGTGTCGAAGGCACGTGATATGTCGAGGGAGACAGCTCTAATTTCCTGTTTGGCATTGAGGACCTCCATCCATTGTTGAGACAGCAGAAGCAGCATGTCCAGAGTAGAGTGACCTGGTCTGAAACCAAATTGATGATCAGAGATCAAGCCATTGGAGAAGAGGAAAGATTTCATATCAGAAGCAATGATGGATTCCATGACTTTGCTGATAATTGGGAGAAGGCTGATTGGTCTGTAATTGCTAGGATCTGTTTTTGCACCTTTTTTGTGCAAAGCGGTGATGTTGGCTGATTTCCAAGCAGATGGCAGTTGACCTTGAGCAAAAGAGAGGGTGAAGAGAACAGAGAGAGGGTGAGATAGAGCAGCAGAGCAGGATTTTAGGACCCGTGGGCTGATGCCGTCGGGTCCAGTTGCAGAATCAGAGTCGAGGGTTGACAGAAACTTTTCCACCTTGTCAGGAGGAAAGGACACGGAGTCCAGGAGCAGCAGGGTACGACTGGGTATGGTGGGTACAGAGAGGGATGGGTTTGGGACACAAGATTTAGAGGCAAACACAGAGTTGAGGCATTCAGCTTTTTCACGTGCGGAGTCAGCTGTGTAGCCGTTTGAGGTAAGGGAGGGGATGGAGGGGGAACAAACACCAGAAACGGATTTGACCAGACGCCACCAGGATTTGGAAGAGGGAGACAGATAAGAGAGTTCGGTCTTGAGAACGGAGAGATATTGTTTCCTGGCTCTCCTGAGGGTGGACACACACTTGTTTCGGGCTTTGTGAAAGGAAATGAGATTTCCTTCCGTTGGATTTGCTTTCCAGGAGACGAAGGCAAGTTGTTTCTGGGCAACAGCCTCACCACAAGATTCCGTGTACCATGGACGGGAGGAAGGGTATGACAACTGAAGACGAGATGGGATAAATCTGTGCATGAGAGAGAGCAATTTACTTTGGAAGAATTCCCAGGATGAGTTGATGTCAGAGGTGGTAGAGATGGGAGACCAGTCCAGATGATTGATGGCTGCTTGAAGACCGTGCCAGTTGGCCTGAGTGAAATGCCAGACTCGTCGACGCTGAGCAGGCTCCCTGAGGATGGTCAGAGAGATGTCCACTTTAACAAGGACATGATCAGATGATCCGATCGGAGCAGAAGAAGAGCAGCAGACATTTTCAGGGAAGTTAGTCATAACCAAGTCCAGAAGAGAAGATGTTCCGTTGACTGAGATCCGGGTCGGGAAATTGACAGATTGTGTCAGTCCCAGTGAGTCGCAGAAGTCCTTTGCTGAGGAGCCATGGCTGGTGAGAGAGGTACCCACACCCAGCCAACTGGCATGATGACAGTTGAAATCACCACATATGAGGAAGAGAGAGTTGGGATGAGTAGATAGAAGTTGGTCCATATCATCAGACAGCGAGATGTAGATGGAGTCATCACTGTTTGGTGGACGGTACAACACACATATGAACAAGAGGTGGGAGCGAAGGGGAAGCCGTAGCCAGAGGTATTCCTGGGGGTGAGGTGGAGAGAGTGCAGTGCAGGGCGAGTGAGGAAGAGAGTTTTTGATAAAGATAGCAACCCCGCCTCCAGGACGAGGCTCAGGTCTATCATACCGGAGGAGGGAGTAGCCCGGGAGAGATACTATGGAATCAGAGACATCATAAAGGAGGAAAGTTTCTGTTAAGCAGATCACGTCTGGTTTGACAGAAGCAACCTGTATGGAGAGATCAGTTAAGTTTGAACGAAGGCCCCGGATGTTTGAGGTCCATACCGTTAATGAAGAGGAAGGGGGAGCATCAGATACAGAACAGGGGGGAGGAGGGGTAGGGTAAGATGTGGAAGAGGTGGAAGAGGTAGGGAGAGCTGTTGAAGGTGTGTCAGAGATTTCAGAATAGCTCGGAGAAAGGGAAGGATGGGGCGGACAAAAGTTTTGATGGTGATTGGGTGAGCCACAATGAGGTGTTATTTGAGGAGGGGGAAGAGCGAGGCAGAAGGTTGGGGGAGATGGAGGTGAGAGTTTGAAGGGGGAAGAAGCGGGGAGGACGCTTTGAGGAGGGGGAGTGAGCGGGGGGAAATTGAGAAGCAATGAGGGTGGGGAGATTTGAAGGGGAGGGGTGAGGGGGGAGTTTGGGAGGGAAGGGACAAGGGGAGGGATTTGAAAGGGATGGGATATGGGGGAGATTTGGAGGGGAGGGGTGAGGCAGGAGTCTAGGAGGGGAGGGGCGAGGGGGCGTCTTGGCGGGGAGGGGTGAGGGAGTAGTTTAGGAGGGAGGGGGCAAGGGGGGAGATTTGAAAGGGATGGGTGATGGGGAAGATTTGGAGGGGAGGGGTGATGGGGAAGATTTGGAGGGGAGGGGTTATGGGGAAGATTTGGAGGGGAGGGGTGAGATTGGATTTTTGAAAGTGTACGATTTATGGGAAACGAACATTTATTGCAAAATGAGTTTCTTGTGACCTTCGAGTTAAAAATACGTTTAAGGACGCTGGATGGAGGATGGAGTGCAGGAGAGTTTAGGGAATGTAGAACAAAGGCACTATAGGAGATGGATATTTTTTTTGGGATGAATTGATTTGGTGAGCAAGTCGAAAGCAGCCTTTTAAAGAAGAAGAAGAAAAAGGTGTTATAAAATATGACGGAATACATAACTTGAGGGGAAAGTGTAAACATTGAAGGTTAATGAGTGAAAACTATCTGGGGAAATGGGGGAGAAACACGTGGTCGAAGAACGAACGAACGAATAAGAATGAATAAACGAATGAGAACAGAGAAGGAAATGTTTTTTTTTTTTTTTGAGTTGAGATTTACACAAGGAAGTAGGCTATGGGTGAAAAGACTGGGAATACAGAGAACGAAAGTTATTGGATCACAAACGACGGACCACTGAGAGAAAAACAAAGCCTCAAGGTTGTACAGTGCACACTGTACAAGGCCTTGCTCGCGACACGGCAAACAGACGATCAATTTATGAAAGATAAACACCGAGAAACAACCAAAGTTGCACACAATAACTTCACACACCGAAAGATAAATACAGTTTCGACAAAATACAATTGTGAACAGACTTAACTTCGAAAAACGTGGAGACCGTGTGGGGCTTCGAAAATCCCTGCCGCCGTCTCCAAGATCTCGCGAGAGGACATATGTGGGAAAATATATATGTTGAGCGAAGACCCTCTCGTACGCACGCACACACACACACACACACACACACACACACACACACACACACACACACACACACACACACACACACACACACACACACACACACACCAGCTGAAGACGTACCATCATCCAGAGTCTCCAGCATTTCATTCATGCCACCATAAGAGAGCGCAGCACGCAGTGTCGGTAATAAGCTGTGTGGCACACAGTCTTCCAGTCCTGCCGCGATAGTTGCTCTCGTGGATTTCACAAAGACCTCACGCAGAGCCATACAGGCCAATCTGCTGTTCACCCTGCCAAGGATCTCTTTGAGAGGAAGCCGCCAAGCCGACTGCCATTGAGCAAGTTTGTGGTGTTGTGGTTTTTCAGCCGTCAATGACTCCAGGAACCACACAATGGCATCGAGAGTAGCAGGGCCACTGGGCAACAATACTGGGAAAAGCCGAGCAGTCCAGAGCGAGCGTTCCACATCCCCCATGCTCCACAGGTCTGCTTCACTGAAGAGATCCATGAAAGGGAATAGCTCAAACACTATCTGCAAATGTCAATTGTCATGACATCACACAACACTATTGTGCAGGGTATTTTTTATCCGAACACAAATAAATAAATAAATAAATAAATAAAAGCAGGGGGAGGAGAATGGGGTGGGGGCGGTGGAGGAGGAAAGATATTAGAATCGCCTCCATCTGTCTGTTATGCTATCTCCTCCTTAATTGTTTTGTGGGAATTCACCAAACTTGGCAGTTGTGATCACCACACAGCACGTAAGTGCAAAAGCAGTTTCATTTTTGGCTATCTATTTTTTGACTGTCTGTCTAGGCCATAACTTTGTCACCATTTGAGCTTTTGTCATCAAATTTTCAACAAGCCTTTATTATGACAATATGGAAAACACTAATTAATAATTGGGCGAAAATGTCAAAGGACAAAGTCATGGTGACTATAATGATCCCTTATTAGCTCCGCCCACAACACGTCAAGCATGAGATGTCTGTTTTTTTTTTTAATGGATTCCGTGTTTATTTATTTGCCATTGAGTTTCAGTGTGTCTGTGCAAGCTACAACATTTTTACTAATTGAGCTTTTGTCATAAAATCTCCAACAAACCTTTATTATGAGAACATGGAGAACACTAATGAATAAAAGTACAATTGCTTTTTAACTGTTGGTTTCGTCAAATTTAGTTCAAGTACAAAACGGACGCGGATGGGCTTCGCATTTTGAGATGCTTTCTAGTTTTAGGTTTTTTTATTTAGGGGAGAGTTGTTGGTTGTATATTGGGATTGTTGAGTGTTAATTGGATTCACGTTTGTTTGTGGTTAGTAGAGTGATTGTTGATTTACAGTAGTTGGCGAGATGGTGATTCTGTTAAGTGTGAGCCAGTGTTGGAATTGTTTTACGTATTGTCGGAGTAAGTGAGTGGTTGTATTTATGGTATTGTCTTCTGTTGATATGGAAAGGTCATCTGCATAAGTAAGGAATTGTCAAATGAGGAGGAGGTTCTGGAATGTCATGCATAAAGAGGTTAAAAAGTGCTGGGGAACGGTAACTCCCTGTGGGAGACTGTTTGGGATGTTTTTATATGATAAAAAGGTGTTCTTGATTGGAACACGTGCTTTCCTGGAAGAAAAAAAGTTTGAGATCCAAAGTTTGTTGTGATGATATTTTGTACGCGTGTGTGTCTAGGTACAGTGTCAAAAGCTTTGTCAATGTCGAAGGTAGTCTGGGGGATTTGGGGTTGTGAAGTCCATCTGAAATGAATTGCATTAAGGTGGTGAGATAAGTAGTTGTGGTTTGGAGAATGAGGGTTGGTGACGAGCTAGATGAGGATGAGAGTTAATATGAGAGAGAGAGAATGAAGTGCTCAAGTACTTTGCTGTACAACGGAGCAATGATATGGGGTGCAAAGAGGCAAGATGGTTGGGATCCTTGTTCAGTTTTAGAATGGGATTGATTGCAATCTGTTTCCATATACATGGGATAATATCGTGACGCCATGAATAGTTGAATATGTTTGTTAGTGCTTGGAGGTCGTGTGTACCAAGAAGTTTTAAGTGTAAATTGAACACAAGATCTGGGCCTGTTAGGGATAAGTTTTTACGTTTTCTAATGGTGTCTGATATTTGTTCTAAAGTAAAAGGAGGAACTTCATCACTGTTTAATTGGGTTAAATCACTTACATTTAATTTAATTATATGTCTGTTGTCTCTGCAAGTGTGTCTCCAGGTTGTCTGTGAGTAACATTTTATGAGGAG
This sequence comes from Myxine glutinosa, assembly GCF_964187855.1. NCBI lineage: Eukaryota > Metazoa > Chordata > Myxini > Myxiniformes > Myxinidae > Myxine > Myxine glutinosa. The sequence continues at coordinate 23,434,553 of NC_136271.1, read as the reverse complement.
GTCAGCTTGCTCTTTGTTAAGTAGGAATGGTGTTTGCTGTATGTGTTAGTGCTTTATGGGTTGGGGTTGGGGTAAAGCTGGACATGTGAATGTTTTAAATTGTTTGCCAAAGTTGTTTGGATTTAGTTTTAAAGTTTAAAGATTCGATATATTGTTGCCAGTTTTGTTGCTTTTGTCGTTTTATTTGCTGGATGATGTTGTTATGAAGAATGCAGATTTGTTCTAATTTTTCACGTGAAGGGGGGCAGGTTGTGTTTTTATGAAGTGGCTCTCTTGTATGAATGAGGTGCTTGATTTCTGCAGAATAGCAAAGTTAGGGTTGAATATTTTTGTGCAACTTTGTGGTATGTCTGTTACTACAGCAGTGGCTCGTGTTTAAGGTGCATGTTCGCTCTTGCACGCCATCGCGCTCATCATTTTTTTTTTGTCCAGGAGCATTATTGATCACGCATCTGGGAACATATTTGTGTGACTGTGTATTCCTGTATTTAGAAAAAGTAAAATTTAAATCATGCATATTGGTCACGTTCACAACTGAAATGTAGCGACAATTGGTATAGAAAATCCCCCTTTTCCACTTCCGTATGCATGAGCAGTCAGCTATTTATATTGTGGCTACTTTTGATTTGCATACTAATTTTCCCACAAAGGCAAATAATGTGCATGTTTATGCATATTGAAGTATACTGGCAAAGCGCAATGTGGGATACGTAAGCACCGTACAGTCAACTCGAGTAATTGCAAAACCATCTCACAAAAAAAAGCAGGACAACGATATTGGCAAGAATGATCACTCGCAAAAACAAACAAAACCAGGAAGCCATTTACTGCTCTCACAGATTATTTTTTTTAAACACGAGTATCTGCTACAGGTGGTAAGGATGTTGTTAAAATGTTTGATAGCTGCATCAAGTGTGAAATTCTAAGATGGTAAAGTTTGATAACATCGTTTCTGTGTCTGGAGGAAATACATCCTGGCGGAGGATATGTATTCATCGTGGGACTACCAGAAGATGGCGAATGCCTGATGAGGAAGAACTCTACACTTCAAACCTCCTCCGACTTCCCGGGTCTTCGGACTATGGTGTCAATTTGCACCTGCTTTATGAAAGTTTTCTCCGAAAGGTACACAAGGTTGTGCGTTCGAAATACACAGCTTGCATTAATGTAAGCAGATTTTGTACACTTTCAATATAATCTTCCTTACACGAGCTAGTAGTGCTGTAAGACAAACCAAAAGTGCCAAAAAATTTGCTCTTTCTTTTTCTTTGGTTGGCTTAGTGGTTAGGGTGCCGGCTTGGGATCCTAGGATCCTGGGTTCGAATCCTGGTCGATCGCTGAATTAACACCAGGGTGGTTGACTCAGTCTGTCATCCTTCCGAGGTGGCAAATTGAGTACCAGTTCATTGGTAATTCCCTGTGTGTCGCAAGAGGCGACTAACAGGGTTGGCGGCAGGAAGGGCATCCGGCCATAAAACATTGCTTCAAAAAGGGGACCACAGTGCCCGAAAAAGGCCAACCCCTGTTCCGCGGGGAATAATGGCCTCTAAAGGTGGTTCGTTTTCTTTGGTTAATCGAAAATGCAGGAAAGAAAAACTTGTTCCCAACTTTCATACATCATTTCATCAAACACCTAATCCTCTCGGCTCTGATGACGTGAACATGGGGATGGTGAGGAACGTCACAGATTTGACAGACTGGGTTGAGTAGACAGGTAGGATTAATTGTTTAATTTTTCTGGGAGCAGAGGTGAGGCAAGTTCTAAAAACGGTGCTGCAAGATGAGCAACAAGGCAGACTTCTGAAAGAGGGAGAGTAGAGGAGTATGACATTATGTAAGAAAAGCGAGTGATGAAGGATCTTGGTAGCAACTAATGAATGGAAGATGGAAGTGGACCAAAGGTCAAGAGATATCTAGGCTTTTAGAAAGTCGAGAGCCAGGCATATCTTGGGCAAACATATTGTTGTCAAATGAGGAAAAGCCAGTAGTGAACATATGTTGGAGCTTGCAGAACCGTAGAAAGAAAACACGCAGGTAGCAGGTGAGTTCAAAATGAATTGATATAGTGATTTGCTTCTGAAATGTGAAGGTTAGAGCCTGGTAGTGGAAGGCCTGTTGCTATTCATACTTGGAGTGCCAGACTGCAGAGATAAGAACCTGACGCAGCTCAGAGTTCCACATCAAGGAAGCCTTGTGGATTTGGAAGATTTACTGGAAATAGTTTGTATGGACACACCGGCAGTCAGAGGTGAGGACTGCTCAGGTCGATGTTGCTGCTGGTCCACCTTCTGCTGTGAGTGATCATATCAGAGAATCCTCGACAGAGGATGTGGCTGCTGGTTACGCTTATGATGCTTTGACTTTCCTTCCATTACATCACCTGTTGAATCAATATTACCTTATTCACTGTGATCTTCTCAGACATTCTTTTTCTGTGAGGAAATACATGTGCAATAATGATGGTAAATAAATGTTATGGAAGTAACTGAACATTTGTTTACCAATTACAACGACTGTATTTGCTTATTTTACCAATCCGTGATTTTATCGCTTCTTCTTTTTCAAGGCATAGTCAAAACAAACAAACAAACAAACAGAAAAACACCATCCACGCCATGATACTGACTGACCGGATGCCAGTGTGGAGGATAAACTCCTGCCACGGCCGGTTGAGGAAAGTAGCACCCGGCGCATCAAATGATACCTGAAACAGCAATGCAAATGATTAATGCAAGAACAAAGCAGAGTCAACTTGCATCGGTTTGAGTATTTCCTTTCTCAGCGATGATGTGTGCTGCTCATTAGTGAGAGCAATAGGATGAAGCTGGTCATCTTGAGTGATGAGGAATTAGGAATACGTCAATCAACATGTCATCTTTAATCCGTGTGGTTTTATAGTTGGGGTAGTGATGCAGCTAGTGACTGCATGCAGTGAGTGTTTTGAAAGGTCGACAAATGAAATCCCGTCAACAATTGGTGAACATCTGCATCGTGATCGATTTATAAATTTGTGGACATTTGGCTGCAGTGTTGGGAAGTATAACATTTCAAACCACACAAATGATTGTGCATGGTAAGACATATACAGACCTGTAATGAATCATTGGTGCCCAACATAATGTAAAGCTTCTGGGTTGACCCACCGATGCACACACTGCAACACTGAATGGTGATGCTGGCCAGATTGAGGCCACTCAATGAATCACAGGCCTCTGGGCCCAATCCAGAAAGCATGCAGTGATGTCCAACTTTTATGGCACCCTATGGTAAAGTAAGGTACATGACTAAAACGTTTGAATATGAAACTATTACTTTTTAACAATCTACCCTTAAAAGTATTCCTTATCATGTTATCAGAAGAACAAGCTTTCCTTTACAAAATCGAGCTTCATGGAAGAGCAAGATGACAAAGTATGAACAGACACAAAGAGCAGCATGGTAAAAGTTAGACACAAAAATGAAGGGACTGAATGAGAAGGAAATGAGAAGGCAAAGAGGAGGGAGAGGAGGAACAATCTACAAGCTTTAACGATTGGATGAGGAAGGGTTAATGGGTATAATAAAGATTGTGGATAATAATGGGGGATGACATGAGATGGCGACACACCGCCTGCTTGAAGCCCTTGACGAAAGGGTGGATAGAACAACCTCTGGAAGGTGTTTACATAGATGTCAAGAAAATTCCAATGCAGGATTTTTGAAAAAGGGGAATTCAATGTTGGAAATGCTCAATTAACAACTAATCAGCTCGTATACCTCTGAAAAAAAAATTAACTGTAGTGACAGGGGAAACCATTTCGACTAAAATAACGACATAAAAGATGAAATGGAGAGAGTGGGGTTTAAAGTCGAGAGGCGAGTGTTCCTGATGCAGCAGGAGGAGGACAAGTTGAGAGGGGTCGAGAGGAGAATGTGCCCTCGGTTACGAGGTCTGATGATGGGACTTCCCATCCCAAGATTCCAAGGCTTATATTAATTCCGGTATCAGTGTAAGGGTTGTGTACATCTAACATAGTGAAGATGAAGTTCAATCAAAATAAATATCTTACTGCTCTTTAAGAAATTAACATTTTAAAACCCACTCTATTAAGCAAAGGGTGGTTGATGCGTTTTAGACTTTTGAGTGATCAGTGTATGCATAAATATACATTTTTAAACTTGAATTTCATTGAAAATAAGTTTTTCGGTCTTCTTTTCATTTTTTTAAATATTTTTTTTTCGGTCACCCAAAATTTGACTTCAGGTACCGGAAAAAAATACAATAAGTGTGTGCCCTAGAAAAGAAAAGGTTAATGTCGAGCCTTAGTGGATGGAATATAAAGATAGAAACCAATAACTTTATAGACACTCGGAGTGAACAAACCTGCGACACTTTTTATTTATTTATTTATTTATTTTGGATACAACATCGAGGATCGTTTAAGAGCTAGCACATCAAACACATATTAGCACATAAAACACAACAAACATAAACAGACACGTAAAACAATAAGGGGATGGGGAGACAAGATGGGAAGAGAGAGGGAAGTACACAAGCACAACAGTGGAGAACAGGGACATCAGGAGATCTGTTTGAAGGGAGGGGGCTTTGGGGGGGGGGGGGAGGAGGGAGGGGTACACGGTACAAAACAAATTGACACTACAAGGAATTTCAGGAATGAAGTCAGGGATTGAAAGATGTGGATTTGGGGTGAATTAACGGGGGTAGAAAAGATCAAGGTTTGGGATGGGGGAAGAGAGGAGATGGTGGTGAACAGCTGTTTTAAAGACCTGGAGGGAGGAGTGGGATTGAAGAGAGTGTGGGAGTTTGTTCCAGAGGCGGAAAAAAAGAGGAATGAAAGAGTGATGGTGAGCAGAGAGTCTTGATTTTGGCAGTTTCACCAGGAAATGGTTGCAGGCAGTTCTTGTGCGACCTGCAGGAATATTTGGGGGACAGAGCACAGACAGAGCTGGGGGAGCAAGGCCAGAGAGGAGTCGGTAGAAGACAGAAAGACCACCAACCTGCCTGCGGTGAGAGAGTGAAAGGCCCTCAGAATCAGCTTCATCGCGGGAGATTCCAATGATCCTGAAAGCTTTGGCTTCTACAGTGTGAAGCCGAGCTAGGTGTGAGGCAGGAGCACCAGCCCTGAGGGGAGAGCAGTATTCCATTGAGCTATGCATGAAAGCCTTGCATGTGGTGAGGAGCTCAGGTGTGCCAAGGAAGGACTTCGCACGACGGAGGATGTCCAGTTGGCGACTGGTTTTGGAGGCCAGATTGGAAATGTGGTTTTCCCAGGAAAGATCATGGCAGATAGTGAGACCCAAAAGCTTGAGTGACAGAACTTCTTGGAGAGGCTTTAATTATACACGTTGTGGAAACTGCAAGTTAACAAAGGGATGCTTTCGTTATGCAAGAATTTCTTCACAACAATCAATTCAAAACAAAACTGTTCTTTTCCAAGCTGGTTGCAACATCATGGTAAAACTTGTAAATTGATTTATATCAATGAGGCAAAGAAAGTGCTATAGAGAGCAAGAAACCTTCAGTTCCAATAGGAATTTTACCTCAAGTTGGCAATGTAGCACAGCACTTCCCTCCTCAACATGCAGGCCTGGACCAACAATGCTGTTCAGCACCACACTTCCTGGGCTCACCCATGCTTCGGCCTACGTTCAAAGAACAGATAATAGGTGTCAATGTCGCTTTAAACTCTGTTAATTGCCACAGCTTCTTAAAATGCTAAATGAATCTACAGATGACGAGTCCTTGGCCTGACAATTCAAGTGGAAAAGTAAAACAAGGATGATGATTCCCTTATTAAATGGTTCAAAAAAGAAAAGAAAAAAGATTGATGAAGAAAAGTTAATTTAATTCATTATTAAAATGTGGAAACAAAATAAGCCGTTTTGTTAAAGGACAATCAACGACTATGTTCGGCCTCCGACTCATTAATCATGCCTTATATTAACATCTACTAGCAACAGTACCCGCCCTATGGGCGGGGCTTCAATTGGGAGGCCTAAATGAAAAGGTAAGATATCAGAAATTGAAGGCTTTTTTTTATTTTAAACGATTCATATAAACATCCGTTAAATCATATCACATGCAAATCATCAAAATCTAAATAGTATCTTACTATAATTCACCAAATATCCCACAGTGATCGATACATTATGATCGTGGTGATCGTGATCGTGAATCGTGATCGATAATCGTGTTCACAATCGCTATGTCGTATGTACTCCCGATACGTGTTTCCTTCAGTTGAAATGGGTTAGAATTCTCTCAAGCAGGGATTCAACCCGTGTCCTTATAAAAGGTCTTTGTCCGAGGTCACCGAGTTCGATCGGTGCAGCGATCGGTGCAGCCGTTTGTGCGGCACCCGGGAAAACAACATCGTCACAATGAAAACATCGTCACAATGAACGTTATGCGAACGCGAATGTTATGTGGGAGTCCAAACCTGAGAATGCTGGAGACCAAAGCTGAAATTGGAAAAACTAAATGGCCTATTTTACTCCTGGAGATCCCAGGATTATCCACCCAAAATATCGTTGCGATCGGTTCAGCAGTTTTTACGGTACCTTCGAACGGACAAACAGACAGACAGACGGACATTTGGTGAAGTATAGTAAGATATATGTAGCCACTCCGATCGGTAGACAAAATCTAACAACAAACTTCAAAAGGAACCTGGATTCTTTTTCAACTAGCCGAAACCCGTGGAACATCCACGGAAGGGAGGATGTGGTGTATGGATAGAGTGTACCATTATGGATGGCATAGGGGAGCGCTCATGGGATCTTCTTCTTCCGTTAAGCTCCAATTTTTTCTCTTTAAGTTAAGTCCAATCAGTCCTTTCTGCTCGAAGTGCTCAGGCCATGCCTTCCCGCTCTCATACTTTTATTTCCGTTCGGTGTAGAAAGAGATCGACATATCGTTCGTCTGTTTTCAGCTCGTTATCTTTAAGCTTCCTTACGTCTCGCCACCTGCTACACCTCTCTGAGTTACGAGGATTTATGCAACGCACCCCGAGTATCGCAACGTCACTCCATTTAACTTTATTAAAATGACGATAAAGTCGTTTCCTTATATATCCTAATTTAAAATGTTCAAGGGAATAAAAAGACCATTTGGTTCACACCACCCATGTTCACACCACTCGACTGTCCAATCAGCGGACGGCTCGCTTCGCTTTCGCCCAGCAGACACCAATACGATGGCGTCGTATCGGCAGTTAATTGGATGCTTTTGGGCCCCAACGTCGGCTAATTCAGATTTTTCGAGTATGGCTGTACGTGATAAACAAAGAGCGCGGTTCGTAGATCGTAACTCCATTAGTGCCGTGGGCATCGGGTCACTGGGTGCGGCGTAAAAGGGATAACAAAGTCGAGTCCTTACGCTATTATTATATAGATGTGTATTATTTCACAGATACGGTACAAAAAAAGGTTTTCCAAAGAGGGTGGCCGTCCTTGCTGATAATGAAGCATACTGGGTAAAAATTGTCAGGTTGGGAATACATTTGTGACCACTTGTATAACTGGGTCAGGTATGACCACTTGTATTTCATCATCCACTTGATTTTTCAGAAAGAAAAAAAAAATTCATTTTGCATTTTGTCAAAACAAAATGATTAATTAAATAAATTAATGTGTCAATGACTTCTTGCACCAGGGTCTAAAAATTCACGAATAAAATGAAATCAAATCACAAGAGAAATGCTGTATTACACATATTTACTGCACACACTGCCATCAACTGCGCTGTACCGCAATGTGAGAGTGGGCAAGAGGATCATGGTCAAAGGCCTTGGGAATAGCGAAGATCTTTGCAGAAAGCAAGATGGACAGAAGGGGAGAGGCCGCTGGCTGCAAGTAGAGATGCTGAGCCCCAGGAACATACACTGTGGCAGACGTAAAAGACGTTTTACATTTCATATGTAAAAGACGTATCCTGCTCATTGCTTTGGAGATACTACAGCACAGAATTTCATTACAAGTTAGTTGCACCGAGAAAACGAGAAGCAAACAAAACAGAATAAACCTACTCATCGTGAGTGCCATTCCACGCAGGTTTTGGCTAAGAACTTTCCGGGCCTGTACCCCGATTACCATCTCGGTAGAACATCTGTTTCCAAGCCGACCAGCTACAAACTCTTCCTCTGAGACAGCTGTTGCCATGGCAAGCAAGATGTCAAAGAAAAGGGAAAGCTGCAGAAGAAAATACACCATAGTCTTACAATAGTTTTCCACTACAAATACCAAAAATAGAGCTAAACAAAACTTTAAAGTACATGCATCACCAAGTACAAATGGCACTGGATAAAAGTTCAACAGAGAGTTGAGGTCTTCAAGCCACACTTTACATTCCGTGGATGTTCCTCGGCTCCCTGCTCTGAATTATAGCGATATAAGCTCGCGCGCGCAGCTGAGGGGAATGACGAGGAGCTTAAAGCTTTTAATAAACCAAACGGGGTTATTCCCGAACAAACAACACGCAGGAAAAATGAATTTAATAATAACTATGTACAATGAGGTAAACAAGGGTGAAATAAATCCGATTAAAACTAAGGTGCATCACTCCCAGTCACAAGCACAGATGGGATGAGGGACACAACCGGGCGACTTATCTCTGGTGGCAGCGGGGGATGGGAGGATTGGCACGGAGCTCGTGATGAGGAGATGGGCAGGGATGAGAAGACAACAGGACGACAAAAAGGTGATAAGGATTCGGGCAGGACGATCAACAGGCAATCGGGGAGGATGAAGACAGCACCAGGACCGAGGCAGACTGACAGGATGGCCTCCTTACAATTCTCCTCCTTCCAATTGTCCTCGCAACTCCTTCAGTTCTCTTCACAAATGCTCTTCTCTGCCCACTCTCAATTCTTCTCACCAAACAATCTTGATTGTCATCACTATCATGAGAGCTTCTCTGTCTTCTGTTCCCGCTCAATTCTCCTCACATAACCCACAGCCCTGGCTCCTCCCACGTCTCCTTTGACAACTCTCCACCCCTCCTCCAGGCGTTGAGCATGTGCAGGGGACGATTAGAGATCAACCCCCCTCTCTCCTTGACTAGCAGAATCCCATGGATCTCTGCTTCGATTTTCTGGGCTGTTGAGAACATTGTTCTGAAGAAATGTCACCCGGCACGCCCGATGGATGTTTACATGAGGTTTTACACACGTTTCCTTAACTTTAAACTCTATCTTATCACAAACACGACCCTCGTATCATGCACATTCAAACACAACACTTAAGCTAACAGATCCCTACTTTCTTGCATCAAGATTGGCTTCCTACTCGCATGTGGTCCATACTATTCTACACAGTTCTATCTCCTCTAAGGCAATCTCTAACCTTCCCCCAGAGCCTCCGCTGGGTATGTGGGTGGCCCCCAGCAAACCTCATGTGGGGGACCCTTTCTATTGGAGGGCTAATAAGTAACAATATAGTGACAGATTTTCAGGCGAAGAATCGATTTATACCTCGGTTCCGGAGGGGTTAGCGAAGTATTAGAATGACCAGCTCTGTCTGTCTCTGTCTCTGCGTGTATTTGTCTTTCCACACCATCGTGGGTAATGTATGGTTATATCTCGGCTATGCCTGTACCCATTGTAACCAAACTCGATGGGACAGTAGTGTGGGTCAAGCAGAGTGTGATATGTGGCCAACAATGAACTAAGTCCCATGTCATTCGCTGTTCATTATTTGCCAGGATAGCTTATGTGGGCCTAATGCTGAGTATGTTAAGAATGAAGATAACGCTGACTGACGTCCTAAATGTACTTCCTCAGGATGGAGGAAATGACGTAAAATCGAGTAAATGATTCACAGTAAATTTCATTCGATTTACTTTGCGGTCGTTTGAAAGCTTTTTAACAAGTAATAAAAACTTCTTTTTTTTTTATGAAAAAGGATGTCGGGATGTTACTGTGAAAAAATATGGAAACAAGAAGAAATCAAAACTGCAAGCAGTGATGCCCCGGGGACCAAGACGCCCCATTCTGATTGGACAAGTGTGCAACGTCCTTGACAACGGCAGCCCGGACCCAATTATGCAAAGTTTGAACTGAATTGATCCCAAAATGAAGGAGGTGCATTTTAGAAGTTTTTCATGAAATCCAATATGGCTGCAATGCCACATGACGTCATCCAGAGGATATACAGTCACGTGAAAAAGTAAGTACACCCCATGTAAAGTTTTGACTTTTTCAACATATTTCAACATACAGCTATTTGATCTTCATTTCAACAATATTGATAGATAAAGGTGATATAATATAACAAATATCATGAAACATTTACATTTTGTAGTCCATTGTATAATTTATATAAACATAAATGCAAATTTCGCATGTGGAAAAAGTAAGTATATATCAAATATCAATCAAAATATGTAAATAATAACAAAGTGCAGAAATATCTCGTGCCATAAAAGCTAGTAAGTTTAATCGTTGATTAGTTCTTCATGATTACACTGCTCAATCTTCCCTAAAGATATTTTTAAAAGAACATAAAACAAATATACATGTCATGACAGCATCTAAGTTTAGGTTTGTCATTGGTGCTAACGCGAATCTTTGGACTTGATCATTTTATGCATGGTGTGGAAGGAAAATTTAACCTGAAACACTTTCCGAATTAATTCTGAAATCTAATGATGCGAAACTTATATTTTAAACCAAACTAGCTGCGAAAATGCCACAAACAATTATGTTACATTACTTATCCTTCTTTATAATCGATATGAATGAAGTTAATTAGGAATTAGTACTTATTACTATTAGTGTATATATATATATATTTCATATAAACTTGGACTGCATATGTGGGTTAAAGGGACAAAATAAATAATGAACGAGAACGGCACTCAGTAGAGAACAAACCTCCGCCTGGTTAGTCATATCACTCAATGGTGAATAATCACTTTAAAAATTTAATAATCGTCATATCCGAATCCATATTCAGATCTTCACCAAAATTGAATCGATTCTTCCTCGTCACACACACAACCTGTCCACCAAGTTTCATCCAAATCCGTCCACAACTTTTTGAGATATCCTGCTATGTATCGTTTTTGGCCCGATCTCCCAATGGTAAAGAATCACTTTAAAAACATTATAGTAGCTGGATCCGAATCCGGATCTTGACCAAAATCTAATCATTTCGTCCATGTCACATGCCCTACCTCTCTGCCAAATTTCATCCGAATCTGTCCACAACGTTTTGAGATATCTCGTTCACAAACAGACAAACAAACAGACAGGGGTGAAAACATAACCTCCATCCACCTTCGGTGGCGGAGGTAAATAGACGGAGGCGCCACGATGACTGTGGGAGAGGTAGGGAAAATGTCACCTGGCCTTGGGAGGGGGCATGTTGCACGACACTTGCACCACGAGACATAAACAAACCTTCGGTTTGAGTGGAAGGATGGTGTGAGGGAGTACGAAAGAGAGAGATATCAATCAGGGATTGTCCTGAGTTCCGGCAAAACCCCTCTCACTTTGACGTCTTGCTTCATCTACCCATTCTCATACGTTTTCCCTTGATTGTCATGGTGCATTGCTGACGCAAGATGTCACCTCGAAAACAGATAGGATGGCTCATGACCCATATTTCCCTACCATACACCTGCACATTTACATCCGATACCATTGTGTGAAAATCCTATATAAGAGTGAGTTTGAGCCATTCATTCAGAGATTTCGGAGATTGTTCCTGTGTACTGGTTTGCTGTGTTACTGTACTCTTGTAATTGCTGATCTTTCGTAATTGCTTTGATTTCTGATAAACTCTCCAAGCCATTAAAATACTTCATATTCGACCCACAGTGGACATTGATTCTATCCACGTCAATGGCTTGAATTGTTGTTGACCAGTTTTAATAAATGCATATAAAGATTCAAAAGAAGAACAACGATATGGATCTGGATGGGAATAAACGCTGTTGTACTAACCCAGATAAAGCTCAGCTACATATGTGTACTGAACGACAGGTGCTGCTGAATCTGAGTTTATAGCATTGTGTGGAGCAATGGATACACAAAGAGTGCACACACTCGCATTAGGGTGCATCAAACGCCCCATGATTTTCAAAAAGTTGTTGTATTTTAATGTCTATTCCCTCAAATGTTACACTTGTTGGTAGAAGTATGTATGCAAAAAATAGATGAAATCAGAGGTGGTCCTGGGTGGCCACCGGCCACTTTTATATATTTAGGGCCATTTAGGGCCACAGCTAAACTACTTTACAAGATAATGTAAAATTAACTACAAGATAATGTAAAATTAACCATTATACCTATATACAAAAGTAAAGTCCTACTTTTACTAAATGCCTAATATCAAACAGTTAAAACAACCTTACATGTCAATGTAAAATTAACCAAAATCGTTCTTCATATTACAAAGTTGTAGTACAGTGTTGTAGTATTGTACTTTCATTGATTAAAAGTTTGAAAATGTATTAAGCACAACGCCAATGTCACTACTCCAACTTTGCTCGTTTCCGCAAATTTGGCCTCGCTTTGCGGTCACATTCAACCACTTGAAGAAGATTTTGGAAGTGGTCTTCTCTTCTTGCAGTTGAGACAAAATCAGTTGCGAGCTTTACTGCTCTCTCCGCAGGGTCATTCACAACATTAAGCCCATCCACAATGGACTTGGCTGCCTTGAAGTGCTCATTGTTCTGCCAAGTGTCAACATCCTCTGTTAGGAAGGTCATATCTAGGTGAAGAAGGTTTACTGTAAACCACGAGTCCTCGTTCACAAGATCAGCCAGGGTTGTCGCTTCTGTAATTTTTGGAAATGACGGTTTGCCATATCCAGAACCGTAGCGGTGTTTTGGAGTGCTTGGCATTTCATCTGGTTGTATGGCCAGTAACACATCTGCAAGGGCACGACGATCCTTTTGAGGAATTGCATTGCTGAACAGTGCCAAAACAACCAGTTCTGGGGTTAAATACCACAAATGTCTATCAAAGGCTTTCACAGCGCTGACTGAAATGGTTGAGTTGACAGCTTTATAGTTGAGCAGAGTCTTGTAAAAGCACAAATCAAACCATGGGGCATTTGAAGCAGACTGACATATGAGCCACCAATCACAATAAATATAAACAACAAAAACAACAAACTCCTTCAGTTTTTTCTGTTGATGTTGTGTTGTTACAGTTCCTCGAGGTAGTAGAGAAATTTGCTCTTCAAGTAGGCATATTTTGATGGAATAAAGAATCTTTGACATCCACCTTGCTTTATGCATGGCCCCTGGTCTGTGGAGTGTTCCTTGTTTTGTGACATCATCATCGAGGACTACCTGGCAGAGTTGTGCCATTTCCTTGTAGTCTTCCCTACAGTATGAAGCGCTTGTGCGGATTGTGCTTAAAACCTTGTTTTTGCAGGATAAAAGCAGCTGTTGTGCATAGTCATTGTACATGGAAATGTCAATTTTGGTTAAACTTTCATTCTTTGCATGCGATATGCGTTCCCAATTCTTCTGGAATTTTTGGAACAAAGATACTTCTGGAGACTTTGATGCCTCAATTTTGAGAACGTCAAACACATGATCCAGGATTACCTCTCCAACATGATGGCGACATGCACACCACAGAAGAGCACGGTCCAGTTTTGATTGAATGGTAACACAGGCAGCTGTAACGTGTCCAGTGTTTGATGCTGTTGTGTCAAAACATAAGTTGACAACTGATTGTTTGCACTTCCATGAATGTAGATACGTGTAAGTGTGCTCGGCAATGATGTCACCTGATGACCTATCACTTCCAGGAGGATATCTAGCCACCCCCAGTAGCTTTACATCAGTGGCATTCCCAACCAACACTGGCAATCTTTCTTCCTTGACATTCTTGTTTGTGAGCGTTGGTATCTGCTTGCCATCCCAGTGAAGTGTTGCAGCTGTTGGGGCGATCCAATTTTCTTGAATATCTTTGGCGATAGCACTTGTTATTGATCGTCGAGCCTTATCAGCAGTTGAGTACGACTTGGCCACACGACGTGGATCACCTCCTGCCTCTTGAATTACAGCTTTGGTGAGCGCAACCTGTTGAACAGGAGTTATGTTTAGTCGAGTAGCAACAGACACAACTGAATGTCTTTTCAGAATATCATGAGGAATAAAGGCAGATGTACCTGCATATGTTGATCTGTGGTGACTACGCTTCCTTTGAAACTCTGGAATCGCCTCTTCTTCAGTTTCTTCCAAGCTATCTGCAGAGTCACTATCATCAGAGCATACAGAACTAATTGTCATCTCTTGTACACTGGATGATTCATGACGTTCTCGTCTTGAAGCTTCCGCTAAGAGGCGTTTTTCTTTTCGATGATCTTTATCAACTTTCTTCTTGTCAACACCACCAAATGAGGCTACTCTGTCAGATTTCATTGACTCTAAAAATACTCTATCTTCCTCATTCTTAATGTTTGTCATTGCATCTTTTGTCCATACACCAAAGGTCTTATCAAGACGTTCATTCATGGTTTGCAACTTAGCCAAAGTGCTTGGAGATTCTCGGCGAGAAACAGGTATTTGACGCAATTTGTTATTGTCATTAAGAAGGTCAAGTATTAGTTTGCAGCATTGATGGTCTGAAAGCATAGGAATATTTGCTTTAGTGTAGAATTTTTTCAGCTGGATAAGGACGATGCTGGCAGATTTCCATTTCAGTGGCTGAGTTTGTTTGCCTTCACATATTTCTTTCTGGATGTACCACATCACGCATCGAAGAACCTGCCGGCAAGTTGGGAGGCGGACTCCTGTCAATGTACCATCTGCTTCTGTAAAAGCATTGCCAAGACCAAAAATGGCACTTGCTAATCTGGTCTTCTTATCTGCCATCTGAAAGAAAATAAAGGATATTATTAGACTACTAGTATGGGACCCACGATTAGACCTCCGATTTCATTCATGTAAAAATACAAACTAATTATCAAACCATCGTTTTTTGCATAAAATTGTTATATTTGTATTCCTCTCATCAAGACCTTCAATTTGATACCAAACATGACTAGGTTTGGGTGTAAAATAACAAAATCAAACATTTTTACATAGTGCGGCCCCGAAAATGGCCCTAAATATATAAAAGTGGCCGGTGGCCACCCAGGACCACCTCTGATTTCATTTATTTTTTGCATACATACTTCTACCAACAAGTGTAACATTTGAGAGAATAGACATTAAAATCCAAGAACCTAAGGGCGTTTGATGCACCCTAACTCGCATATAGAAAGTAATGCGAAGCTTGGTGCAAACAAAACCAAAACCTTACGGAGAATGGTTGAGCTCCCGAATCAATGCCTTGATATGTACAGCCATCCAGTGGGGAAGAAACGTGCAGTGAAAGCAAGCGTTCAGCAGCTCTTGCTTCCCAAAAAGCAACCCCCGCTACCTGCAAGTACAAATAAAATAAAATAAAACATGCACAGTTCTTTTCCATAAAGCTCCTCCTCATAACAATTAAAATGATTTATTTAACAGTAACAGCTATTCCTAAAGCATTACATGAACATTTAAAACGATACTAATTCCATGCACACACAACACACTATGGTTAACTTTGTTTTCATCTCAAACCACAAAATAGCTGTGGATGCCTAAAGTGTGTTGCCCTGCTGCTCCATGCACTGTTAGTTTACACCCTCTGTCACGTTGCTCCTCTCGTACGCCTCAATATTGTAGAGGAAGGGTTACGGAAGAACTTTGGTGATATATGATAAATTGACCGATTTTCCAACTGCCAGGATAATCAACTTGGCTCCAATATTCAGAGGTTTCGACCCTTTCAGAACAGAACCTCTCCAAACAGAGTCAACAACCTCAGCCTTGGGTCTACATCAGTAGATGCATGACCTCAGCTGTCCAGACAGTCGGCCAACCTGGCAATGCAACCTCTCCACTTAACGCTTTACCTATAGATATTTACCTTCTTTGATAAATGCTTTCATTTATTAATTATCATAGTGTTGTAGGAATGATCCTATGGGGTGAATAAAACTGCTTAGTATCGTTCAGTTATCTCCTTAATATATGTTAATTAATTGGTATGCATGATGGTTAAAAATGCGTTGCTATAACGTGCACAGAGATGTTTGTTTTTCCCTGTCCAACTTTTGTTTTATCGTCCACATCGAACCAAATACAGCTATGTGTTTTTATGTTATTTATCTGAAGGAACCTCACAGTGGGTCCCAGTGTCCGACCGTACAATTCCGTAACAATAACCCGATTCCGTAACAATTGGTGTCCGAGAGTGAGATTTGGACCCGAAGTGCGCTTAACGCACCCGAAATTACGAGCGGCTGAAATTTTTAATTTTAACATCCAAATTAAAATCGTGCCATGGATAATCAAGGCGACCGGATGCCGGTAGGGGAGTTAGAAGAAGGGTTAGAGGCAACCCAGGATCCCGGGGTGGAATGGGAAGAAGAAGGCAATGAGGGTTCGGTAGCGGGGATTTCAGGCACACAAGATGGCGGCGTCGCGCACGAGGTTGCAGCAGCGCCAAATGGCGCCGCGCACGTGACCGCAGCAGCGGCGCCGATGGACTGGGGCCTATTCATGCAGCAAATAAGGGCCTTTATGGTCGAGACGGGTGAGGGAATGGAAAGCAGAATGATGGGAGCAATGAGGGATGAAGCAAGGGGTACCAGTGCCCAAATTGGGAAGTTAGACAATAAATTTGAGGGGTTGGACAATAAATTTGAGGGGTTAGACAATAAATTTGAGGGGTTAGACAACAAATTTGAGGGGTTAGACAACGGGATGAAAGGGGTGAAGAATGGGTTAACGGGGCTAGAAGACAAGATGGAAGGCAAATTGAGGGACATAGGGGAGCAATAAATTTTTTTTTTAAACCACCTTTAGAGGCCATTTTTTCCCCGCAAAGCGGGGGTTGGCCTTTTTCGGGAACCGTGGTTGTTGTTGTTTTTTCGGTCCCCTTTTTGAAGCAATGTTTTACGGCCGGATGCCCTTCCTGACGCCAACCCTTTTTGCCGCCTTTAACGACAAACAGGGAATTACCAGTGAACTGGTACTCAATTAGCCGACCTCGGAAGGATGACAGGCTGAGTCAACCCCCCTGGTGTTAATTCAGCGATCGACCGGGATTCAAACCCAGGATCCTAGGATCCTAAGCCGGCACCCTAGCCGCTAAACCAACACCAGGCCTATAGGGGAGCAATAGGGGAGCAATCTGCCCGGGAAATTAAACAGATGGGGAATCAGCTAGAGGAGGTGAAAATCGGGTTGGAAACCAAATTGGATGCCCAGAGGAATGATTTGGAGCAGATGAGGGCGGCATCTACCAAAGAGATGGGAGAGATGGGGGAGGAGATAAGGCGTGGAGTGGGCGAAGAGGTCGCGGGGGTACGCGAGGAGGTAAAGCGGGGTGAGGAGCGCATGGAGAAAGAGGTGAGGAATAGTACGGCTAGGTTACAGGGGGGCATAGAGGACCTGACGCGGTGAGTAGAGCAGCTGACGGTGGGACAAAAGGAGTTAGGGGAGCAGGTGGAAAAGAACACAGCGGTGATAGGAGGGTTGAAAGCGACACAAAAAGAGATAAAAAAAGAACCGATAGCGACGAAGAAGGAATGTCAGATGGTACACGAGGGGTTGACAAAGAGGTTGGACGAGGTGACAGAGGCAATAGAGACAAAAGAACGGGAGGTAAGGACGCACATAGAAACGACCAAGGTGGCCTTAGAGGAAGAAATTGAGGGGGCGCACCGGGAAATAAAGGAGGTGAGACAAAAATTAGAGGAAGTGGAAGAAGGGGTAAGTGAAATTAAAAAGAGACGGAGGGAGACTAAAAAGGAGCTGAAGGAGGAAGTGATGGAATTGGTGCAAGGTCTGTGCTCACAGCATGATGATGTGCTTACTGACCAAATAAAGAGTTTGCATTTCCGGAGGAGGAGCGAAGAAGAGGTGCCGAGGTGAGTGGCGATATACTCGGAAATGTATATGGTGTGAGGGGAGATTCAGTGAGCTTGGGTGTTGGTTTAGACCCGGGCGTTCGTGAGAGGCCGCTGGTGAGGTGTGCGACAGGTGCAGAGTGTGTGGAAAGAGGAGGTGTGCAAGGAGGTCCGACTATGGGGAATGCGAGGGGTATTGGTGAGCAAGGGTGTGCTGTGATGATGGGGTGTGCAGAACAGTGCACACCTGTGGTGAGTGTTACGGAGGACGTTACGGGGGAAGAAAGGTGTGGAACAGAGGTGTGTGTGAGGGAAAAGTGCGTGCCGAGGAGTGAGTGTGCTGTCGAGAGTGAGGGTAAATGCACGACAGAGTGTGGTGGTGAGAGTGACACGGAGTACGAGTTGGTTGTGGCAGGTGAGAAGGAATGCACACCTGGAATGAAAGAATGCACACCTGGAATGAAAGAATGCACACCTGGAATGGTCGAGCATGTGCGGGAATGTACACCTGAGTTGGTGGTGGCGCGGGTGTGAGAGGGCACATTGGAGCGCGTGATTGGGTGTGCAAAAGAGTGCACACCCCTGGTTGTCACAGAGGATGTAACCGAGGAGTGGGCGCGAGGAGGTGTGTTGATGAAGTGCGCGAACGACGAGTGTGTGCCAAGGTGTGCGGTGGTCAGGTGTGTACCGAAGTCTGTGAGTGGAATGAGTGTACCTGGGTGGTGTGTAAGAGGAAGTACAATAGCGAAGAGTATGGAGACACTTGGATGTGTGATGAGGAAGAGGAACGAGTGGTGTGAGTATGTACGGGGAGCATCGACGCTAAACGGGACAGCGGTTAGACCGACGGTTAGCCGACGCGAGCCCTCGGTCCGTGCCGGGCTTTGGGTACTGCGGGAACCGGCGGGGATCGCAATCACGGCGGTTTCAAAAGAACTGCCGTGCGCGATACACGCCGGGCCCCGCCCTGCACGGTCGCATCCGCGTTCTGCTAATGCCCCCATTCCACTTATGCCGATTGGCCCCGATTAGCCCCGATCTCCAGGTCGGGAGCGATCGGGACACTTTGGGAAAAAACTGGTCATCTATGCTGTATCTACGTCCTAAGTACGCTCCGATTACGATCACTACGCTGTAACCACGCTCATCGTGGGTAGATCGGGTCCCTGAAGACCCGATCGAAGCCGTTTAGAGCCGCTGTGTTCCCGCTCGCGTACGCTGTAACCACGCTGCATTCGCGATTGCCGCCGCTCTGACACGATGCATTCCCGATCGCCGCCGATCTAAAACTGATCCAACGCCGATGCTGCCGATCTATTGCCGTTTCAACTACGTCATTCCCGACCAAACCGATCTAACTACGCTCTATTCCCGCCTTTAAGCCGACTAAAAAGCAGATTTCAGGTCCCGATCCATATAAATAGGGCCCGATTTGCTTGCCGATCATCAGTATCGTCGAAGACAGCCATGGATCAACATCAGAGAAATGGCCGTCTGCAGCTCGCTCTACTTCTCCAACAATATGCAATTAATGAAAGAAGAGCTGCTCAAGTGAGAAGAAGAATGAGAAGAAGAAGAAGAGCCCCTCAGTTCTGGGTCCGGCCATGGTTGACAGAAGAAAGAAGATTGCAGTTTGGGCACTACGACCGCCTGATGAATGAACTGAGGCTGGAGGACATCAACTCTCTCCAGAACTTTGTGAGGATGCCACCTGCTCTCTTTGATGAAATCCTCCACAGAATCACCCCCAGGATTGAGAAAGAAGATACCAGGCTGAGAAAGGCCCTACAACCTGGAATGAAGCTCGCCATCACCCTGAGGCATCTGGCTACAGGAGACCTCTACCCAACTCTCTCCTACGACTTCAGGGTCAGCAGAAACACCATCGTCAAGTTCATTCCGGAGGTGTGTCAAGCCATCGTTGCAGAGTTCAAAGAAGAAATGGTGAAGTGCCCTACCACCCCAGAAGAATGGACAGAAGTCGCTGATGATTTCGAAAGTAAATGGAACATCCCTCATGTGCTCGGAGCTCTTGATGGCAAACACGTCGCCCTCAGATGCGCACCCAACTCAGGCAGCCTCTACCACAACTACAAGGGCTTCTTCTCGATCGTGTTGATGGCACTGGTGGACGCCGACTATAAGTTCTTGTGGCTGGACGTTGGTGGAATGGGACACATGTCAGATGCTCAGATTTTCAATGCTTCGGAGCTCAAAGAGTGCATAGAGAATGAAACCATTGGATTCCCCGACCCCCTGGCCATGCGGAACGATGATGAAGAGATGCCATTCTTCATCCTTGGAGATGATGCCTTTGCTCTCCGCACCTACTTGATGAAACCCTATGCCAGACGTGGACTCTCTCCTGAACAACTCGTCTACAACTACCGCATCTCAAGGGGTCGACGAGTGGTGGAGAACGCCTTTGGCATCTTGGCAAACCGTTGGCAATGCTTGCTCAAGACACTACAACAGTATCCTGAGGTGGTGCGTGACCTGGTCGAAACTGCTATCTGTCTGCACAACATGCTCCGCATCCGGTTCCCAAGTATTCAGCATGCCGAGGTGGACCAGGAGGATTATCGACACAACATCATCCCTGGTGAATGGAGAGATCAAGCCAACATGTTAGAGGTGGAGCAGGCAGTTCGAGGCAACAGGGACAGTGTAGAGGCCAAGCGTCAGAGGGAGGTACTGAGACTATTTTAACAGCCCTGCTGGTGCAGTTCCATGGCAGGAGAGGATGGTGAGACATCATTAGAGACACTATGGGAAGGAGTTGAAAGACATTTTGGAGGACATTGTTGTATTGTTATGTATTGCATTGATAATGATTTGTATTGATATTCATGTGACAATAAACATTATGAAACTTGATATTCAATGTTTGCCTTGTGTTGGTTGGAAAGGGAGAAGTTATTATTGCTGGGTTGAGGGGATGAAAATGCATTGCAAAATGAAAGGTCTTCAAAATAAAAGCTAAAAATTTGACAAGTTTTTGCTGGGTAGAGGGGATCAAAGTTTGCATTCACTTAATTAAAAGGTCATAAAATTAAAAGCGGTAAAATTGATCATTAATAATATTTGTTTAACTTGTACCGCTTTTAATTTTAGACCATGGGGTTATTGGGCAATGCCATTTGGCTCATGCAGTTATCAATTCCACTTAACAACGTTGACAAAAATTGTCGTGTCGAAATACTTGATCGGGTGAGGCTGATGCAATCCGGACCGATTTATATACAGCGGCTTTGATCGGCATTGGAGCGGGACGGATAGGTAACGATCGTCGTCGAAACGGCACAAGATAATCCTCCCGCTGCAACGACGCTGTAATCACGATCAAGCCGTTCTAACTACGATCAAGCCGTTCTAACGACGATCATTCCGATGGACTACGTTGCATTCACGCTGTAATCACGATCAGTCCCGCTATTTCAGATCGGGATGGAAATTTTAAACATGTTAAAAAAATCGCCCCGATCTATTTTTTTGTCCTGATCGACAAAGATCGAAGACGTTCCGTTTACGATCATGCCGATTGATCCCGTTCCAAATAGGATCGTTCCCGTTGTGCAGATCGGGGTCGATCGGCATAAGTGGAATGGGGGTATAAGCGGGGCGGGCGGCCCGGTTCGAGGGCAGGTAGGAAGGGTCGGGACGGCGACCCCTTGTGGTTGCGGCGTTCCGGCCGGGCGAGATTGGGCCATCGAGCGGGAGACCGAAAGGTTCCGCGCCGAGGTGGACCTTGGAATCTCGGCCCGAGTAAACCTCCTTCCCTGAACCAAGTGCCGGACGGACCCAACCGAGGTAAGCAAACCACCCGCGTTCATTGCTCGGCTTGGCGAAGCCGAGCTTTGAGCATGTAACGACGCACCGAGGCTCAGAATAAAGGACGATGGTAGGGGTAGTGAAATTTGATCGGCAAAATTTGATTGGCATGATTGGTAAAGATTGGCAAATTTGATGGGCAGAATTGGAATTTGATGGCAAAATTGATAGTGGAAGATGCCCGATGTGGTGGGATGGCAACTCTGCCATCCCTCACATCCCCGGGCACATGAGCACTAGTTATGGGGTTTTTGGCAGTGTAAGCTCGTCGAGGGAGGGCTTGGATAAATGTATAGGGACTTAGAATTGACCATAGGTAACTGTAGAGTTAAGTAGCGACATGATACCTGTAGAGGGGACGTAGAATAGATTAGGTGGATTATAACGACGAGGGAGCGCAATAGTATAAGGGGTGACGGGGAAGCGCGAGTTTTAGAAGGGCACCAGGTAGATCAGATGATGCTGTGTGTGTGAATTGGAAGTGTATGGAGCAGCGAATTGTGAAATGTGTGAGGTGATTGTGAGTTGTATTGAGCGTGAAAGTGTATGGAGCAGTGTATGAGTGAATAATTGTGATTGTGCATTGTATTGAGTGAATGAAGAAGCCTGGGAGGAAGGAGGGTGCAGGTGGTACCAGGTGTGTGGGCACAGGTGTGCCAATACAGGTGAGAATGGTTGGATGAAATGAATGGTCTGGGATACATGGAGTATGGAATGGATGGTGTGGAGTGAGTAGTGTGGAAAACGTGGTGTGGAGTGAGTAGTGTGGAAAACGTGGAGTGGAGTGGTTGGTGCGAAGGGAGTGGATGGGGAAGATGGGCCCCCATCACAAATACCCGGGGAGGGTAGTTTAAGAGTTAGGGAGAGGGTATAGGTAAATTGTGGTTGGATATTGGCATCCGTGGTGCGTGTGGAAGAATGGTGTTTGGATGGGTGCATTAGTGACGTGGAAATGGCTGGGCGTGTGGCCTGTTGGAGGTATGGTTGGTTGAGCGCTCCGCCACTGTTAGTCCGTCGGCCAGGTGAGGCCGCAGGTAGGCTCTGGGAGCCAGTTAGAGTTCAATGGGGCCCGAGGATCCAGAGGAAGGACCCGGGTAGCCCAGTGCCAGGGAGGGCACCGAGGGGGTAAACGCTAGGGAGGGCCTTCCCCAGGTAGGTTAGTGAGGAGCAGGTAAGCTCGGGTGGCAACTTCAGTAGCGGAGGCGCACAGGTAGGTAGACCTGTTAGGGGAGCCACACGACCCAGTCCTGAAATTGTGCGAAGGCACACGGAGTTGAATCGGGGGAGTGAGACCCCAAATTGATGAGCACCACAGTTTGGTCAATGGGAGTTTGGTTTTTAAAACCGCATAGAGTAAGATGGCCAATGGTTTTGCAGGGAAAGACCTCGGGTAGTGTAAAGTGTGTTAATGTCATTTAGGAAGTAGTTAGGATTAAGAATCTCCTCGCACCATCTACACCCACTCACCTGAGGTGACAGAACTCCCCACCATGCCATGGCTGTTTTGTTGTTTTTGTGCAAATGTTTTTGGAAATGTGAGACGCATCATGACGTGGGTGAGACATTGTGCTGGTTGTTCCATCTCTTCCTCCTTAAGAGGGATTGATGATGAATTGGTGATGGCAAATTTGGTTAGACATTGGGATTGGTACGAATTTGGATTCGGGGAGATATGGGGAAGACGTGACGATAGTGACGAATTTGTAAATGATTTTGTAAATACGGGGTAAGGGGCGAGGGTAGAGTACGTGACAGGTGGGGTGGCGTACGTTAGGGACGAGCTTTCTCCGCTCGCTCTTCGTGTGCACCTTGCTCTGCTTTACCTTGATTGATATGTACCCTTGTGACCTTACCCCTCGCTAACGCTGCTGATTTGTCTTCCTTCCCCACCCATGGATCGTGCTCTCTGGGCACTGAGGGGGAGCGTGCGGGAGCCCGCAATTGTGTGCCCGAATTCCCGCTGCCAGCTGTCTGCATCCATGCACCACTTATGGACCGCACGTTTTGCGGCCATGCACCACCCTATGGACCACGGTTCTGTGGCCGAGCACCACTTATGAACCCCACGTGTTGGGGCCTGGCCCCTCTGCTAGGACCGGCCATTGCGGCCAGAAATCTTCGCTTGCGGACCTTGGTGAGGTGGCACCAAGCCATGCAGGTGGACCACCATAGTTGGCCCCCTGCTGGCCATAATTTAAAAAAAAAAACAGACGCGTTGTGTGCCTTTCTTTTTTTATTTATTACAATCAAATAGGCCGCAAGCAAGAACAGCAGGAGCAAGAACAACATCAAGAATGACGGACCAGCAGAGCAGGAGCAGAAAGAAGACAACCAGTTGTGTTTTTTTTTTTGTGTTGTGCAATGTAGCACCGATTGGTGCTTATTATTGGTGCTTTGATTGGTGCTCTTGATTGGTGCTTTGGTGTTTGCATGCTCGGGGATGTATGACAGAATCTCAATTCTGCATCCCACGGGCATGTGAGGTGGTGTGTCGATGCAGTGCATGCTGTCTGCTCCCTCCCACAGGATTCTCCTTGTTTCCAAAAATGACAGGTCCTGGGTTGCGTTTTGTAAATAATGTAATAATGTCACTTGTAAATAATGCTCCTCACCGGCTAAATGTATAGTTTGAGAATTAATTCCGCAATTCGGTTAACTGTGGGCGTGAATCTGTTAGGTAGGATGCAACGTAGTAGCGGGACATATTTAATTGTGTTTTAAAACTGTCGCACTCAGGGTCAGATTAATTGTAGAGGGAAATTACACCTGCGTGTCACATTAAGTAAAGTTTTTTTCGGCCCGAGCCGTGCCGTGAGGAATGAGGGTGCTGTGTTGCGGTTTTTAGAACCTTCACATGTAAATTTAGTATTAAATTTCCTTATAAATAACCCCTGTGTACATTTCCCCTTAATTGGCTGTTAACTGAAATAATCGCACCTTAGTTAGTCCACATTGCAACACGTAGAAAATCATAGGACCTCTCTATAGTTATATCGTTATTCTGTGTTTCAGGTAAGGCCATGTGTTTCCAATAGTTGAATCTGCTTTGCATCAATCAAATAAGAGTAGGCCCATTTTCCCTTCAAAAGGGTGCGAGTGATTTTCTAACCCGTGCGCCGCCATTACGCACACGGTCGTCTTGGAGAAGAAGGGGGAGGAGTTAGCCAAGCGCCAGGAACAAGGCGTGGCTCTGCCAACGCCTCATCAAGGGGCGGGACCGGTGAGCCCTCGCGACAAACCAAGGCCGAGGCAAGCTCACCGGTGGGCGTTTCCAAAAGGCAGGCGGCTCGATACGCGGGCGGCCAATATAAGCGCCGCCGCGGACTACTTACGAGGTCAAGGTCAAGGTCGAGTGGAGCGAGCAGAGGTGAGCGGCAGAAAGAGAGCCACGGAGAGATTGACCGGCAGAGATTTGAATTGCGTATGCAACATACCAGCTTTCCCCCGCTATATAATTGTCCGGTCGCGTCCAACGATACGCGGAGCTGTTTGCCGGGTTTCGCCTCGACCCCAAAGCGTGGACCAGAGCGCGCGCTTGGAGCCGGACCTCGACGCCTACCATCTGCCGGGACCCTTCTCTGCCTTCCCATACCATCCCTGCCATTCCATCCTTTCGTGTAAGTGTGTTTGTTCTGTGCTGGGCGTTTGATAAGTTAAGCCTGCATAAGCTTGCCCTGTGTCTGCTTCTTCTTCTTCCCTTGTATATGCCCCCTTCTTTTGTTTCCTCTTCGGGTTTTTGTACGTAGTTAATAAATCTTTGTTCTCCCTTTACTTTGGTTTCCTCTCTTATACGATCGCTTTCGTGATTTCTTGATCGAGTACCTGTGGCACGATTTTGGCAGAACCGCTTTACAATCAGGTTAGTCTTTGCTAATGGCTCAGATTCTGGATTGCTAAACCGCTCGGCAATTACCATCTTGTCCGGGATTCGAGCGGGACCACCCACCTGCTTTGTGGAGGGATTGGCGGAGGTGTCCGGGAATCCCTTGACCAATCACCTTGGCCAATCCTATCCCACAAAGGAGCGGGGTGGGTCCAGGAACGGAGACGGCCAGCATAAAAAAAACGAGGGGATTAAACCCCCCTCGGTAAGGGGAGTGCCGTCGCCCGATTCCGTAACAATACATACATACATATATATATATATATATATATATATATATATATATATATATATATATATATATATATATATATATATATATATATATATATTGTTGCGGATATGGGATTTGGCCTCCATATCCGCTTGTAAATATTCCCCTATTTCCCCAATACTCCCCAACTATCCCCAATCCCCCATTCCCTAGTCCCATTGTCTGTAAACAACACTCTGTAGAACCGACCTTCCCCTTTTTCCCCCATTAAATGTCGTGCCCAGGTCCACCGCATCTCACGTAGACAACTTTCGGACATCTTGCTAGTTATTCTTAGTCTATGTCAGTTAAGGACTCGTTTCCATTAATTCTGACTCTTCGTTGCACCAGAATGTGATTGTATGGCACCAGTAGTGAGTTTAGGACCTCCCCATACCTCCTCCCATCTTCCTCATGAAACAATAACAACAACTACAACCACAGCGGGGGGCGGCGCGGCCGCGGTGCGGGGAGTGTGCGTCCTCACACCGGCTTGGTTAGCCGCCATTGCCATGTGCGCCCACGGGGTTACCACGAAGGGGCTGGCTGTCAGCTCCTCGTCAAGGGCGGAGCCGGGTAACCCCCGCACCCAATAAGAAGCAACAGGCCGATTCCATCTGGGGCGGAGCTAACGAGCCGAGGGCGTGTCACTCCCCGCCGGATATGCGCAGCCACTTACCGGACGTGACGTCAGATGCGCCCCAGCTTGGAAAGACAAGTCGCAACCTCCGAGCGCTGAGAGACCTCCCGCATCTCTGGACCGGACCGGGTCGATTCTGCCCCTGAGCCAAGAGTGCACCTTGAGCCATCGACTACCCGCCTTCCTTGCCATCAATCCCCGTGTGAGTCAGTCTTGTCCCGTTTATCTGTCGTCTGTCGGGGCTAAGATAAGACCGTGTTTAAGTGCCCACCTTTCTATGCTGTCTCTCTCATCCCTGTAATCTAACCTTCCGCAATATTATAACCTCCTCCGGAGGTCTTGAGAACCGTACCCCTGGTGTCGTGTCATTTTAACCCAGCCGCTGTGTCCTTTCCTCAATTGATTTAGCGTAGCGCGACTCGGCCAAGGTTCGAGTATAATCGGGTAAACTGTGCAGACGCGGCCATACCAAACCGCTCGGTAAACTAACATCCACAACCGCGTCTGTAACAATATATATATATATATATATATATATATATATATATATATATATATATATATATATATATATATATATATATATATATATATATATATATATATATATACACACACACAGACTTGGCATTTAATATGGAATTTTTTTTTGTGGGGGTGAACTTACTTTTCAAGATGTCTTAGAACCAAAAGTTCATTGGAATTATGTTGAAATTATTCTAGATTTTGTGAATGTGACCTTTAAAAGAAACAAAAACCACATTTGACATTTCGAAACAAATAAATTGATCCTTGAAAGTGATGTAAACTGATATCGAACTCAATTCATGGACAGTACTGTGTTAAACTTCTGTACGTTTTCCAGAAGTATCTCTTTATTTTGCACATTAGCCAAAATTTTTTTTAACAAAAACAAAAGTTAAATTACGACTGGGATTACGGACAGTAAAATTACAGTTCAGTACTTCGTGTAACCCCCACGAGCATTCAGAAGAGCACGTACACGTTGAGGCATGCTGTTCACGAGATTTGCCAAGGTTTGGACAGGAATCGCTTGCCATGCAGTGACAATAGCCTGCTGCAATTCACGCACAGAGGTGGGCTGCTGGTCCAAGTGGTCAATTTGACGCGTTAATTCTGCCCACAAGTTCTCTATTGGATTCATATCCGGGGACATGGCAGGCCACTCCATATGCTCTACACCACGGTCAGCAAGAAAGTGTTGGATCATGCGAGCACGATGAGGCCGTGCATTGTCATCTTGGAAGACAAAGTTTCCTCGAAAGGCTGCACGAGCAAATGAAAGCAATGTTTCTTCCAGAATGGCCCTGTACTTGAACTGGTTCAGGCTTCCATTCAGAACAACCAGGTCAGTTTTGCCCCCTTGCATGAAAAGCAGCCCAAACGGTCACCCCACCACCTCCAGCTTGGACTCTTGGCACTATACAATCTTTATTGTAGGCTTCATGCACTTGTCTGCGCACTCGGACGCGGCCATCTTGACGATAGACCAGAAATATAGACTCGTCACTGAAGATCACATGATTCCAGTGTCCTGGCTGCCATTGACGGTGCTCTCTGGCCCACTGCAATCGGCACTGGCGGTGTTGTCTGGTCAGGCGTGGCTTTCTCAGGGGACGCCTGGCACGATAGCCTGCTTGAACCAGTCGTTGGTTGACTAGCCTTCTGGATACAGGCACATTTGTCAATTGCTGCCACTCAGCCCTAAGCCGATTAGCTGACTTGGTACGGCCATTGCGGACTAACCGGTGAAGCTGGCGATCATCCCTCCTTGTGGTTCTGCGGGGACGTCCTGACCTCGGTATTGGAGTAGCAACACCCCTCTGAGCATTTCGTTTCAGGATATTTGACACCTGACCTTGAGTGATGCCATACTGCCGCTCAGTAGCACGCTGTTTCATGCCGGAATTTCGTAAAGCCACCACTCCATGACAAACAGAATTGTCGAGTTGATGGACCATCTCCAGAGGAAGCGGCAATAACTTTTGGAGACGTGCAGCAGTTGTTTTCCACTAATACAGAACGCAACAACCCTTGTATACCCGACTGTGAAGCCAATCATCAAATGCACCTGTCCGTACATTTTGCCATGCCATATATATATATATATTGCCACGCCATATATATACAGACTTGGCATTTAATATGGAATATTTTTTTCTTCTTGACTTGGGTTTACTTTCTTAACACAGTATATCAATCTGGTGAGTTTCTTTTACACTTTGGTGATTTATTTGTTAAAAGAACCATGTCACTGATTGTCGCAGCAAGAAGTCAACAACAGGATTATATCACAGGTGGCATGGCAAAATGTACGGATTCTGTCTGTCTGTCTACAGGAAAAAAAACAGGATTATATCTGTCTGTCTGGATGTCCGCTTATAACTCAAGAACTACACATCGGAGAAAAGTTTTAGACACAGATTCGGAATCAGCATAAAATTCCGGTGGTTATAGGCTACTTTTTATTTTAATATCAATGGTTTAAAAAACCGGGCCAGCTGCAATTCCATGGCGTAGTTTGTGGCGGCGTATTTGCCCCTTTCCGATCCCATGACGCATTGCGGTTCCGATTCGCGATAAGGTCTATGCGCTATCACCGACACTTTTCCACCTTTTCCATACCTTTTAATCAGATTTACCTTATCGTCCATCGTAACCACATTACGCTTGGAAACACTAGCATTATCCTTCTTCGGACCCATGGCTAACACAGACACAGTAAAGGAATACTGTACGTCGCCTCTGTTTTGAATGCGAATCAGCGGTTGCGCGTATGTACAGTATACTGTACGTACATATTTATATTATTTTTAATGTGCTTTTTATTGTATTTTAAATTGTTTTTTTAGCTTCTTTTATTGTTAATTTATGTACTATTTTATTTATTTTAAATATATATTTTAAGGAAAACAAATGTTTTCACGTCCGTCCGTAGGAGTGACGTAAAGTCGCACATAATGACAAAATGCGTGCCTTTTTTCGTGCCAAGAACGAATAAACGGTTTTTTTTTTTAGTTGAGATTTTATTCCAATTCAAATTTCATTAAATTTCAACTGTTGGAAACAATAATTATTTCAACTGTTGAAAATATTTTTTTGGTTTGTTTTTGGAGTTGAGATTTAAAACAACAACGTTTTAAAAGAACGAAGTTAACAAAACGTCACGTGACGTGTGAACGTGGATAAAACATAGGCGTGGATAAAATTACTGATCCACGTGATCAATGTGGATTGGATGATTTCAACTGTTGGAATATATTTTTCGCGCCATTTTATCGCGCCAAGAACGAATAAACGGTTTTGTGTTTGCCTATGGCCAGCTGTACGTGGGCTGCTCGAGGGTTGGAAAACCAAGCAATCTTTATGTCTTGGCACCACGTAAGAAAACCAGAAATGTTGTATACCCAGAGGTTTTGAGAAATTGAAAATTGAAAAAACGTCATGTAGGAAATGTACTGTGATATTGCTCTAAAATATACATGTTCTTTTCATCATATATTTGTCTTATTCTTATTCAACCCGGGCGAAGCCGGGTACCTCAGCTAGTATATATATATATATATATATGCAGTCACGTGAAAAAGTAAGTACACCCCATGTAAAGTTTTGACTTTTTCAACATACAGCTATTTGATCTTCATTTCAACAATATTGATAGATAAAGGTGATATAATATAACAAATATCATGAAACATTTACATTTTGTGGTCCATTGTATAATTTAAATAAACATAAATGCAAATTTCGCATGAGGAAAAAGTAAAAAAAAAGTAAGTAGTCACACACACACACCACACCACACCACACACACACACACACACACACACACACACACACACACACACACACACACACACACACACACACACACACACACACACACACACACACACACACACACACACACACACACACACACACACACAGTCATTGTGGTTCTTCTTTAGGGGCTCTGATGAGTTATCATCACCATTGTAATTATCTACAACCAGTTTACCTACCATAGTTTGAGCACAAAAAAACAAGAGCAGAAAAATTACTCACCAGTGGAAGTTTTCCATCTGGCAAACGACACCTGTCCATGTCTGCAGCAGTACCTTTATAGATAATATCCAGGACCCTATTCTGTTGCATACGGACAAAGGAAAAGCAAAATAGATGTTGCAGTAAAAGGAAATAAAAGGCAAAATTCATTAACCAAATGATCTGTGGCATTCATTTTTCATTGTGATTCGTTCATTTTTAATGTCGTTACAGATAAGCAACTTACCTCATTATCTGCATGGTACAAACCATGGTGCTGCGCGTACTCGGCAGAGGCTGGGACAGCCAGCACTTGCACTCCTTCTGAGCCTTCCCAAGAAAACTCTAAACCAACAGGATGGATTTGCTAAGGAAATACAATGAAGCTCAATACAAGAATAACCTGTATGTACATATGAGCAATCTATCCCACCAAGCATGTATTTCATCGATTTCCTTTCAAACCATTATTTATCCCCAAAATATTTTGTGGACAACGAATTTGAAATCCCATTACGTGTTAGATACTAGCCCTTCTTCCACCCCCAACAACTTTCGAGGAGATTTTAAAGTAACTTAATGATGTGCAACAGGGAATTTGCAAAGCATTTTTGGGGTTTAAGCTTCAAGTTCATCTTTCAAAGTCAAAGCCATCATGCAGTCATCTTTCTGCAGTCTCAAAGTCACCTGTCACCATCTACCATCCAACCCTTCCTATTGAAGCTCCAATACGTACCAATGTCAGGAGGGATAGATAGAAGCATATCTGTGCTGCACACCCATACTCCAGGAGGACTGCCTGAAGCCAACTGAAAGAGCAAGGAGAAACATTGCACAAGTTATAATGTGGTGGAAAATTTAGATACGAGGGGATGTGAAGGTACATAAAAGAGAAGTGGAAATTCATTGCTGAGGCTCCTTACCTGGTAGGTTAAGGTGTGATGGAGATGGTCCAAATTACATATGAGGTGCTGTGTTTCATGTGATGGCCGACGTAAAGGGAGGCATGTAAATGGGCGGCCGAGCACTTCAAACGGGTAATCTCGTCCCTACAAGATAGCGCAAAGCACATCCATACATACTGAAATGCACATCTCTTCATTACATTCAAAATTGTATTAACTGCAGCGAATAGAAAGGGGAAACATTGTCACTGACTAACCGTGTGGAAGATTAGGATGTGGGCAGATGCGAGTATATCAGGAGACACAACCTGTGCAATGTCAGAACATACGACACAGTAACATACCAACATATAACGCACTGCAAAACAACCACATTACCGTCAGCAATCATTAAATGAACAAATCAAATCACCATTTTGAACTTAATAAATGACATATTTGAACATACCACAAAAATTCATGGTGGCTGTTATGCAAATGCTTGGTCAAAATACCATATCTTGTCCTCAAAATATGCTTCTCCGACCGAGAGCAATGTGTTTTTGGTTAACATTCAGGAACAAACAGCATACAGTAGTTCCACAACCACACTCGGTGGTGTAATGGTTGGAGCGTCCGCTCTGAGTCCGGGTTGTCAGCGGTTCGAACCCCGGTCGAGTCATACCAAAGACGTGCGCTTTCCGTGCTCGATTCTCAGCATTTAAAAAGGATAGAGTACAGTATAAACAAACAATCATAGGATGGCAACCATAGCACAGGCTTTGATGGGCCAATGGCTTTCTCTAGTGTTGAAGTTATTTGAAAGGGAGCATACAGGTAGTGGACAAAAAAACGGAAACACCAATGTAAAGTCACTTAATAGGACATTAGGCCACCACATGTGGTCGGTACAGCCTGTAGGGGCTGTGGCATAGAGTCCACCAGAGTCTGGAATTCCGCAGGAGGGATGCGGCACCATTCTTCCACAAGAAAGTCATTCAAATCACACCTGATTGATGGAAGTGGAAAACGCTGTCTCAGGCGTTGTTCCAGAATATCCCATAAATGCTCGATTGGGTTCATATCTAGTGACTGAGAAGGCTGTGACATATGGATAACATCAGTGTCATATGCTCATCAAAACATTGGACGGCCACACATGCTTTGTGGATGGGGGAATTGGGGGAATTGGGGGGGTGGGGGGGGGAAGGAGGTCGCTTCTTGCAGCGGAATTGGGGGGGGGGCGGGGTCTCTTCTTGCAGCCATGCTTGTCATAATTATAGGAAATCAGACATGTGCAGCATTTTTATATATGACCCGAAGCATGCTGGTATGTTATTTGCTGAATTAATACTTGGGCCACGCCTGTGTAGAAACCGTTGCTTGGTGTCCCTCATTTACCCAGGTGCTTAGATATTTTTTGTCCACTACCACCTATATGTTGTTCTATTCAATTATATTATTATTGCATATATGTCTACCGTGTGTCCAGCAAGCACGCTCAGGTGTTCAGCAGTGACAAGCAGTGCATTCAGAGTGGCACCCCCACTGCCCACTCCTCCCGGCGGGTCTTCGACAGCCAGTATCAGTGCAGATGCGGGGATAGCACCTGCCTCCTGTCTCTCCTCCAGTTCTAGGGAACAATTCAATAAGATGGCATTAAAGAGCATTGCTTGGGCACATCAGAATCAAACGAAATAACTTCAGAATTTGACATATCCAATCAAATATTATGAACCCTATGACAATTATTATTATATTTACACTATTTGATTTAGGGGGGGGGGGGGGGTTGTCTCTTCTTACAGCCATGCTAGTCATAATTATGACTGGCAAGGCTGTGGCATCAAAAAGGTGGAAGTTTTGAAGTACTACATGAAAAAAACATAGTTATTGAATTGAGAAGTATTTTTAAAAAAACACCTTTAGAGGCCATTTTTCCCCGCAAGCGGGGGTTGGCCTTTTTCGGGGACCGTGGTTGTTGTTGTTTTTTGGTCCCCTTTTTGAAGCAATGTTTTACAGCCTTACAGCCGGATGCCCTTCCTGCCGCCAACCCTTTTTTGTCGGCTTTTTATGACAAACAGGGAATTACCAGTGAACTGGTACTCAATTAGCCGACCTCGGAAGGATGACAGGCTGAGTCAACCCCCCTGGCGTTAATTCAGCGATCGACCGGGATTCGAACCCAGGATCCTAGGATCCTAAGCTGGCACCCTAGCCGCTAGCCCAACACCAGGCTAATTGAGAAGTATAACTGATAATAATAGGTGCACTTCCAGCAGAGGTTACTACATCGTAAAGCACATCACCTTTGATGGTGACATCAAGCTGGCCATTCACTATTCCATCTACAATGTGGATCTGAAGTGATTTGGTTTCATGTCCAAGTAATGCTAGCAGATGGGTCCCCAGCTTAACGTCCATCTGAGGGACAGGGTGCTCATTGATGTAATACCCTGCCTGTGAAGCACCAGCCTGCTCGTTTAAAATCAGGTCAAAGGCAAGTGCGATACGTCTGCACCATCATATCGGGTAATGTGACAGGTAAACATACCCTTTTGATAGATCTCCACATTTTCTTTTCTATGGCAGGTGAGTACAATGGCTGTCCAATCCACCCCTGTCCTCTTTTCCACCTTCTCATTCATCTTCCACCTTTTTGATGCCATTCTTGCATCACTCCTCAATGTTGTGTTCACCTGCAGAGAGTGTCATAAGCTTCCATGTGCTACAAGATTCAAAGCAAGCAGTTCCTATGATGTAAGCATATTTACACAAATGCGAAGGCCTTACACATAAACAACAACAACAGGCATTTTAAGGCCATTTTCCCTGCTAGAGCGGAGGTTAGCCTTGTGAAGGCCTTACACATAAGAAGAGAAAAATTAGCAACCATCATTTTAAATGCGTAAGATTACACATGTAACAAACCTGGGTTAAACCGAGATCAATGTTTCATGACATGGTTGCCTTTCAATCAAATGAAGTGCAAGTGGATTCCTTTCTTTGTTTTTTCCAAGTTAAGAAATACAAGAAAATCCTGTTTCTCAACCCCATCGCAACATTCCGAAAAACTCCTGGAAAAACGCCACAAACACTTTGTGACAGCTGAAAAAGCAAGTACAGCGAGGGAAATCAGCAAGTCGGCAATAATTGTTCTTGGTTGTTGGAATAATGAAATTTTGAAAGGCACCAAATTATGATGCAAGAAAGACATCGAACAAAAACATTCTTCACGTATACCCAAACTCGACTAAACTATGTATACCTCATCTGGCCTTAAATCTTCATTCTTCAAGATGATCACAAGTCCCTTTGTTGAAAGGCATTTTTGGCTGCACACATCTGGAAAACAAGGATCTGAAGAGCGAGTTTGGTAAGATAAATAAATAAACAAACTTTTAACTTCAGTTGATATTTCATCCAGGCAAGTCTAAAATTTGTCCTCACCTGCAAAACTGTCATCCTTTTCTCTTATCCATACGATCACCTCCCTTTGTCAATTCAATGTTCTTCCCTCCATGATGACCTGCAGACATAAACAATGTTCAAGCGAAATTAAATATCAGGTTTGGTGATCGACACTAGCTTTCATAAGGAAGACTTGTTCTTCACTCTACGTCAGGTTGCTTGTTTTCTACAAACTTAGTCAATCACTAAAACCTTTTATATTTTGCTTTATTACCTTGATATCTGCAAAAAAAAGAAGAAATTGTAAAGGGAATTAAAACAAGTAGAGCTACATTCAAAGTACACCGCCCCATGACAAATAAATAAAAACATATCCTCCAGCACACAACGGTGCCCGGCAGTGCCGCAGTGCAGCACATGAATTTCGGATTTGGTAGAGAGCGTTGTATAATAATTGATTGATTAATTGATCAATTGCATAATTAAAATAAATAAAGAATAATCATAAAATAATTAATTTCTTAATCAATTGGCTAATCAAAGGAAGGAGCAAAACGCTCCTCCCTTTATATAAGGGATCGTTTCTCTGAATGCAGCTTTAACGTGGGGACTGAAAATACGTTTCTCGGCTTCTATTGAACAAAATTAGCTGCAAATTTCAGAAGTAAATGCTTTGTGCATCGAGGTAATATGTTCCAAATTTCAGCAACGTCCGTTTATGCATTCTTGAGTTTTATTTACAAAACCCTCAAAATCACGTTGGTGGTCTGTCCGTCCGTCCATCCATCCATCCACCCAAAATGTGTTGGTGCTCATATCTCAAGGGCTATACATTGTAACGAGCTGAAACTTGGAATATACATCGGCCAATAGGTCTAGTTAATGGCTTTTGAAACAAATAGTTTATTGCTTTGAGATGCGAGCCGAGATCCGAGTTACGAGCTTTCGCCACCCGGTCACGTGGTTATCTTGCCGTTCAAGTACGTATCTCTGTCGTATAGCGCTGCATTTTTTTTTTTCGCATTTTGGTTATTTCGAGTTCACGCCGCCAGGTGGGTTCTGGTCACGTGGTTATCTTGCCGTTCAAGTACAGTACGTATCTCTGTCGTATAGCGATGCATTTTAGTTTTCGCATTTTGGTTATTTCGAGTTTACGCCGCCAGGTAGGTTCTGGTCACGTGGTTATCTTGCCGTTCAAGTACAGTACGTATCTCTGTCGTATAGCGATGCATTTTAGTTTTCGCATTTTGGTTATTTCGGAAAATTTCATGTTCATGTCGAACATTTCATGTTCATGTTCATGTTTTCATGTTCATGCCATGCCAGGCCACAACTTGTTCAGAGTGCCGGCGATAGCTCGCCTTCTCTTTGTGGAAAACACGGTGAGATCCTTAACATCCAACAACTAATGGGACGCAAACGGGGCGCCCAGTTTAGCGGTACACACATTGATGAATCACCCTGCCTGTGATTCACCCATGACAGGTTATAGCTGGGTCGGGATTCAAACCCAGGCTGGACAGTTTAGACTTTAGAGTCAAGTGTGCGTACCTCCAGTCCAGGCCATCCTGCCAACTTGTATGCTGCATACAGGTGAAATATAAAGCGCGAGATATTTTTATATATACTGTATATTTAAAAAAAAATTGGTGTGGTTTTTGGCGGGCTGGAACGGATTAATAGCATTTCAATGCATTTCAATGGGGAAATTTGATTTGAGATACGAGCAATTTGAGTTACGAGCTCGGTCACGGAACGAATTAAACTCGTAAGTCAAGGTTCCACTGTATATATATATATATATATATATATATATATATATATATATATATATATATATATATATATATATATATTACTGTGTTCAAAAAGTATCCGACCTTTATTTTTCGTGCGTAAAAAACAAGACGCTAGGGAGGCGTTGATTGGTGCACGTATGTAGGCGATCCTAATGCGCACGCGTGAATTTTTTCCCACCTGCAGAAGCTGTCATTCGACGGCAGACCGCCGATGAGCGAGGACATGTAAGTGAGCGCCGTCGGATTTTCGTTTTTGACAAAATGACGGAAAAACCTGAACAACGCTACTGCATCAAATTTTGTGTAAAGCTTGGCGATTCCCAAGTGGAAACGATCCGCAAGATTCAACACCGTTCATTCCATTATGAAGGAGGATTTGGGCTTCAGGAGAATCTCAGCGAAGTTCGTACCAAAGCTGCTAACGATTGAGCAGAAGCAACTCCATTTGGAGATCGCACAGGACATGCTGGAGACTGTGAACAGCGATCCCAGCTTCCTCAACACAGTGATCACTGGCGATGAGTCCTGGGTTTATGGGTACGACCCAGAAACCATGTTACAGTTTTGATGCAAGTTTGATGAAACACAAAATTTGATGCAGTAGCGTTGTTCAAGTTTTTCCGTCATTCTGTCAAAAACGAAAATCCGACGGCGTTCACTTACATGTCCTCACTCATCGGCGGTCTGCCGTCGAATGACAGCTTCTGCAGGTGGGAAAAAATTCACGCGTGCGCATTAGGATCGCCTACATACGTGCACCAATCAACGCCTCCCTAGCTTCTTGTTTTTTACGCACAAAAAATAAAGGTCGGATACATTTTGAACACACTACGTATATATATATATATATATATATATATATATATATATATATATATACACACACACTTTATAACTCTTCAAAATATTATTACCCAAATCTAATATGCTGGATTAATGGCCTAATGGATAAGGCGTCAGACTCCCAAGCTGGGGAGGAGTGTAGGTTCAAGTCCCATCTGGGTTGAATCATTTTTTGTTCTTCTTACTTCATGGTCTTTTATATCGTCTTGAATAATCAAAGGGAGGCGCAAAGCGCTCCTCCCTTTATATGGGATAGTTTCTCTGTATGCAACTTTAACATGGGGACTGAAAATTTGTTTCTCGGCTTCTACTGGTATATTATATATACATATATACACACTTTATATCACTTTAAAACATTTTTTTTTAATTCCAATGTGCTGGCCCAATGGCCTAATGGATAAATAAGGCATCATTTGTATGTCATCAATAAGGCATCATTTGTATGTCATCAATAAGGCATCATCATAATTGTATGTTTTATGTGTCTGTGCATGTTTTCATGTTCAATGTGTTCGTTCTTACACAAGCCTCGATTCTGTATACAAAAAAAAAATTAAAAAAATCTGACTCCCAACCGGGGGATTGCGAGTTCGAATCCTGTCTGGGTTGAATATTTTTCTTCATCTTACTTTTTCAAGTCTTTTATATCGTTTTCAATAAAGTCTTGTACAATGAACAAAGGCATTTAGTTCGTATTTAAAATGCATCTTGGGAAAAATGCCTGGGGGGTAGAAAAGGCCCCTTTATATATGGTATGTGGCAAAGTATAGAAAAGAAAGGACATTCAAAAAAAAAAATCTCGTGTGCATGCTGGACTACCCTTGTGTTCTTAGGAGGAACCAAGTAATGCTCTCAAAAAGTTAATATAAAGGGGCGCCCTACATCTGGCAAATAAAATACATTTACTTCTTCATGCATCTGTAAGAATCAAATTGGCACCACGTGGTGAAGCCAACAACAAAGCTTGATTGGCTTAATATTTCTCTCTTTGTAGTTAAGTGAGGTTAAAGTTACGTTAGGATGACCGAAAATATGCCCTAGGAATGCATCCCCCCATTATAACATTACGTCCATGGGATTATCTTGTATGCTTAACATCGTTTTGCTTAACATTGCACTTTCTAGGAACAAATCCACGATTTTAAGTGGGAATTTGTTGTATTGTGTTTAAAATTAACAATTATACAGTATATTTCAGAAAATATCACACTTGGCAAAAAAAAATTCATTCATGCAATTCAATGTCCGAAACCATTGATAAGTCTATTCCGAGTAAAAGTCGAGGCCTGGCCTTCCAGGAAAAAGTATTGACATATATGCCCCAAAAAATGGTACTTTTAATAATGTTTGGGATGGGGATAGAAGGTGGGAGTGGGAGCTGCATTGGCTGTGGGTGCCATTACAAGTCCATATTTTATTTGGTGGCAGGGCCACAAGATATATTTTCTAAATTTTTGCATCTATTGGTAAAAGGAGAAGTGCGTGTGCGTGTCTGTGTTTGTGTGTGCGTGTCTGTGTTTGTGTGTGCGTGTATTTGTGTGTGTGTGCGTGTATGCATGTGTATCTGTGTGTCATTGGTTGTTATCTCCATTTGCGGGTATCAGGAGGTGGAACAGAATCCCCCCAGGACCCAAAGCATCCATCTTCGCTGCGGTAACGGGTCACGGTTCATAGACCAACTTTTTCAGAGTTTTGCTCCAAGGGAATAATCACTGAACCCGGGATTGCCTCCAGTTGGAGTTCATTTGTGGTAATATTCCTGGGGATGTTTTTTAAATCTCAGTGAGGTTCTTCTTTATCATTCCTGTTGCTCCAATTATCACTGGTACAATTTGGATGCTCTTCAGCTTCCAAGATCTCTTGACCTCATTTTTGAGGTCCTGGTATTTGGTGATTTTCTTGATTTCTATATTCTTTAGGCCAAAATCGGTGGGTACTGATATCTCAATCATCAATGCTGTCTTTTCCATTTTGTTCCTGAGTACAATGTCCCGATTCAATGCTTTGTTTTCTATGTTTATGCTCAATTGAATCATCAGGTCGTACATGAGCATGACATACTCATTTTCAATGATTGCCCTTGGTTTGTGTTTGCATGAGTTTTCTGGTACTGGGATGTTTCAATGAATCACTTTGCATACTTTGTTGTGCTGTTGTGTGTGAAGTTGTTCTGATAATGGTTTTTGCATCCCAAGAGCATGTGTGTATGTGTGTGTGTGTGTGTGTGTGTGTGTGTGTGTGTGTGTGTGTGTGTATGTGTGTGTGTGTGTGTGTGTGTGTGTGTGTGTGTGTGTGTGTGTGTGTGTGTGTGCGCACGTGTTGTATGTGTATGTGTGTGCCTGTGTGTGCATGCATATGTGTGTGTGTGTGTGTGTGTGTGTGTGTGTGTGTGTGTGTGTGTGTGTGTGTGTGTGTATGTGTGCACGTGTTGTATGTGTGTGCACGTGTGTGTATGTGTACGTGTATGTATGTGTGGGTGTGTGCACGTTTGTGTATGTGTGCGAGTGTGTGTGAGTGTATGTGTGTGTATGTGTGTGTGTGTGTATGTGTGCGCACGTGTGTGTGTATGTGTGCGCGTGTGTGTATGTGTGCGCGTGTGTGTATGTGTGTGTATGTGTGCGCGTGTGTGTATGTGTGCGCGTGTGTGTGTGTGCACACGTGTGTGTGTGGGTGTGTGCAGGTGTGTATGTGTGGGTGTGTGCATGTGTGTACACGTGAGATATCCACTGTTGTGGCTCCCCATATATGACAGGAAATGGTATGAACTCGACAACTCTCATCCACGGATATTTATGATATTGCTGTATTTCCGTGAGTCCGATTTGCATTTGGGGACACAATTGTGGTTAACCATCTTGAATTGGTCATTTCATACATCTAAATGCTGAAAAATAATTTTAAAAAGACGATTTGAATTACAGATTCTTGCCAGCAATGGTGGCCATGACTTGGGATCGTCAATCCAAACATTTGTTATCAGTGGTTCTCAAACTTTTTTGGACTACCGCCCCCTTCTGCCCTCTTGGACCGGCCCAATGCCCCCCTTGTCCTATCGTTCGTGGTCGGACACCCAGAATTTATGTAGATAGGAAGCAAAAATAACAGAAGCCAAATATTTTCTGAATAATATTTTACTTTACGTTTTATTTTATTTTGCATGACTTACAATGTTTCAGCAGAACAGGTCCAGGTGAGGGAAACTGGGAATCTGTTATCACAGGCCCAAACACAGTTAGTGTGAAGGGTGGGCCTGGTGACTCGCTGCGAGATTACGAACGTCTGGCTCCATCTCGGTGAGGTAGAGACGCAGATCGCCCCTCTTGGTAATGTCAAGGCGGTTTCGATACTTGGTCAGCAGCACCATCACGGCGCTGACCCCTCTTTCAACGAGGTATGATGTGGGGAACGCCATCAGCAGCAGTTCTGCCTCTGTCCACATTGCGGGGTATTCGCCCCGCTCCAGAATCCAGAATTTGCCGTATTCATGCTGCGAGAATCTTGCCTTCGCCTCATCATCATTGTGGAGGTTGATAATTTCGTCCTGTAATTCACGCTTCACATCTGGAATGTCACATTTGAATGGGTTTATCACCCATGCTGGCACCGACAGTTCTAGCATGTCTCTGAAACGCTGCTCCATATCTCCACGAATCTTCTCAAGGTGATTGCAATAAACGAGCAGCTCTTCATCAGAAACAGCAGTTTCCTTTGCCAACCGGGGAAAGTGGTACATATCTCTGCGGCCGAGGGTTTCCCTGTGCAGAGTCGCTTTGGTTACGAACGCGCCAATCACTTTCTTTGCTTTAATCAGCGTCATATGGTCACCCTGGAGTTGTTTGTTGACATCATTCAGTATACTGAATATGTCCGTGAGGTAAGCCACATCATGCTCAATCGCATTCACTTTCTCCGATAGCTCCGTATCAATTTCCGACAGAAACTCGACCACTGTTGAGAAGAGGGCATGGAAACGGGTCAAATAAGCGCCTTTGGACAATCATCGAACTTCGGTATGCAACAGGAGCCGTTCGAATGCCTCATCGTTCTCCTGGCAAAGCTGACGAAACAGCCGATCATGCAGAGACGACACCTTGATTTTATTCACTGCTTTGATTACTGTTTGGAGTGATGTATGAAGTCTGGTGCTGAGAGCTTTTGCTACAAGATGCTGGCGGTGCACGACACAGTGAATGGCGAACACGGACGGTACCTGGTTCTTCAGAAGCGCAATAAAACCACGCTGGCGGCCAACCATCACTGGTGCCCCGTCCGTCGCGCAAGCGAGAATGTTCTCCATCGGTATGTTCTTATCAGTAAAGTACTTCTCCAACGTTTGGAAGATGGAAGAACCCTTCGTATCGGTCTGGAGAGAGCGGGCAAACAACATTTCTTCCACCATTTCCTGATCACGGATGAAGCGAAAGTAGCAGAGTAACAGAGCTTCACTGTCACGCAAAGTGGACTCATCCAGCTGGATGGCGAAGTGTGCGCTTCCCAGCTCACTACACCGCTTATCTTCTACATCCGATGACATTTCATCAATCCGCCTGGCCACGGAATCATTGCTGAGCGCAATCGACGAGAGAACTGGATTCGG
Organism: Myxine glutinosa; assembly: GCF_964187855.1. Lineage (NCBI taxonomy): Eukaryota > Metazoa > Chordata > Myxini > Myxiniformes > Myxinidae > Myxine > Myxine glutinosa. Next base: position 23,392,452 of record NC_136271.1, on the reverse strand, counting down.
ATCCTGGCCCATAACGGTTTTTATCACTTCCCCAACAGCTGGTTTGATCAACTGTTCGCCGATTGAATACGGTTTTCCAGATCTGGCGATGAGCAACGACAGCTTATACGACGCTTCCAGTCCTTTATCCACGAGCTTTTGGCTGGCTTTGAACATCGTCGTTACCGTGGATCGCTTCTCAAATTTCTCTTTCAGCGATTGGAAATAGCTGACCTCTGCGCGGGCCTCATCACTGTGCTTTTTACTCAGGTGCTCGCTCAGTCGAGATGGTTTCATTGCTTCATTGGACAGCGTGATACCACACAACAAACACATCGGTAACTGTTTGTTCGTCGGAGATGGAATGAATCCATACTTGATGTATTCAACGGAATACTGACGACACTTTTTCTTTGAGGCCGACATCTTGAAGCCGACCGGACGTGAAGCTTTTTTGAATAACGAAATCAACACGCCAAAATGTCGAAAGACTAACACCAGCACTAACACTGACTGTTCATACCTTGCCCAATGTCTGTGCTGGCCAGACCAGGCTGTAAAGTTGAACCGGGCACGTTGAATAGTCCAGCACGAATAGAGTGTATTATATCCCGCATAAAAAGATTCTTGCAAGCCGATTGGTTGAAATGGCACCACGTGACAAAAATTAGTGTTGTACTATTGGCCGCATTGGCGGCCAATAGTATTTCGCTGGTGTCATACACTATCATGTTTGTTGTGTGAGCATGTATGGACAAGAAAATACCTACGGCTACACGACATCAGCGAATATGTGATCATAAAAACCATGCGAAGGGGGAAAGAATGTGGTCGTTGATTGGATGGCCAATTTGTCGAATGGCGACGGGTAACCTGTTCAGACTGCAGGAAGCCCAATGAGCGCTCCAAATCGCCGCTGCTCCTCTAAATCGCCAGTGCCCCCCAAATCATTGCCAGCGCCCCCCTGCCGCCCGTGGACTCTCGAGCGCCCCCTGAAACTGAAAGTTCCCAGCGCCCACTGGGGGTGGGGGGGCGGTAGGGACCACTTTGAGAACCTATATGTTAGATGATTACAAGGATACTTTTCTGGCCCAATCACATTCAATTACACCTCATAACGATGTTCGTCATCGTGGCTACGATTTTCCAGGTAACTGAACGATATTTTAGGCGGACGAGACAACATCAATTACGAACAGCATCTCAAAAAGCAACGGCATTTGAATCATTGCTAAAGAGTTGGTTTCACCGCGCTAAAATGGCGGCGGCAGTCGCTGACTCAAAGTAACCCAAAATTGCGTCCACCTTTTGAAAATGATACAGGTATACTGTATCATCTCCATCCCTTTTGAGATCACACAAAATCATTTCACAAAATTTCAACGTAAAATAACTTCCGTCTTTGACTTTAAAAAGCCATTTGCCGTTGTTAAATTTACTGTCGTTCCAAAGTTAAACTTAAAGGTTGTTTAAAATGTCGATCAGAAAACGCAGATCTACTTCATTGTCAGATCTACGAAGCTCTATATAAACTATAATCGTTTGTAGCTATTTAGCGTCTCATTTAGTTAACTTGAAAAATCCTATCAACTTTACAAATAACTTACTTACATACTAACTTGCATATTCCATTCAGATCGAATCTCACTGGCATAATGCAAGATCACGATGCTCAAAAATGTCTCAGCTCGACGCAGTGCAAGATGGCGACCGCGCAACGACGATATTTCCACCAATAAGTATTAAACAGCAGCTACGCCACCCCTAATTACCGCGCAAAGAAAACAACCCTTTATATAGACTTCAACATGGATATAACACTACCTGAGGCGAAATATTTACCAGTACCACGTAAATCGTATACAGCACCAGTTGCACGAACGACAACGGCAAAATACCGAATACAGTAAAGGATATTAAACTCAGTCCAGCAATACCTTCAATGCGGAAATACAGTTACAGTTACAGTTGTTGTTGTTGTTGTTGTTGTTGCTGTTGTTGTTCGTGCTGTAATATCAATGCAAAGGTATCTAAAAAATAATTTATGCTGAATAGTAAAGACGCTATTTCCCAGTATAATTTATACCATTAAGTCACTATGTCTTATTTATCATGTAATCGGGTTTAATAAAAATTAAAACACGTCGTCAACCCTCCATGTTTACACGACTTCATACGACACATCCGGCTCACGGATCCTCCAAACAACAGGGTGTTGTTTCAAGTTAAATATATAAATCTGAATTCTGTGTGGATCCCCAACACCAAAAAATAATTTACCAAATTTCGGAAAGAAAAATACAGTTTTAAATTTATTCCATTGATTATAAACCACAGACGTATTGCAACAACCACAACACCGCGGGCCGTGTATAATGCCGAGCGCTGATTGGTTGAGCGATGCAACGTGGGTGCTGCTTGATGTTATAGCAACGGCGGACCTCGTCTCTATAGCAACGGATTGAGGTTGAAGGCCTTGGTCAGGTGAGAGTGTGGCGCGTCATAACTCAGATACGCTGTACCATATATATATCATGTATAAATACTGTGCTGCAATTATAATTTAGAACTAGTAAGAATGTTTATTTGCCGAGTTCATTAAGTGCTTTACCATATTTAACAATGCTATACGTTTGTTGCCCATCGATTTGTGTTATGTAACACTAAGTTATCATACCTCCGCCATCGAAGTTGGATGTAGGTTATGTTTTCACCCCTGTGTGTCTGTTTGTGAGCAGGATATCTGAAAAAGTTAAAGATTGATTCGGACGAAACTGGGTGGACTGCTTGGGTGTGTGACAAGGACAAATCGATTCGATGTTGGTGAAAATCCAAATCCGGATACAATAAAAAAATTTTTTTTTAAGTGATTCTTCACCATTTTGTGATTAGGACCAAAACGATCAATAGCACGATATTTCGAGAAGTTGTGGATGACTTATGAGCAAACTCGTTGAATGAGTTGGTTAGGTGACAAGAACAAGCCGATTAGATTCTGGTTCAGATCCGAATCCAGATCTGGATCTGAGAATTTTAAAAGTGATTCTTCACCATTGAGATATATGGGCAAAAACTATATATCGCATGATATTTCAAAAAAGTTTGGACGGATTCGGTTAAAAATAATCTCCAAAGTTAAAAATAAAACGTTCCAAAGTTAAAAGTAATTATATTAGAATACCACCAATGAGCACAGCCACCACGTGGTCTTCAGCTCGTCCTCCATGAAGACCACATAGTAGTCGAGATGTCCTACCTGAGTTTTTAGCTCACCTCGAACAAAAATTGTTCATGTGAGGTATCAGCATCACGTGGGGTCCGTTGGTCAGGCAGTGAGTAAATCGGCTGCGTGTAAACACTCGGAACCTCTTCTCTGAAACTACACACACAATTTTGATTAAACTTGACCACAACCTTCATCACCTGTGATTTACCAAAGTTCATTCACAGCATTAAAAAAAAAAAAAATCAGGGGTTTGCTTCCCAAAATAGGTATTTACTTTCTTCTGCGTTACATATTTCGTCCACACCTACCAGTGGTTACCTGGTTTTATGAGGTGAGCCCAGGGGCATTGCCCATATTTTTTTTTCTTGCTGGGTCGCTGTGCTACTTGGTGATTATTTAATTTATTTTCTTGAATATGGATCAGATTCTTCCCAACTGCAACCGATATTTTGCATCTGATTTGTAATACAAATAATATCTCAACATGTTCACATTTGATTACTGTATTAGCATTATTAATTGGCTGCATTTTACCCCAGGAAGGAAAGGAACGAGGCAGAGTGTCTTTTCTTTTTTTTCATCTCTTCATCTCCCATGAGATGGTAATTGTCATTTATTTATTTATGCATCAAATAATGGGGTGTTCATTCTTGATTCTTTAATACCAATTCATTTTCAGCATTAATTAATTTTTATCTACCACTCTACCACCCCTCCCTCCTACAGTATGAACGATGGACAAAAAGCAGCCAACGTCTGTTCGTCACACGAAAGAGCCTGCATTGAGCCGTAGCACACCGTCAGTCGCATCAACACACACCACGCAACCAGCTGCATCAACGCACACTACACCAACAGCTGCATCAGCACGCACTACACCAACGACAACAACAGCACGCACTACACCACCAGCTACATCAACACCCACTAAACACGCAGCTGCAACAGCACACACTACACCGCCAGCTGCATCAACACCCACCACGCAACCAGCTGCATCAACGCACACTACACCAACAGCTGCATCAGCACGCACTACACCAACGACAACAACAGCACGCACTACACCACCAGCTACATCAACACCCACTAAACACGGAGCTGCAACAGTACGCACTACACCGCCAGCTGCATCAACACCCACTAAACACGCAGCTGCAACAGCACACACTACACCGCCAGCTGCATCAACACCCACAAAACAGGCAGCTGCTACAGTACGCACTACACCACCAGCTGCATCAACACCCACTAAACACGGAGCTGCAACAGTACGCACTACACCGCCAGCTGCATCAACACCCACTAAACAGGCAGCTGCAACAGCACGCACTACACCGCCAGCTGCATCAACACCCACAAAGCAGGCAGCTGCAACAGTACACACTATACCACCAGCTGCATCAACGCGCACTAAACAGGCATCTGCAACAGTACGCATTACACCACCAGCTGCATCAACGCGCACTAAACAGGCAGCTGCAACAGTACGCACTACACCACCAGCTGCATCAACGCACACTAAACAGGCAGCTGCATCAAATCTTACTAAGTCACCATATGGATCAACCCGCACTACACTGCCAGTCATATCAACCCAAATCAAAGTGGCTGCTGCACACACCGGAATTAAACAATTAACACATGATACACCACCAGCTACATCAAGTCTCAATTCCCCACCTTCTGAATCAACCCATACTACCCTGCATGTTCCATCAACCCGCATCACACGCCCTCCAAAATCAATCCGGCCTCTTCCACTCGCCACTTCAACATACTCTGCACAATCTCTAGAATCACCTGGCACCCTTCAGCCTCCTGCTTTTCCTCGATCCATCCATCTGCCACCTGGAAGTTCTCAGGATGGATTCTTTAATCCAGCCTTTTCGCCCGACGCTCCTGTCCAACAAGGTGCACATTACAAACACTTGCTGTACAACGGTGTAATACACTGATTGCTGTGCTTTAGCAAGTTTTCATGATCCCAGGTCCATTTGAAACTTGGGACTCACAGCAGGTGGGCTGCTAGGATCTTCAAGTAGTTAGACACTTAGCAGCAAAGTGCTGCCAAATAACAACCTTTTAAAGAAATATGTCATAGGTGTGATGTTTATGGCATTCAATAAAATATCAAGTCTGTCATGTTCCATGCCTCTTTGTGATGTCTTTCTCACTGTTTAACTTATTTGGCTGTGCTCGCATTAATCTTGTTTTAATTCAATGTACCGCATGCTTCAGCACATGCTCTTCCAGGATTTATATAAATTTCTTTCTTCGTTTAAGTGGGAAACCACTATGGCCTGTTCTGTGAGAGTTGTGGCCTCTTGGTTGTGATACTGCATCTATAGCCATATCACAGCTCATCATGCACACAATTTATCCTTAATTGCCTCTCATCAGAATCAGGTGAAGACTTAGCTGAAGAAAAAAACATTTATTTAATCTCTCAGTCCTTTGCTATCATTATCACAGTGATCACAACTACCACCTCATGGTCAGAGTGCCTCAACTATAATATAGGCTTTTATCTTTTTTTTTTCCTTCAGCCATTATTGACAGTTAGCCTCTACTCCGAACCCCAACATTCGCAGGGGATACATTCCTGAAAAATACCGCGAATGTTGAATCCGTGAATGTTGGGGCATCGTTTCAATGGGGAAAAGGGGGTAGGTTCCCGGCGGTTCGTGATTCATAAGTGAAAATTTTAAAATCATACGAACACGAATGCACATCATTAGTTTCATTTAAAAATACATTTTACAAGAACAAAAACAGCAGCTGCTGTTTCCAATTTTTATTTAAGATTCGCTACATTAAGATGTGGGAGATGGTGGGTGGGGATGTTGTATGCACACGTTCAGCTGCTTTATGTGTGACGCATGCAAAATGCTTTTAGAAGTATGATTTGCATGGCTGGTGGGAAATGGCTAATGCGTGGCTGGAGATGGTTTTATGCATGACGCATGCAAGATGCTTTTAGAAGTGTCATGGGCATGGGCACGGCTGGTGGGGGGAGTTTTTGCACCTGCGAATACGCGAAGCACAGGGCCACGAATGTAGGAGCACGTCACATTTTACGAACCACCAATATGTTGAATCTGCAGAATGTCGAATCCACGAATGTCAGGGTTTTACTGCACTTCAGTTTTGCTTTCACAGAGGCCTTTGCATGACAGATACATTTTCACAGTTGTCTAATCCAGTAGTTGCATACCAAAGGAGGACTTCAGGTAATGGTTGCACAAAGTGCAGAAAATGTGAAATTATCTCCCTTGGACTGACATACCCCAAATACTGCATTTTTCTTTTTGATATTAGTGTAATCTATCTATAATTCCATTAATCTCTGTGTGTTTGTATGTGTGTATGTGTGTATGTGTGTATGTTTGTCTGTGACCGCTGTTTCTCGACAACCACGGGTCCGATATACTTTAAACTTGCCAGGTATATTGCTGGGGACCCGAGGATGTGCCTTTTCAAGGTTTCATATTAATCGGACAAGTACTTACCGAGCTATGGCGATTTCTTTACCAAACACTGCAAGCCGTTCGCTTTGGACCAAACCATTGCATGTAAATAGAGGGGGGGGGTTCTGTGGTCGTTGCGAATGGACCAAACCATTCATGTAAATAGAGGGGGGGGGGGGGTTCTGTGGTCGTTACTGCCACGTGGTTTCAAAGTTTTTTTTTGTTGTTGTTGTTTGCACGCATGTTTTTTTGCACCCACGTACGGGCACGCCCTAGGATGTTTACACACACACACCCCTACACAAATTTTTTTTTTTTTTGGCAAGGAACGGGCACCCACGTACGGGCACGTCCTAGCTTATATATAGTACGGGCATGCCCTAGTCTATCTATAATTCCATTAATCTCTGTGTGTTTGTATGTGTGTATGTGTGTATGTGTGTATGTTTGTCTGTGACCGCTGTTTCTCGACAACCACGGGTCCGATATACTTTAAACTTGCCAGGTATATTGCTGGGGACCCGAGGATGTGCCTTTTCAAGGTTTCATATTAATCGGACAAGTACTTACCGAGCTATGGCGATTTCTTTACCAAACACTGCAAGCCGTTCGCTTTGGACCAAACCATTGCATGTAAATAGAGGGGGGGGTTCTGTGGTCGTTGCGAATGGACCAAACCATTCATGTAAATAGAGGGGGGGGGGTTCTGTGGTCGTTACTGCCACGTGGTTTCAAAGTTTTTTTTTGTTGTTGTTGTTTGCACGCATGTTTTTTTGCACCCACGTACGGGCACGCCCTAGGATGTTTACACACACACACCCCTACACAAATTTTTTTTTTTTTTTTTTTTTGGCAAGGAACGGGCACCCACGTACGGGCACGTCCTAGCTTATATATAGTACGGGCATGCCCTAGTAATTATAATTTTGCTAATTATATGTTATTGTTATTGCTCACCTTCACTCCTTCATTCCTCTTTTCTCCCACCTCTGGAACAAACTCCCTCACTCTCTTCAATCCCACTCCACCCTCCAGGTCTTTAAAACAGCTGTTCACCACCATCTCTTATCCTACTTGGCACCCCCATCCAAAACCTTGATCTTTTCTACCCCCGCTAATTTCGGTCCCCTTGTGTTTTATACCTCTCACCCCCCCCCCACCCCCCCTCCCCTTCCCACGCCTCCTGCCCCCAAGCCCTCTCCCTCCCACACTTCTCCCTGCTGTCAAATGTTGTGGTTGTGTGCTTCCCCTTCTCTCCCCATCTTGTCTTCCGCTCCCTCTTTTTGTATATTTTGTTTGTCTGGTTGATTTGTTTGTGAAATAAATGTTAGCTCTTTCACGAGCCTAGATTCAGTATACAAAAAAAAAAAAAAAAAAAAAAATGACTTCTTCATTCATTTTGATAGCAGCATGGGTATACTACTATATACCTCATAAACATTGTTTTTTGTACACTACACATCCTTGAAAAACAGGGAAATGAGAATCGGAGAGGCTGATGATTGCACATCCTTTATTTTCTGATCACCATAGTCACACAGCCCTCTGTGAGTGTGAAGAATGTGGACTCGGAGGGCGAGGTTGGTGCTGAAGCTGAATCGGATGGTGCTCTAAATCTGATTCATGCTTCACAGAGCTCCAACACTGCTCGGCAATGTCTCACAGTGCCAAGCCAGACCCCACAGGCAAACAGGTAGGAATACATAACAGCAATTTATATCGTCCTTTGGTCAGAAAAAAAAACAACTTTGGTCAGAAACTGTTTGAATAAAAAAAACAATCTATTTTCATGCAAACATTTGTTTGTTTTACTACGAATGATTGTCGTTGACAGCCAACAGGAATCAGAAGCTTCAATGAATAACAGCGAATCAAATGAAAACTCATTCCGCAGGCGAGTAGCCTATTCTGATGTATGATAGTCTGTTACAGAGCGTCGGTGCTGCCAAAGCAGTTTCTTGGCAAGGTTTATACTGCGTCTGGGTGGTTTGCCATTGACTTCCCAGCAGTAGTTCAGGCAGGAATTTGTAGTTTGTTCATGATGGTGGCAATAGATCGCCTATTCTTCGCGAAGGACACCATGGGGTCTGTAACATCCACAAACTAATGCCGGCCGGTGGGACGACCAGTTTAATGGCACCTGTTTCGCTTTGGGAATAACTGAACAGGACCCTATTAACCAGTTTGCTCCCAATCACATGCTATGCATACAATTTCCTCTATGTATTCCCCCCCTCAAAAGTGAACTGCTGAATTAACTTATCACTGGAAATTCATCAAGATCATAGTCTTGTCTACCTTGATGGAGTGTAACTAAATAACAAACTAGAAAGTGCAATCAGAGATTGCAGGCCCTCGCCAGGACGTGTTTTCAGTGGTTTTTAAGGCTTTTGTGTTAAAACAAATAGCATCATCATTAACATATGTTATTCCACATGGAGAGTTCTTTATAATGAGCCATGTTTCAATTTTTTTCTATGCAGCACTTTCGGAGATGAAAGAGGTGCAAATTTTTACGGTTTTTCCAAGGTGGCGGCCGAACCACGTAACCGATGACATCATAATTATCATTTAAAAATCTAAGGTGGAGGTGCACCTATGGTGAAAATTTCCTGCAATCGGACCAACAGTTGTAGAGAAAATCATATTTATTCTGTGCGGACAAACAAACAGACTCAAATGCAATACCCTCTCCTCTTGCGAAGGTAACAATAAAGGCGTATGCTTGAATCACAAATAAATAAACCAAATGCATATCAAACCATAAGAACACTTGGGAGAGCCCCTACCTTCAGGCATCCCACTAATAGGCTGAACAGGTTGAACAATTTACGTTTTGTATACCTCTGATAGGCCAGATCTAGATCCGTACCTGAACCAAAATCTAATCGGCTTCTTATTGTCACCTACCCAACTTATCCACCAGGTTTTGTCTGAATCCGTGCACAACTCTTTGAGATATTGTGCTATATATCATTTTTGGCCCCATCTTCTCAATGGTGAAAAATCACTTTAAACATTCTCGGATGTAAATCTAATCAATTCATCCTTGTCACAAACCCAACCTGTCCACCAAGTTTTGTCTGAATCCGTGCACAACTTTTTGAGATATCCTGCACACAGACAAACAGACAAACAAACACAGACAAACAGGGATGAAAACATAACTCCGTCCACCTTCAGGAGCGGAGGCAATCACTGAGTTATTGAAACAATATAATTCACTTAATACCTCGCATTCCATGTACATATTTGGAATATACAGGGTGTTTCATAGAAAACGCAACCCAAAGTTGTTTTTCCACTTTTTATATTTCCATTGAAACGACATGAAACTTGTACATAAGAATCTTTGTAATATGTAGAATAAAGTAACACGCAAAAACGAATCGAGTGATTTCAGAAGACAGTTCACAAAACATGTCCTAAATATCCGCCCTGCTGCAGAAGGCTCAAATGGATCCTCCTGGTGAAGTTGTCGATAACTCGGCTACATTCCTGAACAGGAATAGCTTTGATTGTTGGTGACAATTGCATTTTTGAAGTCAACAATAATCTGAGGTCTCCCCAGGTACACTCCATCCTTCAGGTAACACCCAAAATTAGATAAAGAAGTGAGAAAGTGAGGTGGGTTGAAAATATAGAAGTGAGGTGGGTGGAGGTTCCAAAAATGGGGCATCCATTCAACATCTGTCCTTCTAGAGATGAATCGATCACTGAATTTCTGTTGTACCTGCTGTATCGATCTGTTGGAAGTGTGAGGTGTTGCCCCATCTTGCTGAAACCATTGCACAGCCCTGTCGATGTGGCGCTTCCTCGCTAATGCAACCCAGAACTTCGGGATAACTTTCAAGTACCGTTCAGTGGTTACAGTTGCTGATTTCTCTTCTTCACCTTGGAATTAGAAAGGTCCAATGATGCCAGATTTGCTTATGGCAAACCAAGCAGGGCATTTCTGGCTATGCAATGGCCTTTCAATAACTTAATCAGGAGAAGTAGAACCCCAAAACACGTTTTAGAGTTAACATGACCACTTAAAATAAAGTAGGCCTCATCAGAAAATCACACATTACTAGATTTGGATCCCTATGATTTTTTTCCTCAAACCATTCACACATCGTCACACGAAGTTGTTTATCATTGTCTGTTAGGTTTTGCTTCACTTGTATCGTATGCGATACATGTACACGTTTAGTGCTTCAGGATTATCAGTGTACTTGATAAAGATAAGTTCAATTATTGAGATTGACGACAGCGATTTATTGGGCTCCTCAAAACTGCTTCATGGACCGCTTCAATGTTTTCTCGTGATCTTTCAGTCCTCGGGCGACCAGACTTTGAGCAATTTAATTTTGTACTGTCCCGTGGGACTGAAACCTCTATCAATCGAAAAAGCCTGGTGTTGGCTTGGGATCCTAGGATCCTGAGTTCGAATCCCGGTCGATCGTTGAATTAACGTCAGGGGGGTTGACTCGGCCTGTCATCCTTCCGAGGTCGGCAAATTGAGTACCAACTCACTGGCAATTGGGACAATGCATTAACGGAACAAACGCGCTTCCAGAAAAATGATGCGAACCAGCAGCCGCAGGCTGCATACAAAGCAACAACGACATCAATCGAGAAATAGCAGACTTATCTGGGGCTAATCTGGTCTTGAACTTCTTTCTGAATCGTGTTTGAGTCTGTTTAAAATGACTTTGTGGCAAAGTAAGACTCTACAATCAAGATCCTTTGTTCAATTGTCCATGTCATCTTTGAAATTAACAGTATGACTCTATGATGTTTGCAGTTTTTCCTCCAAATGATGCTTCATACAAACATGCAATAGAAAAGAATTTGTATCAAAAAATAAAAATTTCACGTAAATTTAATGGGGTTGCGTTTTTCTTATGAAACACCTTGTATTACAACTAATGTGTGAAATATTGTGATGAATCTGCAACCTTTTTTCCCCCTTTTCCTTATTTTCTTTCCCTTCTAGTCTCTTTCCCATTTATATCTGTCTTCAATGATTAAGATTTGTATCAGAGCCATAAATTCTATATGCTAGCTTTTTATTAGGTTCTTCCTCGTGATAATGTACGAAATGAACTGTGTAAGGATTTGTTTTTGTTCAGTACTTGTTTTCATTATACTATTTTCTATTTTTTGTTGCATTTCTTCACTGTTTAATATGAAAACATTATTTTTACTGCTTCAACAACAGTGCAACTCCAGCACAGGTCACCCACCAATTGAGCAAGTTGACCCAGCGGCTGCGATCTCGCACAGCTAGAGTGAAGCAGAGAATCTTCCACTCGGATGAATCGTCCACAGAGAGCAGCGACAGTGACAGTATGGCACCTCATTGCACTACAACATAATACACCACATTCAATTCACTCACGACATAGAGCTGCAGAAGGAATGGGATATGACATGGAAGCAGTACTGTGATGTGAGGGAGAAGGATGCGAGTTGATGGACGGCTCACTGTTATGGTCTTTAAGAGGGCACTTTTAATCAAAATTATTAATTACTAGGGCATGCCCGTACTATATCTATATCTAAAATTATATCCCCCCCTCTATTTACATGAAATGGTTTGGTCCATGAAATGTTTTGGTCCATTCGCAACGCCAAAGCGAACGGCGAACGCTTTACATGAAATGGTTTGGTGCATGAAATGTTTTGGTCCATTCGCAACGCCAAAGCGAACGGCGAACGGCTTGCGAGTACAGTGACAATCCCCCCGGGGTTTTTATTAGTTTTAAAACATAGTTTAACGCCAACATAGCGCCAACATAGTTTGCAAACGTGAAATAAATGAATACGCTCTCAAATGTGCCATCCGAGGCAGAGTGTGTCCGCCACGTTCGGCACACGCGATAGCTCGCTGCTCTCTGATTGGTTGAATCGTTTTTTGGACATAGCTCGGTAAGTAATTGTCCGATTAATATGAAACCTTGAAAAGGCACATCCTCGGGTCCCCAGCAATATACCTGGCAAGTTTAAAGTATATCGGACCCGTGGTTGTCGAGAAACAGCGGTCACAGACAAACGTACAAACGTACAAACAAACAAACACACAGAGATTACTGGAATTATAGATAGATAACATTATGGATCTGACATAGTTCAGTGGTGGCATTCTTACTTTTGAATGTCAAACCATAGTTAGATTCACGACCAAATTATAAACTACCATCCTGGTGCTTCCTAGGCAGGGTGTTGTATCTGAGTGTGCCATCATTAAATGGGATGTTAAGTTGGTGTCCTGTCTGCTTGCTTTCACTGGTGATCCCGTAGTACTTTTCGAAAAGAGTATAAAATGACGTACCAGCACCTTGGCCAAATTCAAAATTTCTGTCCAAACCTGTAACACCCTGTGACAGAGTGGCGACCTGTAAAGGGTTGGTCCTCTGCAGCCATGAAACACCTTCTGCAGAATTAATGCCCTTGAAGCAGTGTATGATCGTGTAACAATAGCATTATGAAGATAACAGAAATTGTCCAAGCATAATATATAAATAATTTGAAGATACTTGCACTTCTAATCGAGAAATATGCTGGAAAAGAGCAATATGCTGGGCACCTGACAGGAAGAGAAGGGTTGGATGGCCAAGAGACACCTGGCGACGTACCGTTGAGAAGGAAATGAAAGGAATGAAGGTCGCCTGAAATAAAATTACAACATGGGCCCAAGACCGACAAAATTGGGAGGGTTCATAAGAAGCTCCGTATGCCAGGCGACATGATTGGATAATAAGCAAGCAAGTAAGCACTTCTAATCTTGTCGTAAGGCAGAGTTTTTCATTCTTGACATTTGCATTGATATTTGAATATTTTCTTTTCTGACCTCAAACCCCTACCTCTCTGTCATCCACACTCCATCTACCAAACAATTAATCCTCAATGAAAGACTATTATAAGGTTTTATTTCAATTACAGAACACTGTCTGACAAAATAAAATGTTAAATCCATATTGAGAAAAAATGGATCCACAAATGAAAAAAACGTTTAAAAAAAACAGTGACCAACTTGGGGACTTTCCTCCACTCCCATAAGTTCTGATGGACCAGCCCATTCCAAACTAGTCGTATAGCGCAGCCATGTGTATTAAGTATATTCCCAATGGGGAAGGACCATCATGAGACACGAATAAGCATTTGGCTTTCAAATCACCATGGTAACAGTTTATAGTCAGGTCGAGAATTGAACCCAGATGAGACAGTTCAGAGGATAGTGTGCTACTGCTACGCCCTCCTATCATACTTCTTATACAATACATTAGAATTTTGGGAATATTGTCAGTTTTTCATTAGTGGTGGGGGACAGAGGGGAATGTGAGGGAGTATTGCGGGAAGGGGTATTCAGTTAAACTTCATCTTGATCACTTATTGTCAGGTTTACCTTGACTCGAAACACCTAGACCAGCCAAATGTTATTTCTGCCTCATATCCTTTGATAAAGACAATAACAACCAACGAGCACTTCACGTGAAAGTAAATAATGAAAGAATATTGGTTTTCCAAAAACAATAAAATGCAATCAAAGAAGATCAAACACAATAAGAGGCTGTTGGTCTATCAGACATGCTGTATGCCCATGTCAGCTGTTTCTTCTGCAAATGTTTTATATACAGCCTGTGGCTGCTGGTTGCATCATTTTCTGGAGGTGCTGCTGATGCAGTGCTCCCTATTCCCAGTCAGCTGGTACTGATTTTTCCAACCTTGGAAGGATGACAGGTTGAGTCAACCCACCTGGTGTTATGTAATGGCACGACAGGGGCTCAAACCTGAGATTATAAGCCACCTTAACTGTTAAGACAACACCAGGCTTCTTCTGCAAATAAAACAAGATGGTATTCATAGAATACTTACCCTGCACAGTCAACTTGGCACGAGCCAACTCTTCTGTTTTTGAACATTCTTTTTCCTTTGATCCAATATGGCTGCCAGACCACGTGAGCGATGACATCATAAATTTATATTCTCTAATATAATTGTTGCATAGATCATGCTCAATACATTTCAAACTGATCAGACTAAGCGTTGTCCCTGTCGAATTATGACGTCATAATTATGGCACCAACAACGTCATCGTTAACACCTATTCCCCATATGGAGTTCTTTACAATGAGCCATGTTTCAATTTTTTCCATGCAGCGGTTTTGGAGATATAGAGGTGCAACATTTTTCGGTTTTTCCAAGATGGCGCCTGTACCACATAACCTATGACGTCATGATTGTCATTAAAATATTCTAAAGGAGGAGGCGTTCCTATGGTGAAAATTTTGTGCACATCAGACCAACAGTTGCTGAAATTTTTAAAATAATGATCGGATGGATAAGTGTTGTATTTGTCGAATTATGACGTCATAACGAAGGCACCAAAGACATCATCATTAACATATCTTATTCCCCATGGGGAGTAGTTGACAATGAGCCAGGTCTCAATTTTTTCCATGGAGTAGTTTCAGAGATATAGAAGTGTGAAGTTTTTCCAAGATGGCGCCTGTACCACGTGACCTATGACGTCATAATAATCATTAAAATATTCTAAAGGGGTAGGCCCTCCTAAGGTGAAAATTTCATGTCAATCGGACCAACGGCTGCCGAGAAAATGAATTTTTAAAATGCAGACACGGCACACACACGTACGTACGTAACTGAATGCTTTACCCCACTTTGCGCTTCGCGAGCGCAGGGTAATAATAAGAAAACAATTGCAATTGTGCATGCAACTGCACACAAAAATGTACAGTACTTGTTTTAATAATCTGTGTCAGTTTTTGCCAATTATTGGATTTGTGCTTCTTGGCCTAAAATGGTCGATATAGCATTCGTTATTCTAGATCTTTTTCAATGTCATTTTAATACCCGGCAAATAGTGACTAACGTTGCTTAGGAATCTGAGCCTGGTGTTGGCTTAGCGGTTAGGGTGCTGGCTTGGGATCCTAGGATCCTGGGTTCGAATCCCAGTCGATTGCTGAATTCAACACCAGGGTGGTTGACTCAGCCTGTCATCCTTCCGAGGTCGACAAATTGAGTACCAGTTCACTGGTGATTCCCTATGTGTGCTCAAAGGTGACTAACAGGGTTGGTGGCAGGAAGAGCATCCGGCTGTAAAACATTGCTTCAAAAAGGGGACCACGGTGCCCGAAAAAAGGCCAACCCCTGCTCTGCGGGGGAAAATGGCCTCTAAAGGTGGTTCTTCTTGTTTCTTAGGAATCTGAGAAGACCAACTGCCTGCAATTGATGTCTTCCTTCCATGTTTCAACAAAACAGGGATTTGTGTTTATGGAGGATATTTTCTAGATTGGAGAATGCTTCCTACATACGTATTTCTGGAAGAGACGCCGATTACATACATTGCTATATCCATAGGCAAAACAAATGACTAACAACTTAAATATTGGCTCAATGCTTTGCAAGTGCATAATATTCTATTGTGTCGAAAGAACTCAATATTTTAGATATACTGCATTTGTTTCGTTGTTTGATTCTTGTCTCCAGGTACTGTGAAAAAGATAAAACCAGTGATTAAGGAAGAATCTCCAACCAAACAAGCTCGACAGGTCCCAACAGCCCCCAGCCTTGAAGAGCCAGGGACAGACGGAGGAGCCACAAGAAGAACCTGGCACTTTCATCGCCCTCGTTTACCAGCCTCTATTGATCCTTACACAGGTGGGTGGGAGTGAGAGAGATCTTAATAAATCCTCCAGCTTACTGACTGCCTGATTAAATGGCCATACAGATCATCCACCGTGAAGGTTTGGACCCTTCAAACCCAGAACCTCTCCGAACAGCAATTTCACAACCTTAGTTTACAAATGGCATAATCGGTATATGCATTAATAGAACTAGGGCATTGCCCGTACTATATCTATATCTAAAATTATATCCCCCCCCTCTATTTACATGAAATGGTTTGGTCCAAAGCGAACGGCTTGCGAGTACGGTGACAATCCCCCCCCTCTATTTACATGCAATGGTTTGGTCCAAAGCGAACGGCTTCCGGAGTTTGGTAAAGAAATCGCCATCGCGTGCACAAACGCGCAGGAAAGCGAATGAATCGCAAATTCGGTTTTATTAGTTTTAAAACATAGTTTAACGCCAACATAGTTTGCAAACGTGAAATAAATGAATACGCTCTCAAATGTGCCATCCGAGGCAGAGTGTGTCCTCCACGTTCGGCACACGCGATCGTTCGCTGCTCTCTGATTGGTTGAATCGTTTTTTGGACATAGCTCGGTAAGTAATTGTCCGATTAATATGAAACCTTGAAAAGGCACATCCTCGGGTCCCCAGCAATATACCTGGCAAGTTAAAAGTATATCGGACCCGTGGTTGTCGAGAAACAGCGGTCACAGACAAACAGACGTACAAACGTACAGACGTACAAACAGAGATTACTGGAATTATAGATAGATGTTCATGAAATTGTGAAAACGTGAAACCTAACAGTACAAAATGCAAAAACATGAGATTAGGCAACACAAAAACATGAGTTCAGACAAAAAGACAACCAGGATATTAGTGTAACCATGAAATCGAAAAGTGCAGTCACGAGATTGGATGTGGAATGGACTCAAAACCCGATCCTGCATTGAGATTCAGTGGTGCATGGCTTGGACTGCCATTCCCTGTACGGCAACCCATTCTGGGACGTCTCCTGCCTATTGGGGTGCTTTATGCTCCAGCACATTGGCATTTGCTGCTGGATGCTCATCCACCTGTCATAATATAAGGAACTCTGCAGGATTGGGCCATCAGAGTGGGTCTCTGGAAAGCTGAGATCGTCCCTGCAGAAATTTTTCTGCCCTCAAGCCCCATCTCCCAAAGTATTTCAGAACTAAAGGTGAGACTCTGATATGAACTCCTCCATCTCCGGCAGACGTTCTCCTCCATCTTTGAAATCCTTCACCACCTCAAACTCTTTTGCCGCATGCACCAGACTTTTTGCAGCCTGCCCTTCGGTTTATTGGCTGTGGCGAAATCAAAGGTGAAAGGGCATGTTTTTATAGCAAAAGCAAGCAAAGTCAAAAGGCAAAAAAGAGTAGACTTACCCTCAACACGTATTCTTATACAATCTTGCCAACACACACAGGTCATGGTGCTATCCTTCATTCCATGAAGAAGAAGAAGAAGAGGAAGAAGAAGAGAGCAACATAAGTGTGGGGATGACTGTGGGGGCAGCTTGGAGTGTGGGGTGTGGGGCTGACTCCTCGCTTACCTCACAACGAGGCGGGGTTATGTCAGGCCAAATAATATAAGCGGGGGAGGAGGGGTAAAGAATAGGGAGGATGGGTGGGGGAGTGTCGATGTGTGGTGTCAGAAGTGTGTGATGTAAGTGTGGTGCCGTCGTAGGTCCAGTGCGACTTTAAAAAGAAAAAAAAAAACTTTGTTGAGGCTCGTATGAGAGCTAACACATAAAACATATAATAAAGGGAGCGGGAGACAAGAGGGGGAGAGAGAGAAGCACAATAACAGAGCAGAACAGGGACATCTGTGGATGGGAGAGCGCTGGGGCGGGGTACATGGGATAAACAAGATGGACACTACAAGGGCTTTCAGGAAAGAAAACAGAGAATTTTAAGGAGATGGATTTGGAGTGGATTAATGGGCATAGAAAAGATCAAGGTTTTGAATGACGATAGATATGAGATGATGGTGAACAGCTGTTTTGAAATTCACAAAGCCCTGGAACCAGCCCGGAGACTTGTCCTGGAACCAGCCAGTGAAGAGCACCCTCGCCCCGCCTTTCGTGCACCCAAATGCTACACTGTACAGTACGTATTTCAGAAGCATTGGCCCGTGTGACAAATGCAGAAGTGCAAGGAGGGAGGAATGAGGGAAGGTAACTCAACTGGTCCGGAGGATTAATTGTTTCTATGGTATGAGACTCGTTCACCCGTATGTGTTCCACGAAGGTTGGTCAGCACGGGAAGGATGAACGGATGAATTGAATGTGAGGGAATAAAAGAATGAGTGGATCAAATATACAGACGGACTAAAGGACGAGAATAAACCGATCGTGGGGTTGAAGGACGGACCAATAGGGTGAATGAGAGGATGGTGAATTGAGGTTTGATTAATTGAGGTTTGGTGAAGTGGACCGATGGTGGATTGAGAGAGCGATTAAAAGCAGCAAATGCGGGGACATCACACCGGGAATATCCGGACTATTCTAACAACGTACCCAAACCCCGAGACAATGGGCAAAGGACTACCTTCACACAAACGATGGCAATAACTATCTGGGGATTCCTAAGTGTACATGAATGTGCTCCCCCGGGGTACATTTTCTAAAACCATAACAATATATAATTTCATTTTTGACAAGATCATAAACCCAGAAAGACTCATATAATATGAAAACCTTACAATGAGCAATTATATGAAATACAATGAGAAATTTTCGTTTTCCTGACGTAGTACATCAAATTAGGTAACTATGCATAAGAAAAACAAACTCTCACCAATTACCTATACTTGTAAAATGAAAAAACATAAAACGTTGATGTTTCTTGGACTTTTGTAAATATCCCATTCAGATAACTGTGAATGTCCCTCATACATGATTATTTCTGCCTTATGTTCACGAACGGGTTAAAACGAATCATTCTTCGGAAATGTCGTAATCTTCTCTCGTATAATCTCATGGTCTCTAATAACATTTCCTAATAAATGCACCATTTTATCATCATCTGGAATAATTGCTTACTAGTTGTGCTTGCTACCTTGATGATATTTCCTGGGACATGTATGAGGACTGTTCATTTAAACTTTACACAGGAATTTGTTCATCCAAAAAAACATTTTTGCTTTCCCTATGGGTCTTACCCCCTGAAAAGTGGCGTGGCATCCATGCAATCGCCATGGACATTTATTTCGCTTATTTAGAAATGTTTTCTTCCCTCTCTCGTGTTAATCTACAAGGTCAATCTAGAAATGATCACCGAGTCGATCTGTGATATCCTTCATTTGAAAGTACAAATTTACATCTGGGGAACTGATGAGATGACAGTGTTAAAAATTATGGGTTACAATGACGCCCCGGAGATCGACTGTGCCACTGTGTATGTCAGAGGGCTAATAATGTGAATGTTGATTTATTCCAGGCATATTTTCCCAATTGAATATTTTTTGCTTGTGCAAAATCTATCACAATGGGAAAATAAAAACATGCATAAGTTTGAGTTTTTGCTGACGGATTATATGATGAGTGCTTAGAAATTGAGCGTCAAGGTTTTATGAGCTCATTAATGCAACATGAAAACACGAAAGCTTTGACCTTAGGATTAAATGAGAGTGAAGTCGATGGGATGCCATTACAAATCCCCATGCTTCCCACCTAAAGCAAAGATGCCAAAAAGTTCCACCAGGAAATACCTAATATCAAATTTTGAGTTGGAAAAAATCTTGTTTTGGCCCCTGTGACCCTAAATCACCACCGCTGTGGCATGAACCAGGGGTCAAAATCCAGAAAATTGTTACATATTTCATGCGTCCCCCAGTGGTAATTACATATACAAAATTTCATGAAAAAATATTTTAAAATGTGCCTGTAATTGCAAAAAAATTTGCATTTGACCTTTTTACCCCACCAGGGGACGGGGCCAAAATGATACTGCTCTCGCACTCTCTTGGTGCCATTTGGTGATCATAACCAGCAAGTTTGGTGAATTTCTGCACATCCGTTTAGGGGGAGATAGCGTGACGGATGGACAGACAGACGGAACCGATTACAATATGCCCCCATTTGTCTTTTTTTAATCGTGGGGATAATGAACAGCTCTTGTGGATTTGCAAATTATGAAGTGAATGTGGTGTCCTAACAGTTAGTTGAGTTTGAGGCAGTAAGGAGATGTTTCTATGAGAGAAGGATAGCCTTTTTGGCCAATTGTGCTGTGTTATTGGCCCGTGGGTTTGTGAATTGACTGGAATCAGAATGTTTACTATCCATATGAAAGGAAAAACAGACACTACAGACATTTGTTGATTTTGCTGCATTGTAAGATGTCCTTTGTGTTTATTGGCGGCACAGACCACATATATGTGCTCTGGCTGTTTCTCGTGGCTCTGGCATTCAACTGGAACACCTGGATGGTGCCTATGCGTGCGGCCTTTCCACTGGGTCAGAATGGACCCTTGGCCCTCTGGTTAACCGGGGACTATGTGAGCGATGCGCTGTACCTGTGCGACATTCTGCTGCTCCAGCCACGTTTGCAGTTCGTACATTACGGGGATATCATTGTGAGCTACACTCAGTCTTGCCCGCATCATCACCAATCAACACAAAACTCATTTGAGCATATAAACAGGAAGTAGCACCATCTCACAATTTTTTTAAATAACATAACCTTCATTCTATCAGTATACTTAACATATCCAAGCATATGCTATTTCATTTACATTTAGGGAAAGTTCTGGCCCAAAAAGGCTTGTTATTGCATATAGTACACATTATTTTGCATCCAGATAAAGGATGAATTAATTAAATCAGCTGTTCTGTCTGGACTTTTTCGGATGTAATATACCCTATATATGTAAGATAATAAACAACGTGTATACAGGAAACTGCTGGAAAGGTTCTTTAAAACAAAGCATGTAAGAATAAAAAATGGATCTCAACTCAAACTTGGAAGTGTATTCAGGAAAAAATTAAACTAAAACAAAAACTAGAAATTTGCAAGCAAGAGACAGGGCAAGAAAGAAGAATTTCAGAAAAAGTGTACAGAAGCATTAAAAATGTCAGCAAGGAAGGATAAGCAAAACTACATTGAGGAATTAGCAGAAGAGTAGCATCCTGGAAAGGGGATATGGCAACAGTGTATAAAATAACCAGACAGTTGACATCAGATTTGAGGATGCAAGAGAAACCAGTGAAAGATACCAAGGGCATAATGCTCACATTAGATAAAGAACAGATGGTGCTGAACACTTTAAGGAGGTACTTAACATGATGAATGGTGGGAAAACTAATTTATATTGTAGGAATGGCAAGAACAGATTTATGCAGAGATACATTACTCGTCCTATCAAAGAAGCTGAAATGAGGGAAGCCATGAAGACTTCAAAGAATAGAAAAGCACCAGGGATGGATGATTCAAATGCTAAATAATATGCATTTAAAAGAGAATAAATAAGTACGTTTCTGCACACCCAGGTATTATTTCCGTCTGGTCGGGCTCAATGGGCTAACGAGGAGGGCAAGTAGGATAGCCCAGATGGAGCATGATTGCAGAAGAAACACAGTGAATGGACCCATGGAAGTTTTAATTACTTAGGGGGAGGGGGTTGGGGGGGGAGGGGGAGGGGAAGGGGGGGAGGGGGAAGGGGGGAAGGGGAAGGGGTAGGGGCGAGGGGAAGGGGGGAGGGGAGGGGGAAAAGGGAGGGGGAGGGGGAAAAGGGAGGGGGTAGGGTGGAGGGGGAGGACGGAGGGGGAGGGCCAGTCAACAATGACGTTGCAGTTCTCATGGTCGGAGAGCAGCACAACAATCGCGACATCGTCCTGCATCTTCGCAACAGCACGAAGCGGATTTTGGAGACTCACCAATCCTGTGACGCCCTCCAGTACCGGCGTTGCCGGGTGGGGGAAGGGAGACCCGTACATTCCCAACCCGTACATTCGCCCTCTCGACTCGAGCTCACTCGGACAAAAGCCTCGCACAAATTACACCGTGAAGGCCCAATGGCCATGTCTATGCCACAAATCAAGTACGTGAGCGAGTCGGGCACACTGAATTGAAAATACTAGGGCATGCCCGTACAAAATTATATCCCCCCCCTCTATTTACATGAAATGGTTTGGTCCATTCGCAAAGCCAAAGCGGACGGCTTGCGAGTACGGTGACAATCCCCCCCCCTCTATTTACATGAAATGGTTTGGTCCAAAGCGAACGGCTTGCGAGTACGGTGACAATCCCCCCCCCCCCTCTATTTACATGGAATGGTTTGGTCCAAAGCGAACGGCTTGCGAGTACGGTGACAACCCCCCCCCCCCCCCTCTATTTACATGCAATGGTTTGGTCCAAAGCGAACGGCTTGCAGAGTTTGGTAAAGAAATCGCCATAGCTCGGTAACTACTTGTCCGATTAATTTAAAACCTTGAAAAGGCACATCCTCGGGTCCCCAGCAATATACCTGGCAAGTTTCAAGTATATCGGACCGGTAGTTGTCGAGAAACAGCGGTCGCATACACACACACACACACACACACACACACACACACACACACACACAGAGATTACTGGAATTATAGATAGATATAGAATGCTCATACTCCGTGAAAAGTGAAGCCGCCGTGTCGCCATCTTGGTTAGCACGACTCAACCAACTTGCTTCGCGGATCTCGTTTGTTTGGAACGTGTGAATTACGTGCGAACGCGTAACTGTGAGTTTATGGCGGCAATGAGCATCACGTGATCGCTCTGAGCGAATCAGCGCACTGCTCTGCCACCTCATCAGATTCCGTGTATAATATTCCTCGCTGAAATGCGCTGAGGTAAATATGAATAAAAAATATGGATCTCGTAAAGATGAAAGAAAAAAAAACCTATGTGGTGTGAATGGCAATGTTCCTCGCTGAAATGTGAAAAAACGCAATCGCTTTTCGCTCTGAAATACGTGCGAACGCGTAACTGAGTTAATGGCGGCAAGGAACATCACGTGATTGCTCTGAGCGAATCAGCACGCTGCTCTGCCACCGGTCAGATTCCGTGCATAATATTCCTCGCTGAAATGCGCTGAGGTAAAAATATGGTAAAAAAAATATTATGAAATAATTTTTTTTAGGTCGGCCATGTTCTTCCCAGGCTCAATGGCCATTATCGGTAACATTACACACACACAAACTGTGTTTTATATATTATATAGATATATAAACAAAACCCTTGGCTTGTCTTGCTCTTCTGTGAGTATCTCATTCGTAGAACGTTTTTAATAGGCCAAATAATAACAATAATATTACAAGAACAATAGGCTTCCAGTGGGAACCTCACTGGAAGCCTAATAATCTAGAGTGCTACTGTAATTGTTTCTGCAGAAAGACAAAAAGGAGATGAGAAAAAATTATCTGCATTCACTCCGCTTCAAGGTAATGGCATATTTATTACCAATATCGGCCTCATCTTTATCATGTCATTATAATCTCCCTCATCTTGCTAGTCCCATTGTCAGTGCATGAAGTGCAATTATCCTCATGATCATCGTTTTGATTAGAATCATTATGTCATCATCTTTTTCATGTTTTTGTTTGTCATTAAATTTCCTTTCAAAGCAAATGCCTTGGCCAGGATCTTAGTCACTGTAACACTTACCACTGTACAATGTCTGTAAACAATAAATAATTATGACTTCCTACCGCTGTACACTGTCCATAAATTACAAAAACTCACAGACACTTCTCGAATCATACCACCATAAAACCTAAAAACCCACTTCCTTGGGCATTGATCATGTGACGTGCCATTGTCTTTGTCACGTGACCTTCCAAGAGCAGAGCTTTCTAGCCCAGTCAGTTAGTGAGTAAAGAGGCATATATATATATATATATATATATATATATATATATATATATATATTGTTACGTTTGTGAGGGGTAGGGATACTTTAATCCAGGTAAAGTGTAAAGATTAGTGTGCTCCGACTGTCGTGAAGAAGAAGGCGCCTCAATGTACCATAAGTAGGGAATTTGTGTCGACTGGATGTTGGGTAAACTTGTATCTTCGTCCCCATCAGAGGGGTGGGGCTTGTTAATTAGCGAGGGATTATGGGTAAATTAATCCCCTGTGTGTAGTTGCCTCTGTAATCTATTCATTTGTTCCTTTTGACATCGCACGAGACACCTAGCCAGAAATCGCCCATTAAACACACAAATATAAAAACCACCGGAAACCATGCACCAAACACTACCACTGACAACCCCGACTTGGTGAGCATGCAGGACAGGCAGGGCCGTGGAGACACGCCCAAAGAGCAGTGATTGGTCGAGGGTTTGATTGACGGGAAGGACTGGTAAGAAAGGACTCGCTGATTGGTGACGCATGACAGATGATGTCAGAGCTTGGATGATAAAGGAACGTGCTGGCGGACATTTTTTCTCTCTTACTTGGGCTGCTGATCCTGGATCCACAGTGGACGGTTGCGCTTTGCTCTCTTACACGGGGAGGCTTCATCGTGGGTGGCCATGTTCCAGCATTTTGCTGGTGGTCGTGAGGAGGAAGAGCTGCGGTTGTCCAAGCAAGAACGACGAGTGGACAGGCGCTGCCTGCTCGCTGCAGCGCGACGAGGCCAGGAGTGAGCGGACACGCAGTGAGACCTAGCCCGCGTGAACGAGCGCATTTCTCCACCAAAGCCTCAGACAATCCCTGACGAGATTTCGGAGACACTCAGATTCGGAGACACTCAGAGCTAAGTGCACACAGACACATATTTATTTTCAGTTATTTTTCCCCATTGTCCCTATACAAGTCTGTGTGGAGGGTCCGTATACAAGTCTGTGAATAATATAATTAGTTGTTCGTTGCCGATATCGTTCTTCAAAATGTGCCCAGGGTTTCTGGACCACCCTATATGGTTTCTTGACATATATATATTACATATACAATATACATGCAATCTCTGATATCGAGGGTGGCAATCATTACATATATATATATATATATATATATATATATATATATATATATATATATATATATGTATATATATATATATATATATCGAGGTCTCTGATATCATTACATATACATACAAAAGAGGGTGGCAAGATATAGGAGAAAGATATGTGCGTTCGCCTCTAAGCTGCCGAGCCAGGTTTTGAATCTCCACTCAGCTATAAACTGTCACCCTGGTGTGTTGCATTCAGTGCTATCACATCAATGTGTGTGCTGTCCTTCAGATGGACATTAAAGGTGGTGTCCCACCTGGCAACATTAGTTTGCAGACATTAAAGATCCTACAGTGCCGTACGCAAAGAGTATGCCAGTTATTGCCAGCACCTTGGCTAAATTCCAAATTCCAACCGTTTTCAACGTCAGGCCTGGTCAGTCGGTTCGTGAAAGACTTGGGACAAAAACGTTTTCTGGCCAACCCCACAATGTGTGAATAATTAGCAACGTTAACATAGTCAAACGTTTAGGAACCAACAACATTCACAACACCAAGCCATCTTTTTCCCCTTCCATTCCTTAAAGCTTCCACATTGCACAGGCTGTGACACACTGAACTATCACCTTCAGTCATTGATGAGGAAAGAAAAAATCAAAAGTTGGCACTAAATCAGTTAAAAAGACTATATATTGGATATATTGATAAAGGATTAGATAGGTAAATGACCCAGTTGTAGCTGCTGTGATTGATCTGACTGTTTACTCTCTCCCTCCCCCACAAACAGTTTGACATTGTATCACTATTACCTCTTGATCTGCTCTATTTTGTTGTCGGGTTCAACCCCCTGCTCCGGTTGCCTCGTTTTCTAAAGGTGAGCCAGTGTTATGATACTGCATAATCACTCATTACTTACAGATCGCTCAGTTATGCTGAAGATAGCACACCAGTATGAATATAACAGATTCACTCATTTGTTCCTCTTTTTCATGTGTTCATCAGTGTTGGCAACACAACATCAGTGTTGAGCCATCAGAGGTAATATGTACCAGATTGATTTCAGGGCGAAATTGCCAAAGCTATATGAAGAACGAATTGCTGAGGGAAACTGGACTTTTTAGTTTAGAAAGGTGTTTATGAAATTTCATAGAAATGTTTGAAATAATTAAGGGCATTGATAAAATAGGTCCAAGAAAGCTTTTTACCTGGTTGGATGGCAACATAGCCAGGGGCAGCATAGCTTGAGGGTAAATAAGAGGGGGTTAAGACAGTTGAAAGGCAACAATGATCTTCCCTGAAAGGTGATACCAGCCAGCAGGGAGAGTAGAGAGGTGTGTTATGGTTCCCCTTCACACCTGAAGATAGCTATTCACATGTGACATTGGAACACCTGCTAGCATGAATTTGGTTTTATTTTTGTATGTGTGGGAGCTGCAGCCTGCATGTAATCTTACTATAATTCACCAAATGTCCACCCGTCTGTCTGTCCGTCCGTCCGTATGTCTGTCTGTCTGTCCATCCGTCCGTTCCCAGGTACCGCAAAAACGGCCAAACCGATCGCAACGATATTTTGGGTGGGTAATCCTGGGACCTCCTGGAGTAAAATAGGCTACATTGTTTTTCCAATTTCAGCTTTGGTCTCCAGCATTTTCAGGTTTGGACTCCCGCCTAACGTTATTGTCCCGGGTGCCGCACAAACGGCTGCACCGATCGCAACGATACACCTCCATGCCCGTGAGATTCCCACGGGTGACCCCACTAGTGCAAGTAATGTAACTTGGTATCGTGGAATATCTGAATCACCACCACTCGCGATAACAACAGTTTAGAGCCGGAATTTTTAATTTGGCTAGGTTGTTGGCGATACCTTTTCTGCTCTTCATGAAAGACACGCTGGGATCTTTAACGTACACCGGAACATCCTAGAAGATGGGTCCCCAGGTTAACATCCATCCAAGAAAGAGTGGCACTTTGTGATGCAATGCCTACCTGCGAAGCACCAATTAGAAAGTTTATATTCGGGCCCAGAATTAGAACCCAGATTAGACACATCAAAAAAAGTGTGTTCACCCTTCTTGAAAGTAACTTGCGGGGAACGTGTTCGCCCTTGACAACAGGTCAAAATTCATGACAGATTTAAAATGTAAGTGGATAAATACCTATAACTAATGGGAATAGATGAGTACAGGGACATGGGCGGAAATGAAAGGTTTCCGTTCTTCTCCCGGCCATTGTTACTCGGTTTGTAGTGTGGGTGTCAAGTGTGGGTAGGGTCCGGGAGCTTTCCGACGAATGGCTGCACGTTTCAAAAATCGACCTCCAACAAGAACCACAACAACAACAACAACGGAGCTCTTGTATACCTCCGACATGTCCATGCCGCAGGTAAAAATCACTGTAATACTATATGCAGTGATCATCCTGTTTGTGATGTACTTCTTTCCCCTAGCACTCCCACTATTTGCCTTCGTATTCCCTGAGTGGATGCTGAATTGGATTGTGTTTGTGATGTTGGTGTCATCGAGGGAGTGTGCTCGTGTATTGAATGTGTTACGTGGTCCTCCCGGTGACTACCTGGTCTCGGTGACCCCCGGACCGTGAGAGGAACTCCGCCAGAAAGATTTATTATGTATGCGCTTTCGTAACGCAATCAATATGAATTCCAACCAAGAAAAAACCCCACACCAAGGATCCGGAATAATCAATGATATATTCCCCGAGCAATCAACCATCAACAATCAGCAATCAATAGTACAAAGATGTAAACTCATCTACATTAACTCTAAGATGGCCATCTTATACATTCCTCACGTGAGCCCCACTCCCGACTCCCTCCATGGTCAATGTCTCTCCCAATGTCTCCGTACTCCTGTAGTTCGATCTCCGCACGTGGGCGGTTGAACGGACCCTTCCTGACGTGCTTTCACCGGGCACGTCCCGTACCGGGAACAACGGCTGCAGCGCGCACCTCCTGGCCAAGCAAAGCGGGTAATGTAAAGCAGGCAAAGCAACACGCGGCTTGCCCAGCGCGCGCGGCCCCAGGTGCGACCCGTACGCGGCCTTGTAGACAGCGAGGCGAACTGTGCCAGCTGCTTGGTTTCGTGCACGAACCCACAGTGACTTGACGTGTCAAAGGGTAGTTACACGTCCCGGTAACCCCTCTCGCCAGACGGGCTTTGAAACGCCGATTCTCTTACGTTGCTCAATCGACACCCCTCGCGTCCGAGCTCGGTGAGGAAGAAGAAGAATCGTCGCGTCTCCAGGACCTCGTGTCTTTTTTTCTTCCGTTTCCGGTCTCCTTTTTCTCAGAAGGGCTCCTGACCCTTTAATCACAACAACCTTTAATCGACTACACATTGATAAGCAAAGCCCGGAATAGTAATTCACATACATTCACATAAATATGTAACACTCCCCCCCTTCAAGAAAGAAAGTTTGAACCCAGCGAAAACTTTGTTTGCCGGCCAACTTGGATAAACAAACCAGATAACTCACCCCCCCCAACTCATCAGTTCCCCCCGGGCACAGTCATCACTTAAAAATAAAGCAACAAAATTTCACACGATCCCCTAGATTAATTCCCTCTGGACCAAGCGTCAACCACTTCTAGTTTCTCTGGAATGACGGTTAAGAGGTGGTGACCAAAGCCCCGAAATTTAAACCTCTCTATAGCACTTTTTCGGGAGGCCCAGCGGAATATTCCCTACATGGACGCCTTAAGGAATGTGGAGTTCATGGTTAGTCCGGGGAGGAAAGTTCATTACATGGACGCCTTTAAGAACGTGGAGTTCACGGTTAGTCCGTGCAGGAAAGTTCACTACCTGGACGCCTTTAAGAACGTGGCGTTCACGGTTAGTCCGTGTAGGAGCCCCGGCTCGGCGGCTCCCCCGTATATAGTGCTTCAACTCTCCAGACTCCTAACCGTTACGGTGGGACCCCTTGTCCCAGCCGTTACCTGACTGGCAGTCTCTTTCTCGGCCAGTGCTCTGACATTCATTCTTTCGGGAGGTGCCGTAACTCTGGGAGCCTCCATAATAATATCGGCTGCTGCCAACCCCAAAACGACTGCCAAGTTGTCCTCTTCTGTAGACCTCTCGACGCCTATGAAAGGCCTTCCCTACTGTTATGGTCCGACCCTCCAAATCCTTACCATTCCAATTCTTCTCTGCCTCCCTGGCGTCTCTTGTGCTTGCAAACGTGACAAAGCCGAACCCTCTTGACCGTTGCGTTTCCCTGTCTTTTATCACCCGCACTTCCACCAGCGGCCCATATCTGTTGAAGACAGAGGTCAGAACTTCTTCCTCTGTGTTGAAGTTCAGTCCCCCTACAAATAACTTGGAACTTTTGTCGCCATCCCGAGCTGGTGGGGTGTTATTTTCCCTGCTGTGCTCTTTACCAACCCTCGGGTTACCATAAATTTGCCCCCCGGCCAAATCATTCCCGATAATCACAGATACTCCCTCTACAGGAAGCGTGGCTTGTAAACCGACGGTGACCGGTCCTGACACCAAATCGGATTCCAAATGGATGACATGAAGTGGGGCACTAACACAGCCACCGATCCCTTGTAACCGAACACTATCACCAGTTGCGGTACTCTTTGACAATGGCAAAATGCCTTCAAGCATTAAGGATTGATGGGCTCCTGTGTCCCTCAAAACCCTAACCGGTCTTGGGTTAGTCAAGTCTCCCTGGAGTGAGACCAACCCCTCATAAATAAATGGTTGGTAACTCTTCTGTGGGCGATTTC
Organism: Myxine glutinosa; assembly: GCF_964187855.1. Lineage (NCBI taxonomy): Eukaryota > Metazoa > Chordata > Myxini > Myxiniformes > Myxinidae > Myxine > Myxine glutinosa. The sequence goes on along the minus strand of NC_136271.1, from coordinate 23,362,430 downwards.
TTACGTTTGCCATCGCATTCGGAGTTGTACTAGTCGGACTCCGCTCTGGGTCTTCCCTTTTCATGAGGTAACAACTGGACATCAAGTGTCCAGGTTTCTTGCAAAAAGCGCAAGTAGGCCCGGAGGAAAAACTCGTGGTCTACCTCGGGCCCCCCGAAAAATAAGTTTGTCTTGGGCCCGCAGCCCTCTGATTTCGAACAGGTGGGGTATCCGCGTTGTCCCCATAATCCTCTCGAGGCCGCCGCCATGTATTGTCGTTCTCCGCACCTGCTGTTCTCCACCTCCCCTGCGGAGATCTAGGCGAGGAGTTAGGTTCGTGGACCCCTATCCGGTGTGTTAAGGCATAATCATCTGCCATGGTGGCTGCGTCCCACAACTTCGGTACTTTCTTTTCCTGCAGGTACACTTTGATGTCCTCGTGGACACACTGTTGAAATTCCTCCACCAGGATCAAGTCACGCAATGTTTCGAAGTCTTTCCCGACTCCTTTTGACTCACACCACCGATCAAACATGTTTTCTTTCACTCTGGCAAACTCCACATGGGTCTCACTCTCCCTCTTCCTGGCATTCCTGAATTTTTGCCGGTAAGCTTCCGGAACCAACTCATAGGCTTTGAGGATGTGCTTCTTCAATACCTCATAATCTGCACATTGGTCCATTGGTAGCGCCGAATAAATCTCTTGAGCTTTTCCCACCAGCACACTTTGTACTAGTATGGACCAGGCCTCCTCCGGCCAGTTTAACTGTCGAGCCACTTTCTCAAAGTGTGAAAAAAATTAGGCGACTTCCTTTTCACTGAAGGGTGGAACCAGCCTCACATGTCTGCCCACATCCCAGGTGTTATGGCTAGGTGTCGACCCCGTCAGCAAGGGTGGTCCCTCTCCCCGTTCTCTCATTAACTCCAGCTCCTTGAATTTAATTTCTTGCTGAAGCTCCATGTCACGTTCCTTTAATTCCCTTTCCGCTTTTCTCTCCTCTGCTTCGAGGTCCCTTGCAGCTCTCCTCTCCTCTGCTTTTCTTCCTTCTAACCTTTCCTGGAGTTCTCGTTCCACTCTCCTTTCCTCTGCTTGTTTCTCTTCTCTCCTCTCTTCTGCTTTCCTTTCTTCTTCTGCTCTTTCCTTTTCTGCTTTCCTTTCTTCTTCTGCTCTTTCCTTTTCTGCTTTCCTTTCTTCTTCTGCTAACCTTTCCTGGAGTTCTCGTTCCACTCTCCTTTCCTCTGCTTGTTTCTCTTCTCTCCTCTCTTCTGCTTTCCTTTCCTCTTCTTTTAACCTTTCCTGGAGTTCTCGTTCCACTCTCCTTTCCTCTGCTTGTTTCTCTTCTCTCCTCTCTTCTGCTTTCCTTTCTTCTTCTGCTCTTTCCTTTTCTGCTTTCCTTTCTTCTTCTTTTAACCTTTCCTGGAGTTCTCGTTCCACTCTCCTTTCCTCTGCTTGTTTCTCTTCTCTCCTCTCTTCTGCTTTCCTTTCTTCTTCTTTGATCCGTTCCTGGCTCCGTAATTGCAACTCCAGTTTCCGGAGCTCAACGTCTTCTGGTTCTTCGGGTAGCCACTGCCAGGCTAACTCGTCCCATGTTCCTAATCCCACCATAGACTGTATCACCGTGGTCTGCAACTCTGCCTTCCTCAAATTAGTTCGGACCTCCAAGTTAAAATGTTTGGCCAATTTCAAGAGGTCCGACTTTAGTAATGCTCGGAACTGTGCCTCACTCGGGGTTACCGCAAAGTTCTGTGCCACAAACGCCATGGCGCCTATCGTTAACACCTGTTAACCTTCACCCAAGACTTTACCCCAATTTCCCCAAAAATTTACCAATTAATACTTAATTACTAAATTTTAATTAATAAAAATATTATTTTATACAATTTTAGATCCCGGACGAGCCCCCAATTCTGTTACGTGGTCCTCCCGGTGACTACCTGGTCTCGGTGACCCCCGGACCGTGAGAGGAACTCCGCCAGAAAGATTTATTATGTATGCGCTTTCGTAACGCAATCAATATGAATTCCCACCAAGAAAAAACCCCACACCAAGGATCTGGAATAATCAATGATATATTCCCCGAGCAATCAACCATCAACAATCAGCAATCAATAGTACAAAGATGTAAACTCATCTACATTAACTCTAAGATGGCCATCTTATACATTCCTCACGTGAGCCCCACTCCCGACTCCCTCCGTGGTCAATGTCTCTCCCAATGTCTCCGTACTCCTGTAGTTCGATCTCCGCACGTGGGCGGTTGAACGGACCCTTCCTGACGTGCTTTCACCGGGCACGTCCCGTACCGGGAACAACGGCTGCAGCGCGCACCTCCTGGCCAAGCAAAGCGGGTAATGTAAAGCAGGCAAAGCAACACGCGGCTTGCCCAGCGCGCGCGGCCCCAGGTGCGACCCGTACGCGGCCTTGTAGACGGCGAGGCGAACTGTGCCAGCTGCTTGGTTTCGTGCACGAACCTACAGTGACTTGACGTGTCAAAGGGTAGTTACACGTCCCGGTAACCCCTCTCGCCAGACGGGCTTTGAAACGCCGATTCTCTTACGTTGCTCAATCGACACCCCTCGCGTCCGAGCTCGGCGAGGAAGAAGAAGAATCGTCGCGTCTCCTGGACCTCGTGTCTTTTTTTCTTCCGTTTCCGGTCTCCTTTTTCTCAGAAGGGCTCCTGACCCTTTAATCACAACAACCTTTAATCGACTACACATTGATAAGCAAAGCCCGGAATAGTAATTCACATACATTCACATAAATATGTAACAAATGAGCTGGTTGGAGTTGGGATGTGGACGTGGAACTCCATGTGTACAGCTAGTTTACACTGATTGGGTAATAATAGATATGGAGGTAATTCGTTCTGTATCCATCATGAAAATCACCTTAACATTCATTGATGATCAGTAGCACACATCCTGCCTGTGCTCTTTTGCTCATGTGGAAAAGTGAATGATAAATTACTAGCTGCCATTACTTCAGTGATATATCCAAGTTGGCAAGTAATGAGACTGATTTCTTTATGAATGTTTTCTTTTGTCACCTCCACCTTAGTTCGGGGCTTTCTTCGAGTTCAACAACCGGTTGGAAGCTATCCTTAGTAAGGCTTTTATATACCGGTGAGTTGTGCAATATGACTTTTTACATCATGTGCCGCAGTGTGAATCTCTCATAAACCCCCATTGCTTGCATTTCCCATGAGATGTAATAAAATTGACATCAAATTTTCATCAGAAATTTATGAGAAATGCATCAAACAATTTTTGTAAGGCTGAACGGGAGGCGCTGTATGATGTCTTCATTGGTTCTAATTATGCTCCCAGGTTGTGCTTTATTAAAATAAATCTTAAATATTGCGTGGTGTTGCAGGGTAATTCGTACCACATGCTATCTGCTGTACACCCTCCATCTTAATGCATGCCTCTACTACTGGGCCTCCAACTACGAGGAAAATAGAGCTTCTGTTTGGACATATGATGGAGAAGGCAACCAGTATGCAAGAACATTTATTTCTGTGTCTTTTGCACTCTCACTTTGTCTCCCCTACATGTTCCAAAATCCCACAAAAATGTTTTCTTTAATGTACAACACATTTTTCACACAATTATAATCTACAGCTATAATTCCTGATTTGGATATTAAATAGAATAGCTCATTGGTAGTGTATTTGAGGGAGCCACTCAAACCACGACATGGATCACCAACCACTTCAGACGGTAACAAGGAAATTTATTGAAGTACGTGTACACGGAGAGAAAAGTAATCACATAAGATGAGTATACGCAAAGTACCCCTACTCTGAAAAATCTCTGAAAGGTTCTCTGAAAAAAGTTCTCTGAAAAATCAAGCGTCGAGTCAGTGGTGTTTATACATTGACAGGGAATTGCCAAGAAGAACAGCGCAGCATGTTAACTCCCCGAATGAGATTGTGAGCTGCCGACGTGGTAGCCACAATTCCTGGAAATGACTCCCCCAGCCCTTACATAAACAGAGTTTAAAAGTTCACCATTTGTCCTACTCCAGTGAGCTAGTATGTTTCAATAAGCTCCATACAAATCTTCCCCAGCAACACAACCCCTGACCCAAAGCTGATCTTCATCCAATCAGCTACAAGGTTACATGATAACCCACAAGCCCACAATCCAACAAGTAAGTTACAATAACAACTGCTGTAAAACCCAGAATGCAATTCATTTTTCCCTTGTGATCAACTACCCATGATGCTCCTTATTTTTCCTTGGCCTTGATTGGACATAAATGACAATTACCATTTGTCAGCTTCTACATATTCACCTTTACATCGTTTACTCGGTGTTTGATTCCCAACCTGACTTTAAACTATCCAGGGCATCAAACGAATTCTGTCCAAATTCGAAATTCCTGCCATAATCTGCAGAGGTTGTTTCCTTGATTGTTTCCAAATTCTAAATTCTTTCTAATTGCCATAATCCATAATCTATGTGGCTTTAATGCCATAGCTACACTCTTAGAAATGATGCGAATCACCAGCCAGTTGCTGCACAAATGCAAATGAACAGGGACTTGGGCACAAATTAAAGGTTTCCGGGCCTGGCTCGGACATTGGTGCTTTTGCTATCTGTTTGCTTAATGTTTAATTTGCAATCTTTTCCCCCATTTCGTCACAATTAAAGTATGAAAAGAAAATGTACATTATTGTAAAACTGCCCACAATCACAACATAAAAACGAAAAAGCAATCAGAGATTAAAGACTCTCACCAGGACATGTGTGGTTTTGACCTTTGGGTCCTCTAGGTCTTTTGAGTCCTTGGTGTATTTTGGATCCTCAGGGACTTTTGGGTCTGTAAGGGTCTTCGGGGTCTTTTAAGGTCTTTTGGGTCCTCTGGATCTTCAGGGGCATTTTAGTCTTTTTGGTCTTTGGGGTCTTTTGGATCCTCTAGGTATTTTCAAACTTAAATGGTTTTAGGGTTCTTCGAGGGTATTAGAGTTTGCAGGGGCTTTAGGGATCTGAAATGGTCTTAGGATTATAAAGGGTCTTTTGGGTCTCAAAAGGTCTTAGGATTCTAAAGGTTCTAAAGTGTTTTAGGTGTCCTATAGGTTTTTAGGGATCGTAGGGGTCCTAAGGGATTTAAGGGTCATAGTGTCTTTGTGGGTCTTCATGGTCTTAATGGGACTCATGGTTTGCAAAGATTTGGAAAGGTCTAGGGGTTCTAAAGGGTCGAATGTAATTAATGCACATATTCACGTTCTGTGCGGACAGACAAATAAACAAACAAACAAACAAGAAATATGTCGTGCATAGCACGATACTTGCGAAATCCCCAAAATAAGTTGTTGGCATATGATGACCTCAAAAATAATTGGTGATTGAATCCAGTGACCTGGTATGCAAATCCTCTTAAAATTTGATGTCAATCAGATGAAAATTGAGGATTTTTGAAATTTGGCAAATGTTGGCCTCAAAAATACTTGGTGGTTGAATTCAGTGTCCAGATATGCAAATCCTCTTCAAATTTCAAGTTAATTGGATGGAAATTGAGGATTTTAGAAATTTGGCCCATGTTGACCTCAAAAATACTTGGTGGTTGAATTCAGTGACCAGATATGCAAACCCCTTAAAATTTCAAGTCAATCGGATGAAAATTGAGGATTTTAGAAATTTGGCTTTGTTGACCTTTTGGCCTATGTTGACCTTAAAAATAGTTGGTGGTTGAATTCAGTGACGATATGTGCAAATCCTCTTAAAATTCCAAGTCAATCGGATGAAAATTGAGGATTTTAGAAATTCGGCTATGTTGACCTTTTGGCCTATGTTGACCTCAAACATCGTTGGTGGTTGAATCAGTGACCTGGTATGCAAATCCTCTTAAAACTTCCAGCCAATCGGATTAAAATTGAGAATTTTAGAAATTCGGCTATGTTGACCTTTTGGCCTATGTTGACCTCAAACATCATTGGTGGTTGAATTCAGTAACCACATATGCAAATCCTCTTTAAATTTCCAGTCAATCGGATTAAAATTGAGGATTTTAGAAATTCGGCTATGTTGACCTTTTGACCTATGTTGACCTCAAACATCGTTGGTGGTTGAATTCAGTGACCATATATGCAAATCCTCTTAAAATTTCAAGTCAATCGGATGAAAATTGAGGATTTTAGAAATTTGACAAAGTTGGTGACCTTTGGCCTATGTTGACCTTTTGACCTCAAAAATATATAGAATTTTGTCAGACCAGGAACTCTAACATTTGTTGAAGTTTCGTGAAGATCGGTTTATAAAATTGTGACCTGTAGGCAAGTATAAGTGAGCGGACAGACAAACACACAAACACACAAACACACACACAAACACACAAACCGGAGTGATCAACATACTTGTCCAAAAAAAAAAAAAATTGGCAAAGTAATAACGCACAAGGCCAACCAATATACTTGAAAAATCTTCGATTTTCGCAAGTAACAAATGGACTCAAATGCAATACCTTCTCCTCTGGTGAGGGTAACTAGAACGGCACTGAGTAGAGTGCATACCTCCACCAGGTTGAACAGTTTACGTTTTGTATCCCACTGATAGTCCGGATCTGGATCTGGACCTGAACCAAAATCAAATTGGCTTGTTCTTGCCACCTATCCAACTCGTCCACAATGTTTTGAAATATCATGCGATACAGTAAATCGGCTGTGGTCCCATCTCTCAATGCTGAAGAATCACTTAGACAGTTTTCAAATTCTCATATCCAGATCCAGGTCTTCACCAAATCAGAATTAATTCTTCCTTGTCCCCAAATGCGCAAAACTTTTTGAGATATTGTGCTATTCATCGGCTTCAACCCCTATCACTCAATGGTGAAGAATCAGTTAAAAATTCTCGGATCCGGATTTGGATCTTCACCAAAATCGAATCAATTCTTCCTCGTCACACACCCAACCAGTCTTCGTGTCAAATAAAAGTTCCTTCCATAATTTTGATTGACCATTGAGAACATTTCATTTCTAAAGTCATCTCTGCATCACAGACTTTTCACTATATTGATTGGTCGATATATAATCTGTACTTACTTTCATTTACAATCAATTTCTACTTCTCAACAACTACATTGCGTCATGCATGACAATGGATTCTGAACTTCCAATGCGATTGTATTGGCACACGTTGCCTGTATTTTGCTTCTCAGCTACATCCGCTGCTACTATTTTGCGGTGAAGTCTCTACTGACCATTGGTGGCCTTCCAGATCCCACATCTCTTTTTGAAATCTCATTCCAACTGCTCAACTACTTCCTGGGTGTCTTTGCTTTTTCTGTCATCATTGGACAGGTCAAACCCATCCACCTGTGCATGCCTCACTGTCAATGTATTGTCCTCTGCATGCACAATATTCTGCTTGAAATTGTTTGGATACACAGGACACAGGAATTGCCACTCAATGAATCATGAAGTGTCACATCACAAAAGATTGAATGGAGAAGCCTAAGACATGTTGCTTAATTGGCTCAAATGTTGTATTTTACATATTTTGCACCAGCTTAAAAAAAAATTCCCTTATTTAAGCTCCACTTATTTTTTGACAGACTATTACATAACCGTGGTAAATTTTACCTTGACAAATGGCAGATGCGGGATGTTATAGGAGCAGCAACAGCGGCCAAAACTCACTACCGTACTAGTATGGATGGGACATTGGCATACATGGCATCCTACAATATCCCACGTGCTGTGCAGAACCGCGTGCGCTCCTGGTATGAGTACACCTGGACTTCACAAGGCATGCTGGGTATGGCACAGCATGGAATATTATGACATATAACCCAATGCAGCATAATATAATACTTTAACAATTGTGATTATACAACATGATGTATCGTTTGAAAATTACGAGGACAAGGACTCATGACTTTGACAATTATTAATCCATTGCACAAGTTAATATTCAAAATATTATCCACATCAATGTACATGTAATCCATTAAATTATTTGTTCTTTAAAACGTGGAAATATAGCCCGTATAATGACCATATTGCCATCTCACATTGGTTGTAATCTCCTTGAGCGGGTGTCAGAAAGTGGAAAGGAGCCCTCCCAGGGTCAAAGTATCCCGTTATTTTTCACTAGGATCACGTTTTGAGGATCAAGTTGTGATGTTTTGATTTTTGCTTCTCACATCTTAGTTCCAATGGCTCTTTTAAGGATTTGAACAGTCCATTGTAATAATACAATGCATTCAGAAAGTATTGTTACGTTTGTGGGGATAGGACATGAAATACCTCAGTGAAGTCAGGAATGTATAGTTTAGCATGGACCATGTGACGTGAAGCGAAGCCCACCTTGATGTAACTAAGTAGGGAATCTGTATAGAATAAGATCGTATATGTGTCTCCATACGAGGGGTGGAAGCTATGCTAATTAGGTAGGGCTTAAGGATTATCCCCAATGTGCAATTGCCCCTGTGATTTGTCCCTTATGTTTTATTTCATCAAAAAGGGCCGCCATTACAACCACAATTACAACAACAGCCATTGCACAGTCATGCTGACAGTATAACCGGAATTACGATCGGGCAAGTAAACCCCGCCCCACGACCGCCGACGTCATCCAAACTTTCCCGAAGGCGGCTAGACTCCGCCTTGATGACTCGTGGTGCAGAGGCCACGCCCCGAGCTTCATGACTGGTTAAGGAGCATGCACTGATGTAATGGGACGTCAGAATTGGTCAGGGAGTGACGTCAGCGAGGGACAAAGGCGGATGCATCCCTCTCTCTCGCTCTCTCTCGTTCTGGCTCTCGTCTTGAGGGGTTGCTGTTGTCTCGGGTGCGCTGGTGAGGAGACGTGTCGGAGCTTTGGAACTTTTGCAACGTTGGAGGAGGGGGTGTTGTTGACTGTGGTGCTTTTCGGGGGAGGAGAGAGTTGCATCTCACTTGGCGGTGGAAGTGAGGAAGGGCCGGTTGGCAGCTTGCTCACGCCTGGGCGTTTTCGACGCCATTTTGGACGTGTCGACGCTCGGTCCTTTTACCGACGGACCGGACCCGTTCAACAAACACCAAGTCCCTCGTTGAGAAAGAGCTAAGTGCTGCCCGACAGAAACCTTATTTAGTTTTACTTTCGTTTTCCCCTTGTTTGTATACAAGTCTGAATGGAGATGTCTCAAATTAGGAAATATTTTTTACCTCACATTCATTTTAATTGCTTCACGATTATTTTCATTAAATCCTTTATTTTTGCATTTCATTCTTGTATTGTGGATTTTACTTGTCCCGTATTTGTGTAATAAAAACCCCGTTGCGGCTGTCCGATCAGATAAGGCTTCGGGCCTCTCTCGCACGCGCCAAAGATAATCCCGCCAACTTTCGAAATACGCCTCAGAGTAAAGCAACGTTTGGCTATCTGCCGCCCGTAATCTTAATCACCGGCGACGCGACAGCATTCACACCCCTTGACTTTTTCACATTTTGTTGTGTTACAGCCTGAGTTTGAAATGGGTTGAATTTAAATTTTTTATCACTGATCTATACATAATACACAGTTTGATTAATGTCAAAGTGGAATTTGATTTTTAGAAATTTTTACAAAATTATTAAAAATGAAAAGTTTAAATGTCTTGAGTCAATAAGTATTCTTGGGGAAAATGCCAGGGGCATACATAGAAAAGGCCCCTTTATATGGTAAGTGCCACGTGGTAAAGTATTGAAAAGAATGGACATTCCATAGCTGGTAGAAAAGGCCAAACAATAGAAAAGTAGGGACATTCAAAAAATCTCGTGTGCATGCTGGACTATCCTTGTGTTTTTTTTTTGGTTTGTTTTTTTTATTGTTTTTTTGGTATACAAGATCGAGGCTCGTGAAAGAGCGAACATTAATCACACAGAAAGACAAACCGACACATAAAACATATAACATCGGGAGCGGTAGACAAGATGGGGAGAGAGGGGGAAGGACACAAACACAACATTTGAGAGCAGGGACCGAGAGACATGGAGACATCGAGAAATCTGTGGGAGGGAGAGGGCTTTGGGGCGGAGGCATGGGAAGGGGGGGTGGGAGAGGTATAAAACATATGGACACTGCCAGGACTTCCAGGAAAGAAGTTGGAATTTCAAACAAGGTGGATCTGGGGTGAATTAGCGGGGGAAGAAAAGATCAAGGTTTTGGATGGGGGAAGATAAGAGATGGTGGTGAACAGCTGTTTTAAAGACCTGGAGGGAGGAGTGGGATTGAAGGGAGTGTGGGAGTTTGTTCCAGAGGCGGGAGAAAAGAGGAATGAAAGAGTGAAGGTGAGCAGAGAGCCGAGATTTCGGCAGTTTAACCATCAGAGGGTTGCTGGCAGATCTTGTGCGACCTGTAGGAATATTTGGGGGACAGAGCACAGAGAGAGCTGGGGGAGCAAGGCCGTAGAGGAGTCGGTAGAAGACAGAAAGACCACCTCCCTGCCTGCGGTGAGTGAGTGAAAGGCCCTCAGAGATAGCTTCATCGCGGGAGATTCCAATGATTCTGAAAGCTTTGGTTTCAACAGCATGAAGCCGAGCTAGGTGTGAGGCAGGAGCACCGGCCCATAGGGGAGAACAGTATTCCATTGAGCTGCGGATGAAAGCCTTGTATGTGGTGAGGAGCTCAGGTGTGCCTAGGAAGGACTTCGCACGACGGAGGATGCCCAGTCGGCGACTGGCTTTGGAGGCCAGCTTGGAAATGTGGTTTTTCCAAGAAAGATCATGGCAGATAGTGAGACCCAAAAGCTTGAGGGACAGAACTTCTTGGAGAGGATTGTTGAGAAAGTAGATGGGAGGGTTGTCCAGTCGATCTTTTCGGAGAGACATAGTAAGAGTGTGAGATTTGTCAGGATTGAAAGACATGTTCCACTTGTTTGACCAGTCTGTGATTTTGTCCAGGTCTTCAGAGAGTGAGGAGGCTGCAGACTGCCGATCTGAGGGAAGAGGAATGGAGCGGCAGAGAGTGGAGTCATCAGCAAAGAGATAGAGAGGATTTTCCAGAGAGTCGGAGAGATCATTGATAAAGACCAGAAAAAGCACAGGGCCCAGAACACTGCCTTGGGGAACTCCAGCCTGAACAGGAAGGGGAGATGAGAGAAATCCATTCAGGGCCACACGTTGACTACCACCAGAGAGGAAGTCCGCAAGCCATGCATGGAGATTTCCATGGATACCATAGGAGGAGAGTTTGGTGAGCAGAGCTGGGTGCCAGACCGTATCGAAGGCACGTGATATGTCAAGGGAGACAGCTCTGATTTCCTGTTTGGCATTGAGGACCTCCATCCATTGTTGAGACAGCAGAAGCAGCATGTCGAGTAGAGTGACCTGGTCTGAAACCAAATTGATGATCAGAGATCAAGCCATTGGAGAAGAGGAAAGATTGCATATCCGAAGCAATGATGGATTCCATGACTTTGCTGATAATTGGGAGCAGGCTGATTGGTCTGTAGTTGCAAGGATCTGTTTTTGCACCTTTTTTGTGTAAGGCGGTAATGTTTGCTGATTTCCAGGATGCTGGCAGATGACCTTGAGCAAAAGAGAGGGTGAAAAGAACAGAGAGAGGGTGAGATAGAGCGGCAGAGCAGGATTTTAGGACCCGCTGATGCCGTCTGGTCCAGTTGCAGAACGTTTTCGGAGGAACCAAGTAATGCGCAAGAAAAGTTCATATAAAGGGGTGCCCTACATCTGGCAAATAAATATATTTACTTCTTCCTGCAACTGTATGAATCAAATTAACGCCCCTTTATATGAACTAGCGCTCTCTGGAGCATTATGAGGGGCATTCAAAATGTTCTCGTAACGAGGGGCATTCAAAACATTCCAGGAACGAGGGGCATTCAAAACGTTCCAGTAATGAGGGGCATTCAAAACGTTCCAGTAACGAGGGGCATTCAAAACGTTCTAGTAACGAGGGACATTCAAAACGTTCGAGTAATGAGGGACATTCAAAACGTTCCAGTAACGAGGGGCATTCAAAACGTTCTACTAACGAGGGGAATTCAAAACGTTCTAGTAACGAGGGGAATTCAAAACTTTCTAGTAACGAGGGGCATTCAAAACGTTCTAGTAAAGAGGGGCATTCAAAATGTTATAGTAATGAGAGGAATTCAAAACATTCTAGTAATGAGGAGCATTCAAAACATTCCAGTAACAATGGGACATTCAAAACGTTCCTGTAACAATGGGCATTCAGAATGTTCGAGTAACAATGGCCATTCAAAACGTTCTAGTAACAATGGGCATTCAAAACGTTCTAGTAACAATGGGCATTCAAAACGTTCCAGTAACAATGGGACATTCAAAACGTTCTAGTAACAATGGGCATTCAAAACGTTCCAGTAACAATGGGCATTCAAAACGTTCCAGGAACAATGGGCATTCAAAACATTCCAGTAACAATGGGACATTCAAAACGTTCCTGTAACAATGGGCATTCAAAACGTTCTAGTAACAATGGGCATTCAAAACGTTCTTGTAACAATGGGCATTCAAAACGTTCCAGTAACAATGGGCATTCAAAACGTTCTAGTAACAATGGGCATTCAAAACGTTCCAGGAACAATGGGCATTCAAAACATTCCAGTAACAATGGGCATTCAAAACGTTCTAGTAACAATGGGCATTCAAAACGTTCCAGTAACAATGGGCATTCAAAACGATCTAGTAACAATGGGCATTCAAAACGTTCTAGTAACAATGGGCATTCAAAACGTTCCAGTAACAATGGGCATTCAAAACGTTCCAGTAACAATGGGCATTCAAAACGTTCCAGTAACAATGGGCATTCAAAACGTTCCAGTAACAATGGGCATTCAAAACGTTCCAGTAACAATGGGCATTCAAAACGTTCCAGTAACAATGTGCATTCAAAACGTTCCAGTAACAATGGGCATTCAAAACATTCCAGTAACAATGGGCATTCAAAACGTTCCTGTAACAATGGGCATTCAAAACGTTCCAGTAACAATGGGCATTCAAAACGTTCCAGTAACAATGGGCATTCAAAACGTTCCAGTAACAATGGGCATTCAAAACGTTCCAGTAACAATGGGCATTCAAAACGTTCTAGTAACAATGAGCATTCAAAACGTTCTAGTAACAATGGGCATTCAAAACGTTCTAGTAACAATGGGCATTCAAAACGTTCCAGTAACAATGGGCATTCAAAACGTTCTAGTAACAATGGCCATTCAAAACGTTCCAGTAGCAATGGGCATTCAAAACGTTCTAGTAACAATGGGCATTCAAAACATTGCAGTAACAATGGGCATTCAAAACGTTCCAGTATCAATGGGCATTCAAAACGTTCCAGTAACAATGGGCATTCAAAACGTTCCAGTATCAATGGGCATTCAAAACGTTCTAGTAACAATGGGCATTCAAAACGTTGCAGTAACAATGGGCATTCAAAACGTTCTCGTAACAATGGGCATTCAAAACGTTCCAGTATCAATGGGCTTTCAAAAAGTTCCAGTAACAATGGGCATTCAAAACGTTCCAGTAACAATGGGCATTCAAAACGTTCCAGTAACAATGGACATTCAAAATGTTCCAGTAACAATGGGCATTCAAAACGTTCCAGTAACAATGGGCATTCAAAACGTTCCAGTAACAATGGGCATTCAAAACATTCCAGCAACAATGGGACATTCAAAACGTTGCAGTAACAATGGACATTCAAAACGTTCCAGTAACAATGGGCATTCAAAATGTTCCAGTAACAATGGGCATTCAAAACGTTCCAGTAACAATGGGCATTCAAAACGTTCCAGTAACAATGGGCATTCAAAACATTCCAGCAACAATGGGACATTCAAAACGTTCCAGTAACAATGGGCATTCAAAACGTTCCAGTAACAATGGACATTCAAAATGTTCCAGTAACAATGGGCATTCAAAACGTTCCAGTAACAATGGCCATTCAAAACGTTCCAGTAGCAATGGGCATTCAAAACGTTCTAGTAACAATGGGCATTCAAAACGTTGCAGTAACAATGGGCATTCACAACGTTCCAGTATCAATGGGCATTCAAAACGTTCCAGTAACAATGGGCATTCAAAACGTTCCAGTATCAATGGGCATTCAAAACGTTCTAGTAACAATGGGCATTCAAAACGTTGCAGTAACAATGGGCATTCAAAACGTTCTCGTAACAATGGGCATTCAAAACGTTCCAGTATCAATGGGCATTCAAAATGTTCCAGTAACAATGGGCATTCAAAACGTTCCAGTAACAATGGGCATTCAAAACGTTCCAGTAACAATGGACATTCAAAATGTTCCAGTAACAATGGGCATTCAAAACGTTCCAGTAACAATGGGCATTCAAAACGTTCCAGTAACAATGGGCATTCAAAACATTCCAGCAACAATGGGACATTCAAAACGTTGCAGTAACAATGGACATTCAAAACATTCCAGTAACAATGGGCATTCAAAACGTTCCAGTAACAATGGGCATTCAAAACGTTCCAGTAACAATGGGCATTCAAAACGTTCTAGTATAGAGGGGAATTCAAAATGTTATAGTAATGAGGAGCATTCAAAACATTCCAGTAACAATGGGCATTCAAAACATTCCAGTAACAATGGGCATTCAAAACGTTCTAGTATAGAGGGGAATTCAAAACATTCTAGTAATGAGGAGCATTCAAAACATTCCAGTAACAATGGGCATTCAAAACATTCCAGTAACAATGGGACATTCAAAACATTCCAGTAACAATGGGCATTCAAAACGTTCCAGTAACAATGGGACATTCAAAACGTTCCAGTATCAATGGGACATTCAAAACGTTGCAGTAACAATGGCCATTCAAAACGTTCCAGTAACAATGGGCATTCAAAACGTTCCAGTAACAATGGGCATTCAAAACGTTCTAGTAAAGAGGGGCATTCAAAATGTTATAGTAATGAGGGGAATTCAAAACATTCTAGTAATGAGGAGCATTCAAAACGTTCTTGTAACAATGGGCATTCAAAACGTTCTAGTAACAATGGGCATTCAAAACGTTGCAGTACCAATGGCCATTCAAAACGTTCTAATAACATTGGCCATTCAAAATGTTCCAGTAACAATGGGCATTCAAAACGTTCTCGTAACAATGGGCATTCAAAACGTTCCAGTATCAATGGGCATTCAAAACGTTCCAGTAACAATGGGCATTCAAAACGTTGCAGTAACAATGGGCATTCAAAACGTTCTAATAACAATGGCCATTCAAAACGTTGCAGTAACAATGGGCATTCAAAACGTTCTCGTAACAATGGGCATTCAAAACGTTCCAGTATCAATGGGCATTCAAAACGTTCCAGTAACAATGGGCATTCAAAACGTTCTCGTAACAATGGGCATTCAAAACGTTCTCGTAACAATGGGCATTCAAAACGTTCCAGTATCAATGGGCATTCAAAACGTTCCAGTAACAATGGGCATTCAAAACGTTCCAGTATCAATGGGCATTCAAAACGTTCCAGTATCAATGGGCATTCAAAACGTTCCAGTATCAATGGACATTCAAAACGTTCCAGTAACAATGGCCATTCAAAACGTTCCAGTAACAATGGGCATTCAAAACGTTCTAGTAACAATGGGCATTCAAAACGTTGCAGTAACAATGGGCATTCAAAACGTTCCAGTATCAATGGGCATTCAAAACGTTCCAGTAACAATGGGCATTCAAAACGTTCCAGTATCAATGGGCATTCAAAACGTTCTAGTAACAATGGGCATTCAAAACGTTGCAGTAACAATGAGCATTCAAAACGTTCTCGTAACAATGGGCATTCAAAACGTTCCAGTATCAATGGGCATTCAAAACGTTCCAGTAACAATGGGCATTCAAAACGTTCCAGTATCAATGGGCATTCAAAACGTTCTAGTAACAATGGGCATTCAAAACGTTGCAGTAACAATGGGCATTCAAAACGTTCCAGTAACAATGGGCATTCAAAACGTTCCAGTAACAATGGGCATTCAAAACGTTCCAGTAACAATGGGCATTCAAAACGTTCCAGTAACAATGGGCATTCAAAACGTTCCAGTAACAATGGACATTCAAAATGTTCCAGTAACAATGGGCATTCAAAACGTTCCAGTAACAATGGACATTCAAAATGTTCCAGTAACAATGGGCATTCAAAACGTTCCAGTAACAATGGGCATTCAAAACATTCCAGCAACAATGGGACATTCAAAACGTTGCAGTAACAATGGACATTCAAAACATTCCAGTAACAATGGGCATTCAAAACGTTCCAGTAACAATGGGCATTCAAAACGTTCCAGTAACAATGGGCATTCAAAACGTTCTAGTATAGAGGGGAATTCAAAATGTTATAGTAATGAGGAGCATTCAAAACATTCCAGTAACAATGGGCATTCAAAACATTCCAGTAACAATGGGCATTCAAAACGTTCTAGTATAGAGGGGAATTCAAAACATTCTAGTAATGAGGAGCATTCAAAACATTCCAGTAACAATGGGCATTCAAAACATTCCAGTAACAATGGGACATTCAAAACATTCCAGTAACAATGGGCATTCAAAACGTTCCAGTAACAATGGGACATTCAAAACGTTCCAGTATCAATGGGACATTCAAAACGTTGCAGTAACAATGGCCATTCAAAACGTTCCAGTAACAATGGGCATTCAAAACGTTCCAGTAACAATGGGCATTCAAAACGTTCTAGTAAAGAGGGGCATTCAAAATGTTATAGTAATGAGGGGAATTCAAAACATTCTAGTAATGAGGAGCATTCAAAACGTTCTTGTAACAATGGGCATTCAAAACGTTCTAGTAACAATGGGCATTCAAAACGTTGCAGTACCAATGGCCATTCAAAACGTTCTAATAACAATGGCCATTCAAAATGTTCCAGTAACAATGGGCATTCAAAACGTTATAGTAACAATGGGCATTCGAAACGTTGCAGTAACAATGGGCATTCAAAACGTTCCAGTATCAATGGGCATTCAAAACGTTCCAGTAACAATGGGCATTCAAAACGTTGCAGTAACAATGGGCATTTAAAACGTTGCAGTAACAATGGGCATTCAAAACGTTCTCGTAACAATGGACATTCAAAACGTTCCAGTAACAATGGGCATTCAAAACGTTCCAGTAACAATGGGCATTCAAAACGTTCTAGTAACAATGGGCATTCAAAACGTTCCAGTAACAATGGGCATTCAAAACGTTCCAGTAACAATGGGCATTCAAAACGTTCCAGTATCAATGGGCATTCAAAACGTTCCAGTAACAATGGGCATTCAAAACGTTCCAGTATCAATGGGCATTCAAAACGTTGCAGTAACAATGGGCATTCGAAACGTTCCAGTAACAATGGGCGTTCAAAACGTTCCAGTATCAATGGGCATTCAAAACGTTCCAGTAACAATGGGCATTCAAAACGTTCCAGTATCAATGGGCATTCAAAACGTTCCAGTAACAATGGGCATTCAAAACGTTCCAGTAACAATGGGCATTCAAAACGTTCCAGTATCAATGGGCATTCAAAACGTTCCAGTAACAATGGGCATTCAAAACGTTCCAGTATCAATGGGCATTCAAAACGTTCCAGTAACAATGGGCATTCAAAACGTTCCAGTAACAATGGGCATTCAAAACGTTCCAGTAACAATGGGCATTCAAAACGTTCCAGTAACAATGGGCATTCAAAACGTTCCAGTATCAATGGGCATTCAAAACGTCCCAGTAACAATGGGCATTCAAAACGTTCCAGTAACAATGGGCATTCAAAACGTTCCAGTAACAATGGGCATTCAAAACGTTCCAGTAACAATGGGCATTCAAAACGTTCTAGTAAAGAGGGGCATTCAAAATGTTATAGTAATGAGGGGAATTCAAAACATTCTAGTAATGAGGAGCATTCAAAACGTTATAGTAACAATGGGCATTCAAAACGTTCCAGGAACAATGGGCATTCAAAACATTCCAGTAACAATGGGCATTCAAAACGTTCTAGTAACAATGGGCATTCAAAACGTTCCAGTAACAATGGGCATTCAAAACGTTCTAGTAACAATGGGCATTCAAAACGTTCTAATAACAATGGCCATTCAAAATGTTCCAGTAACAATGGGCATTCAAAACGTTCTAGTAACAATGGGCATTCAAAACGTTGCAGTAACAATGGGCATTCAAAACGTTCTAGTAACAATGGACATTCAAAACGTTCCAGTATCAATGGGCATTCAAAACGTTCCAGTATCAATGGGCATTCAAAACGTTCCAGTAACAATGGGCATTCAAAACGTTGCAGTAACAATGGGCATTCAAAACGTTCCAGTAACAATGGACATTCAAAACGTTCCAGTATCAATGGGCATTCAAAACGTTCCAGTAACAATGGGCATTCAAAACGTTCCAGTAACAATGGGCATTCAAAACGTTCCAGTAACAATGGGCATTCAAAACGTTCCAGTAACAATGGGCATTCAAAACGTTGCAGTAACAATGGGCATTCAAAACGTTGCAGTAACAATGGGCATTCAAAACGTTCTAGTAACAATGGACATTCAAAACGTTCCAGTAACAATGGGCATTCAAAACGTTCCAGTATCAATGGGCATTCAAAACGTTCTAGTAACAATGGGCATTCAAAACGTTGCAGTAACAATGGCCATTCAAAACGTTCTAATAACAATGGCCATTCAAAATGTTCCAGTAACAATGGGCATTCAAAACGTTCTAATAACAATGGCCATTCAAAATGTTCCAGTAACAATGGGCATTCAAAACGTTGCAGTAACAATGGGCATTCAAAACGTTCTAGTAACAATGGACATTCAAAACGTTCCAGTATCAATGGGCATTCAAAACGTTCCAGTAACAATGGGCATTCAAAACGTTCCAGTAACAATGGGCATTCAAAACGTTCCAGTAACAATGGGCATTCAAACCGTTCCAGTAACAATGGACATTCAAAATGTTCCAGTAACAATGGGCATTCAAAACGTTCCAGTAACAATGGGCATTCAAAACGTTCCAGTAACAATGGGCATTCAAAACGTTCTAGTAAAGAGGGGAATTCAAAACATTCTAGTAATGAGGAGCATTCAAAACGTTCTAGTAACAATGGGCATTCAAAACGTTCTAATAACAATGGCCATTCAAAATGTTCCAGTAACAATGGGCATTCAAAACGTTCCAGTAACAATGGGCATTCAAAACGTTCCAGTAACAATGGGCATTCAAAACGTTCCAGTAACAATGGGCATTCAAAACGTTCCAGTAACAATGGGCATTCAAAACGTTCCAGTAACAATGGCCATTCAAAACGTTACTGTAACAATGGGCATTCAAAACGTTCCAGTAACAATGGGCATTCAAAACGTTCCAGTAACAATGGGCATTCAAAACGTTCCAGTAACAATGGACATTCAAAATGTTCCAGTAACAATGGGCATTCAAAACGTTCCAGTAACAATGGGCATTCAAAACGTTCCAGTAACAATGGGCATTCAAAACGTTCCAGTAACAATGGGCATTCAAAACGTTCTCGTGGCCATCCTGCTAGCTCACCCCTAGTAACTTTTAAAAAATCAAGATGTCCATAACTCTTGCTCAAAATGTTTTGTTATTGTCGCTTGTCTCACTGTGTGGGTTGTGACAAAGTTGCTTTGGTGGGGTTGCAGGTTAGAATCGTCTCTCATGTGAATTGGTGTGTTTGGCCCTAGATGAAACTGAATTGCTGGAACAAATTCCAGCGAAGATGCAACTGGATATCGCCATTGATGTTAACTTTGATACTGTAAGCAACGTGGAACTTTTCAAGGTGTGTATAATCTCGAATAATGGACAACTAGTCTTTATAAAAACTACAGTTGGTCTGTGTCGATGGAAAAATAAGGGCAATGAATTTTCTCAAATGTTTAAAGGGGTATGCCAACTGCCTTGAGCCCTTCTGGAAGCAAGACCTCTCTCTTGCTTTGAAGAAAAGCTCAAGCAAGCCCTTCTTGAAAGCAAGAGAGGGTCTTCTTCTTCCTCTTCCTCGTCTTCTTCTTCTTCTTCTAATGTGACAAGTCTCAGAACTAATGTAACTACCATCAACAGGTTGCTTCTATATCATTGCATTTTGTATTCGCACCAGGGCTGTGATACTCAGATGATTCATGACATGCTTGTACGCATGCGATCTGTTGTCTATCTCCCTGGTGACTTCGTCTGCAAGAAGGTACAACACTTGCATAATTAAGTTGTATGTTGTATGGATCAGATCAGATCAGGTTGGAGTTGGGAATGGTTGTGTCGATTGGCCTATGAATGATTAGAGGTGTCAATGATTGGTTCAACAGTAATGGTATGACAGAATGCGACTGATGTGCCCCATATGACGATGCAGGGAGAGATAGGCCGGGAGATGTACATCATCAAATCGGGATCAGTGCAGGTGCTCGGTGGTCCAGATGGGCGACTCGTGCTGGTGACTCTTCGAGCAGGATGCGTCTTTGGAGAGATCAGGTGCTTTTTTTTTTTACATCTCACACACTCTGAACTGTTCCTTGTTGAACTGTTCTCCATTAATGATGCCCACTGTGTCATGTTCGTGTTCATGCTAGCCTGTTGGCAGTGGGTGGTGGTAACCGACGTACGGCAGATGTTGTAGCCCATGGTTTTACAAACCTGTTCATTCTGGAGAAGAAAGATCTGCACTCCATCTTGCACCATTATCCTGACTCACAGCGCCTCCTGCGAAAGAAAGCCAAGTATGCCAAAACCAAGTTTCTCTTTTTTCTCTCTCTCTCTCTCTCTCTCTCTCTCTCTCTCTCTCTCTCTCTCTCTCTCTCTCTCTCTCTCTCTCTCTCTCTCTCTCTCTCTCTCTCTGTCTCTCTGTCTCTCTCTCTCTCTCTCTCTCTCTCTGTGTGTGTGTGTGTGTGTGTGTCTCCTGTAGTCTAAATCAAAACTATATATTTATAGACGTCTTCTCAGTCTTCTGCAATAAACAATAAAGACTGAAATAAACCATTTTTTATGAAAACTACTCTTGAAAGATGGAGAATAGCTATGCAATACCTCAAGTAACGGCTCCTATATATCTGTACTCCTTACAAAATCATATTGTTGAGTCGGCTACTTTACCTTGCATTGGGTGCCCCCCACAGGCGTCTCCTTTCAAAGGGCACAAAGGGACCCAAGAAGAAAGCAAAGAAGCACCCAGAACCCATCATCCCCCCACGGCCTCAAACCCCAAAGCTCTTTCGCTTGATGATGTCTGTGGCAAACCATTCTGGCCTCGTGGGTCGTCTTGTGCGCCGAGCAAAGCGTGGAGAACCTGTAGCACCTGAGGTGTGTTGGTTGGCCTTGAAGCAAAAAATGTTGCTTGTTACTTTGTGGTAGAGATTGAGAGAGAGGTTTATCTCAGTGTGATTGAAAGTATTCTTAAGAAGCCTATGTTGTACACTATCTTTCATTCAGCAAATAAGTGATTGAATTATACAACGATAAGAGCTCAAATCAAATACTGTAATTCAACTCACTCCTGCGGCATTGTACCACTTACCCAATCGGCTGCAGCTGGAAATGAACTCAGTTGGATTAGCCCCTCCTCTTGTATTTCAGACTCAATGGTGTCATCTGTAAACAATTGGCCATACTTTCAGTACCTAGTAATGATATTGCACAGGGAAAGGAAGGGGTTCGACCATGGGATGAAAGAAAACATTTGGAAAAGGGTGGAGGCACCAACGCTCAACAATAATTAAGGGAGTTCTCCATTTCAATTTATCACATGCATGAGACTGGGGTGTTTGAGGAGGTCCCTTGTCTGTCAAACGAGCAGCAAAATCACTCATGTGAAATTCGCCACCAATGATCAACACGTGACATACATCTTTGTATGTGATATATGTATAAAATATGAAGAGTAACCATCCCAAGTAACAGGAAAAGTGAGCATGGCATCCCTTTCCCCTCACTATTCCGTCCCACCCCTCTCTCCCCCACTCCCCTCTCCTTCCCCCAATCCACTCTTCTTCCCCTGTCTCCCTTCTCCCTCCCCTGTCTCCCCTCTCTCTCCCCTGTCTCCCCTCTTCCCCAATCATCTGCACGTGCGCTCGAACGGAATACGTAACCATGCCGACGGGTTTTTTTCAACCAAGTAAATTGACGATTACCTTTCTAACGGAAGATAATGGGGTGAAGGTGCAGTGCAGGGGTTGGAGTTCAAAACCGCAGACGGTTTTGGGAGCGAAATACACTACCAGTGAATGAAAAAGATGTCATAGTGTGCGGACATACATAGAAACACTCCACTGGGACCCGTATCAATAACGGTTGCTACATGGACGGCAATATTATGCACTTGTGGCATTACTTAATTAATAAAACAAACTAAACATGAGAAATATGCATACTAAAAGAATACTGGATTTTTTGAAC
This sequence comes from Myxine glutinosa, assembly GCF_964187855.1. Classification (NCBI taxonomy): domain Eukaryota; kingdom Metazoa; phylum Chordata; class Myxini; order Myxiniformes; family Myxinidae; genus Myxine; species Myxine glutinosa. The sequence goes on along the minus strand of NC_136271.1, from coordinate 23,340,077 downwards.
ATCACCAAGGCTCATGGAAGAGCAAGAACACAGAACAGACAATGACGATCATGGGAGCAACAAAAGTTGACACAAAAAGTAGAATTTGAGTCCAGAAATATTGCTAATGGTGTCCCTGGGCGGTAATCAAATCAAATCAAAATACTGTGCAAGATAAAAAATAAAATATATCAGCTTTTAATAAGCCTATACAATACAATCATGACAGGTGCACAAAACTCAACACAACACAGAGAATTATACCACAAAGTTATGGATAACGTCTGATGAATTATTTACAATGAGGGAATGGGAAACGGGAATGGGTTGAAATGGGATTCCACACATGAACAGGTCAAAACTTCAAACGTTAATGAGTTTATCGCCCAGGGACAAAATTCTACACATTTTCTACACAAAATTCTACACAAGATGGACACTAAAAGGATTTTCAGGAAATAAAACAGGATTTGAAGGAGGTGGATTTGGGGTGTATTAAAGGGGGTAGAAAAGATCAAGGTTTTGGATGGGGGAAGATAAGAGATGGTGCTGAACAGCTGTTCTGAAGACCTGGAGGGGGGAGTGGGATTGAAGATTGTGGGGGTTTGTTCCAGAGGTGGGAAAAAAGAGGAATGAAAGAGTGAAGGTGAGCAGAGAGTCTTCATTTTGGCAGTTTCACCAGAAGAGGGTTGCTGACAGATCTTGTGCGTCCTGAAGGAATATTTGGGGGACAGAGCACAGACAGAGCAGGGGGAGCTAGGTGGAGAGGAGTCAGTAGACGACAGAAAGACCACCAACCTGCCTGTGGTGAGAGAGTGAAGGCCCTCAGAATCAGCTTCATCGTGGGAGATTCCAATGATGCTGAAAGCTTTGGTTTCAACAGCATGAAGCCAGACTAGGTGTGAGGCAGGAGCACTAGCCCAGGGGAGAGAGCAGTACTCCATCAAGCTGTGGATGAAAGTTTTGTATGTGATGAGAAGCTCAGTAGTGCTAAGGAAGAACTTCACACGACGGAGGATACGCAGTCGGTGACTGGCCTTGGAGGCCAGCTTGGGAATGTGGTTTTCCCAGAGATTTCTATGGATTTATATATGTGAAGAATCAGCTCTTCGTTTGGTGAAGAAGTCCACAAATAGCCTGAAAAATGACGCAGCTTTTTATTAAAAACCAACTTATACAGATCCGGAAGAAGCCAAGACATCTACAGCAAGAGCCAGTCTCATGCCACGTCAAGCCTTCCTGAAAACACATTGATTCCCAGTCCATTTATATAGGGACACGTTTTATCAGGAAATCTCCGAGGGAACAAACAAAACTGGGAGAGGTTCCTCCCCGGTGGGCCAAGCCCCCACCGTCATCCGCTCTGTTATTCGGGGGAGTCAGCCCTTCCTTATCATTCGGACCAAATGTTTCTCTGGGCTCCGAGAAAACAGAAATGTAACTCACAAAGAGAAGAGTGTATGCTTGGCCAAACAAACCCATATATTTTATGGGTTTGTTTACATGAGTAATTCAAAGCATGTTTATACAGAGTCATGCGTCGCTGTGATTAATACAAAATATATATGGTTAACGATAGGTTTATGTCTGCACTCTAAACATTCTACTCGCGTTACACAAAATCACGCGCATGTGGGCGTGGTTTCACGACCGGCCTTATCTAGCCTCGAAAAAAGCACACGTATACAATTGTCCAGCATGACCTCAGCGAGCCTTTCCTCATCCAAAACTAAAACGAAGCAAAAACCCTTTATTAACTTTATGAAAATAGCATTTTTAAACAACATTTAAATCATAACACATTAGCAACCAACGTCTATAACTGAACTTTAGGCAATAACAAATCTACAACTTGACATTCCTTCCTCTTGTCTCGTCGAGACAAAGTATCTTAAGAGACAACGTGCCACATCGGGCTTCATTGAAAAATAATTGTGTAATGCGGGTATTGAAAAAATAATTGTGTAATGCGGGTATTGAAAAAATAATTGTGTAATGCGGGTATCTCCCAAGGGCATATCGTGCGCCCAAAGCGCCTCGCCCGTGCATTTGGCGAACGTGTCGTGTGGTGCGTGCTCGGAGCCTGAGGGCTCAGAACATGAAAGTCCATTAACGTTTCGGATCCACAACGAAGGTGTCTGGTCCAGATGAGGTTCTGCTCCGCCAGAGGGCCACCACCTCCCCTGCGGAACTTGCTCCCCCCACCCTTTGCAGACCCAGTCCTTGCAGATCTTCGAAGTTAATCAACGATCATGCCCATGAGGTCCCTCACGTGCTGCTGTTCTGGGGAATACATAATATTGTCAGTATCTTGTGTCTCAATTTCCTGGTCAGGGTACAGAGCGTAAAAATCCGATTCACTTGAAGCATTTGAACTTAATACATATGAAGCAAAGAGAGGAACTTCCTTTATGTCAAAGTCTCCCATGGGCGCCTGGTCGGCTTGCGGGTCTAGGACATCCACGTCGGGTCCCTCGACCGCCAGACCCAGTGTCGCAATCAGATCCATAGTTGGGTCGGAAGGGGGCGTGCAGCTGTCAGCTTGTAATACATAAGCAGCGTTAGCCAGTACACGCAAGGGGTTTATAGCACAAGTATCACAGTCATCACATACACCGTTACAGGCAGCAGCCAGTTCCCACATGGGATCCGCACAAGTATCACAGTCATTACAAAATTCAATGCAATTTTCTGGAGCGCCGGTCGCAACTGCCTTGTTGAAGGACCCGTTCAGGTCGACGGCCTCTGTGGTCAGAGCCATAGTCGTTGTCGGCGGCTTCTTCACTTTCCATCCTGTAAAATACTTTCTCATACAGAGGAGGACTAGAGATTTCATTAGTGCCCCCCAAATTACTACCCCGATTATCACAGCCAGTGCGGTCAATAACCACTTCACTATGGTGCCCGTCCATCCCTGGAACCAGTCAGTGAGCCAGCTAAATGTATAAGAATTTTCGCGCGCGATCCGATCGATCCAATAGTATGTCATGAGCCGTAGCGGTGTCGTTTGCCACCTTTTCTAGGGCCAAAGCCAATTTATCTATCCGGAAACTATCCATGACTGTGCCCGCTCCTGGGAAGAAGAAACCAAACACCTTTTCCCATAGACTCCCGTGTAGTTTAGTGGTTCCATCTTCGTTCATGACTGACCTCTTATAACGCCTGTTCAAGGACTTTGGGTCTAGCTCATCCAGTATCTCAACGTCAGGAAGGACTGAACCCAGATAACATGTGCCCCCCCAATTATTTGGTAAATAGGGGTAAGCCTTGTCGCCGCATATAAACATTGTCCCATGGGGTGGGACCAGGTGGGTGGATAAGCACTGGAGTCCCTTTACCACCCCATTAATCCTACTAACCCCCCTAGAGAATGTTATAGCCGTTATGTTGTGGTTGTGTTTATCTTGCAGTACTATTCGTAATGTAATCCCCGAGCTCCCTTGTCCCAGCTTCCCGGGGAGAGTGTAGGCGCATTCTGATTCTCCCATACGCAAGTGGCCGGAACCCTGGAGGCAGACCTTCCCTTTCTGTGGTTTGACCCAGACGGGGGCAGGCCTCTCGGCCACATGGGCAATCATTGACGGGCGATAATTAAATTGTCGATTGCAACTCTTGCCGTTGTCAACCCCCTTCTCTTTCCAGCGTGGTGACTAAACATGGGGAATCGATAGGTTGTGAGCAGAGGTCATTGAGGGACAGAGGTAGCACTATCATGTGTATTCCTGTGGTGCCTGCTTGGGGAAAGCGCATGCACGACCAGCAGTGTGTCCTATTTTGAATTGTTGCCACTTCCCTGGCCACTTTCCAATATGTGTTTTCACCCTTCTTTGGGGCCTTATTCTGGGGTTGTGGCGTGAGTATGTATTCGATGCATGGTATGTAGTTCCTTTCGCCAGTGCTCCACGAACACCTGGTCCACAAGTCTCCTGGGAGCGCCTGGTCTACAGGTCTCCAATTCATAGATTCAATTCATTCAATTCATAGTTTCATAGAACACCTTTTCTCCAATTTCCTAATCCACTTTTTTCAAGTGAATCCAATTTTATCCAATATTCAATTTTTAAATTCAATCCCATTTAATCCAGTCCAATTCAAATTAAATTCAATCCTTCTCTCAGCATCCCATTACCTGTTTCCAACATCAATAAAAATAAAATTATAAAATTAATAAAAAATCAATCATCTCAACTCTCAAATCGAATCAAAAAATAAAAATAAACGAAAATTACTTCAGCGAGAGTTTCAACTAGAATTAACACAAACAAACCACCATTAACCTCCATTAACACAAACAAACCACCATTAACCTCCATTAACACACACAAACCACCATTAACCTCCATTAACCTCCCCCTATTATTTATTTATTTTCACGAATAAACAAATAATAGAAATAACCTGGTCTACTTCCAATTTCAATTCTGGTCAGTTCTGGTGTCTGGTCACACACAATGTTTTCCTCACCCACTGTGATTCGCTCAAAATAGATTCTCACTGTTATGTCTGAAATTCGTCTCATGAAAACCCATTCAAGAGTCCGGTGTGACAGACAGCCAAACACATAGACACGCCGAAGACCCCAGGGTACCCATCAAACTAGCTTGTCCGCAGATCCACAACACAGCGAAACATGTAACTTTACTAAAATAATCACTTACTCATAACTAATACTCATAATAACTCATAATTACTTATGTAATTACTCATACCAATACTTACTTAAAATAATGTAATATCCCAATCTTCACCCCCTATGCAAATCGAAGCACCCCGGACGATCCACAACCAATATCAACCACTGTAGCCGTCTTCCCGACTCCAGGCAGCCACACGCAGCCACATACATCTCCATCCGCGTCACACAAGACAACAGCCAACGAGTGTGTCCACCACACAGAAACCTTTGGCAATGCAACAACCGAACTCCCAGACAACCAACAACAAAACCCAATCCATCTCCATGGCTCATCAAGCAGTTCCAACTTAATCCAGCTTCACATACCGATTTCCCCAAAAACTCGTGAAACTTCACCCCCATTCTGGAAAAAACCCTGGACTAAACCCTGACACCCTAAATAACTTCAGACCCATCTCCAATCTACCCTTTCTGTCAAAAGTTTTGGAACGTGCTGTGGCCACTCAACTCAAACATCACCACTCTGCCAATAACCTGTATGAAACATCCCAATCCGGATTCTGCTCCAGCCACAGTACTGAAACTGCTCTCCTCAAAATCACCAGCGACCTTTTCTCTCCTCTGATGCCGGCAACCTCAACATTTTCATCCTCCTCACCTCAACGCCTCCTTTGACATCATCAATCACACCATCCTCCTCACCCTGTTTAGACCAGCTTGTGCCTATTAAACCCAAATCAGTTCACTCCCAAGCCCACAAGGACCACCTACAGCACTGCAAAGATGTCCTCTACTCCACCTACTACCCTCAAATTATCCACTCTGGCTCCGGAATCCCAAAAGCACTCTTCTCTACAATAAACAAACTAAATAAACAAATAAATAAACAAACTTTACAACGTGAACAAACTCCTCAGCGCCCTGGATACCGCCACCTGTCATTCAGAGTAGACAACAGCATCTCCTTTCTGGCTTTCAGCATCTCCTTTCTCCTTTCTGGCATCCAAATGAAATTCTGGCTTCAAATCAACTTCCTCGAACTTAACTATGATAAATCTAAATTAATCTTCGTTTGCCCACAACCACTCACCAAATTCACCCATAACTTTGCCCCCAACATCGATGGTCATTTGAACACAAATTGAACAAAATTAATCGAACAAAACACTTCCATTAACTCGACATTCTTTTCACAGCACAAAGTTCACTTGAACATCTTTTTCCTGGATACTCCCTCTTTATTTTTATACCATACCATGCTTCTCCACTTGCAACCCAAATATTTTCCATGAAATAAATAAAATGAATTTTTTGAATCTTCTCATTATTCGAAAGTTTACAAAATGTCCCAAATCTGTATATTATTTTCTACTGTGGTTATATTAAACCATTATTTTACAAAATCCAACTTTCAATAAACTGGAAAATGCTTCGCCATGGAATAGTCCACCACTCATATAAATAATCATAAGAGTTCTGCGAAACATCTCCATCTTTAAAACTTAGCCAACCAATTTTAAACCACATGTTTTCCCCCCAAAAAACAAGTCACATTCTTTGTATATTGCCAACATTGTTCATCGTTTAAGTATCATCCAGAACTAAATTTTTATAAACCATCAACTTGTAGATGCATTTATTTATATCCCATTAACCCAAGAACTCTCAATTGCTTGGTTATATTTTAGTAATGTCATATATCCATATTTCTTTTCCAAATTGTTCCTGATATACACATTAATCCCATCTGTCTTTGTTTCCAGATGAACTCAAATCAGGAAATCAACACAAATCCTTATTACCTCCAATCAATCACACTGCACATCATTCCCCGTCCTTGATGGATAATTTTACATCCAGATGGGCACAGCATCCCATTTTTGGCGACCCAGCCCTGAAACAAGCCCCTGGACTCCTTGCAGGCTGGACCAAAACCCCTGGACGAGGTTGCATCCCAGTACTGACTCTGCTACCTTTTTGCAAACCACTTCAACTCCATGAATTTTACATGTTTCGTGAACGGAACAAAGCACTCTGTAATCGTCAGATTGAAACTGCCCCAAACCCGTCCATATAAACTCCATTGTTGTCCTGTCCATCTCTCTGTTTGTGGATCCGGTGCAAAGTTACACAAAGTTCCTGTTTACATTTTGTGACTCACAGCTCCTGCCTCCATGGAACAATGACGCCTAAGCACTCAATTAGCCCTCCCAGTACCAAAGACTTACAATCAGACCGACAGACAGACAAATAACAGAGGCATGTCGCCAGCCCCAGCACAGGACATCACCTTTCCGGGCAGGCACAATATAATCCACAGCATCGAAATGCCAATTTCTATCCGGAGCCTCGCAAAGCCAAAATCCATGCATGCGTGCTCCATCATGCAACCCGATCTGTACTCGGTGCGCCCGGCGCCCCCTATAATCAGTGAGTTATAATAACCACAATATCTCTGGCACCCAACTCGTGATACCACAATTTAATCCACGTTACTTGCATCTCTTCATCCTCCCAAATGTCCTCCATTTAACGTGACTCAAATCCATCTCAAATCCCCACAGCTCGATCGAACACGTCACTGTACTCGGCTCGGTTAAATTAAATTCCAAGCGTACTGTACCTGACGCTTCCACAACAACAAAAAACTCGATATTCTCTGTCTTGAAATCGTTTATTTTAGCCATCTTAAATAAATCCATCCATCTATCCATCTTATAAATCCATCTTAAATAACGTATTCGTCCTGTGACATTGCCTGGCATATATGTCGCAGCCGGCCACTATTCCGACATGGCTCGTCTGACATGAACGTCCGACATCCAGCGTCCGATATTCAGCAAAGTCGCAATGACCCACAATGCATTTGGGCACACATCCTCCGAGCAACCTCATACAGCACACCCGTGACTCGCGGCTCGCTCGGCTCTTGCCTGAACACACAATAACTCTACTCTAACTTCCACGGAGCCGCACGGCGGAAACGCAGGTTTGTACCACATTTTAATTAAACGAACATTGCCAGGATTCTCGGATAGACGTTTAATTTCACAACACACATGACAAAAATCCGATTTAAATTCAGAGATCGCCGATCGACCTGGCACAACCATCTCAACGCGACGACGCCACGCCGCCCCCCCCCCGTCTTGGCGCGCACCCTCGTGCCTCCGCACGAATCTCAACACTCCCTGCACGCCGCTCTATTCGCGTTCACGGCGGGGTTTACCTCACGTTGGGACATGCAGTCGGCTGTCATAACAGAGAATTGTCAATAAAGAATCTACGACTTGGCATGTAGTGAGCTGTCAGAACATTGAGCTGTCAGAACTCATCCCTAGCTCGTAAACATCGCAAAAAAACAGGATCTCCGACGCTTGACCTCTCTGACCCAAAATGCACTATATGACACCAATTCCAAAGGTGAGCTGCGGGCACTCCGAGTGCTTTCCTGACCCGATTTATATCAATTCGCTTCCCAAACAACTCCCAAACAGATGACAGACAAATGCATTGGCCAGATACACACGTCAATTAACATCCCAATATACATTCATTCCTCATTCATATACGAGTGAGTCTCCCATTCTTCGCGCGAAACTCAGATCGACTCAAATCATGCCTTTCTCCAGCCACTCCCAAACAGTCTTTGCTCATTCATGTTACGTCTCTCATTCAAGGAAAAGGATTTTTTGGGACGGGTTGGACGGGGGTGGGTTGAGGTGAAAAAGGGAAGGCAGGGCGGGGGGTGTTGGGGTGTTGCCTAGAGCCCCGGGACTGAGCTCAGGTCTTGGGGGGGTGGGGGGTCCTTTTGCACGGCCCAATTCTGCGGCTGTGGAGGGGGCCCTTGTATGTTCCAGTTTTGGGGAGGGGGCCCTTGTGGGTTCCAAAATTTGGGGAGGGGGCCCTTATGGATTCCTGGGCAATCATTTGCAACATGTCGTCCTTTACATCGGCCTTCTTATCGTCGCCCATGTCCCACTGCTCGGCCGCTTCATCTAATTGGTCGGTTAGCCTTAGTGCGATGTGTACCCCGGCCAACAACAGGTCGACCAGGGCCCCCCAATCGTCGAGGGTCTGGGCCGGGGTTGGTGCTACATTCGGCCAGCGTGCGTGTACTTTGGCCTGGTCCCACACCCGCGCTGGCAATACAGCCTCTCCCATGTGGCAGACGTCCCGCCAATCTGCGCCTGTATTTTGTATCCACAAACGCATAAGTTCCGGTACGTGACCGGGCTGTTCAGCCAGCAAGGTTCTCACCCGCTCCTGCATAGCCGCCAAATCTGGTTCTTTCAAATGGTTTTTTAAAGGGACACATCTCGATTGTAGGCTGTGAGTTCTCCGATTCCGTGAGCCCTTCCACTGAGGGGTACAATACAATACTCCTAGCCCTTCTGGGGCCGCGAACCCGCTGTCCGCCCCATTAATTTCTTGTCCTCTAAAAGGATTGCCCGGGCTAAGGTGAACCTGAGGGGCGGCTGGTCTAGTTTTCTGGGGGTCTAACCCCTGGGGGAACAGGGGCGGGGGTGGGAGAGGTGGCGCCTGTAGCCCGGGGACAGGGCTCAGGGCTTGGGGGGGTGGGGGGTCTTGGTCTGGCATCTGGTCCAGCGGCATCACTCGCTGATTTACTTGTTTAACTGCTTACTTACTTGTCCTCTGGCCAGGGATTATTTAAATCTTTAGTTAACGCCGCCCAGTCCTTTAATGGTCTTACCGCGGCAAAATGATGCCTCTTAAACATGAAAGATGCCGGGGTTCCCTTAAGGGGTTCCCCTTCTTTCATTAGCTTGCTTCCCATCTTATTGCTCTGGGCTGATCCTTCCTGGAAAGTTCTCGGCCTGGCTCAACCTTTACGGCTGTCCGACCTCACTTTCCCCTCCTGGTGCTAACTGTAACTTTAAGCTTACTGTTAAGTCCTTACTTGTTTATCCTGGCTTTAACAAAACCACGTCATTCTGAGGCCTAAATGAGCCTTTACTTACAATTTCTGTTCGAGTGCAGACAGCGCGGATGACAGGGAAGCGGACTGAACCCGTTCGAAGAAGCAAGGTACAAATTTGGAAAGATAGCCCTCTGGTATAAAACAATTGCTCACCTTAATCAAATTAGAGTGCCAGCGTCCCGGCCTCGAGCAGCCTTCCTTCTGTCGCCCGGGTTCCGCTTCCCGTCCTCCGCGTCTGTTGACACCCCACTCCTGGTACCATTTGTGAAGAATCAGCTCTTCGTTTGGTGAAGAAGTCCACAAATAGCCTGAAAAATGACGCAGCTTTTTATTAAAAACCAACTTATACAGATCCGGAAGAAGCCAAGACATCTACAGCAAGAGCCAGTCTCATGCCACGTCAAGCCTTCCTGAAAACACATTGATTCCCAGTCCATTTATATAGGGACACGTTTTATCAGGAAATCTCCGAGGGAACAAACAAAACTGGGAGAGGTTCCTCCCCGGTGGGCCAAGCCCCCACCGTCATCCGCTCTGTTATTCGGGGGAGTCAGCCCTTCCTTATCATTCGGACCAAATGTTTCTCTGGGCTCCGAGAAAACAGAAATGTAACTCACAAAGAGAAGAGTGTATGCTTGGCCAAACAAACCCATATATTTTATGGGTTTGTTTACATGAGTAATTCAAAGCATGTTTATACAGAGTCATGCGTCGCTGTGATTAATACAAAATATATATGGTTAACGATAGGTTTATGTCTGCACTCTAAACATTCTACTCGCGTTACACAAAATCACGCGCATGTGGGCGTGGTTTCACGACCGGCCTTATCTAGCCTCGAAAAAAGCACACGTATACAATTGTCCAGCATGACCTCAGCGAGCCTTTCCTCATCCAAAACTAAAACGAAGCAAAAACCCTTTATTAACTTTATGAAAATAGCATTTTTAAACAACATTTAAATCATAACACATTAGCAACCAACGTCTATAACTGAACTTTAGGCAATAACAAATCTACAACTTGACATATATGTATATATATATGTATATATATATATATATATATATATATATATATATATATATATATATATATATATATATATGCATACATATATATAAGAGGAGAGTTTCGTGAGTAGGGCAGGGTGCCAGACCATATCGAAGGCACGAGATATGTTGAGTGAGACAGCTCTGATTTCCTTTTGGCATTGAGGACCTCCATCCATTGTTGAGACAGCAGAAGCAACATGTCCAGAGTAGAGTGACCTGGTCTGAATCCAAATTGATGATCTGAGATAAAACCTGTGGTGTCGAATTTGGATTGGTCTGATTATATATATATATATATATACACACACACACACACGTATACACACACACACATACACATACACACACACACACACAGTCTGTGCTCTGTCCCCCAAATATTCCTTCAGGATGCACAAGATCTGTCAGCAACCCTCTTCTGGTGAAACTGCCAAAATGAAGACTCTCTGCTCACCTTCACTCTTTCATTCCTCTTTTCTCCCACCTCTGGATCAAACTCCCCCACTCCCTTCAATCCCACCCCTCCCTCCAGGTCTTTAAAACAGCTGTTCACCACCATCTCTTATTTTCCCCCATCCAAAACCTTGATCTTTTCTACCCCCGCTAATTTCACCCCAAATCCTCTTTTTTGATATACCAACTTATTTCCTGGAAGTCCTTGGTGTCCTTGTGTTTATACTTCTCCCACACCCCCCCCCCCCCCTTCCCACGCCGCCTCCCCTCAAGCCCTCTCCCTCCCACACATTCCCGATGTCCCTCACAAATGTTATGTTGATGTGCTTCCCCTTCTCTCCCCATCTTGTCTACCGCTCCCCTTTTTATATACTTTGGTTCTTTGTCTGTTTGATTTGTTTGTGTGATAAATGTTAGCTCTTTCACGAGCCTCGATTTATGTATACAAAAAAAAAACAAAAAAAAAAAAAACACACACAATGTATACATACATACACACAATCAGGTGAAAAATATTTGCCCAATAAAATACTGACATGATCAAGTGTGAGGTTAAGTACTTCTTATTATCGTGTCCACGGAAAGTCTATCCATGGCCCAGCCAAAATTGGACACGTTTTTGCACCTTCTTGTTGAATTCGGCAAGATCTGCAACAGTGCAGGGTTCCTCTAGCGATGGACATAGCAAGAGATGTTGCATAGTGTGTGGCTCAGTTCCACATTCGCAAGTTGTTGGGTTGGTTGTATATCCCCATTTGCTTAGTGACACCTTTGAACGACCTACACCAGTCCTAAGTCTGTTAAGGCACTTGCATGTTACCCAGTTGCAATTAGCTCCTGGGGGAGGCTTTCATCAGGTAGAATTTCCATCGCTGGGGGTTGTTCGAGACTGGCAAGCCTGTCTTTCCACAAAGCGATGCGGGCTTCAGATGGGGTTGATTGTCATGAAACGACACTGTTCATGAAGCTCTTCCTTGACTTTAGGCATCTGAGTGTAGGTGTATGACCATGCAGAGAGTGCCTTTCATCTGATGTTTGATGGAGTCGCTCTTTTTTGCTGTCTACCGTTCTTCTTATATCAGGGGGAGCAATACCCGCCAAGATGTGTTTGGCTCATTGTCTTTGCTTATTGTGTTTAGGCTGTTGGTGTTTTTTGGTTTTAAACAATCTGTGATAGATCGGCAGCTTGCATTCAGAACGGTATCCATCTGCTTAGCATGAGTAGATCTTTCCCATACAGGGCAGGCGTATTCAGCAGTGGTATAGCAAAGAGCCATTGCACTGGTTCTCAATGTTTTCGAGCTTGCTCCCCATCTTGTGTTCGTGAGCTTATTCAGGATGTTGTTTTGTGCGCTCACTTTTGCCTTTGTCTTCTCGATGTGGTTCTTGAATGTAAGGCATCGGTCAAGAGTGACTCCAAAATAGATAGGGTGCTCGCAATGCCTCAGTGTTGCTTCCTTTAAGCTGGCGTTTGGCTTCAAGGTTTCTGAGGTGGAATGCATAAACTTGCGTCTTTGTTGGGTTTGTGCGAAGGTGGTTTTCTTCTTAGTAGGATATTAGTCCATCCAAGGCCTCAGACAGCGTTTTCTCCACGGTATTAAAATCATTGCTTTTGGCAGTGACACATATGTCATCAGCATATATAAAACGGCGTGTAACACCGTCTATAGGCTGGTCATTTGTATGGATGTTGTACAGCAACGGTGCAAGCACGCTTCCCTGAGGAAGACCATTCTTCTGAATACGCCACCTGCTGCGCTTCCCACCAAGTTCAACATAGAACCGCCGATTCTGAAGCATGCTTTCTAACAGCTCTGTTAAGTGAATATCTTTTATCATCTCTAGGATCTTGCAGAGGAGACACCTTTGGTTCACTGTAGCATATGCTGCTGGCAGGTCTACAAAAACAGCGCCTCTTACCATCCCTTGCTCATAACCATCTTCGATATGTTGTGTGGGGTTGAGCAGTTGGCTTGTTGTTGAATTGCCAGGGCGGAAACCTGCTTGCTCTGGAATGATCTTCTCATCTACAGTTGGTGTTATCATCTTGAGTATCAGGCGTTCAAACAGCTTATAGGTGTCGAAAAGCAGTGAAATTGGCCAAAAACTCTTAGGATCTGAGGGATATTTTCCAGCTTTAATAGTGCTATTACAGGTGCCTTCTGCCAAATCCTAGGTAGCTCGTGTGTTGCCAGACAGTGATTAAACAATTGGAGGAGCCATTTCTTTGCTTGCTGTCCAAAATGCTTTAATCTGCTCCGTTG